>NC_142714.1:13478981-13786111 GCF_055471065.1 Atractosteus spatula
AAACTTTCCATATACTGTAATGTACCTATTAGTGGATTAGTCCACTTTCAGCAGCGAAGTGGACGCATGGTATCGGCATTTGTCTATCAAGACATGGGTCTTCTCAAAAGTTGTGAAATCTTCCACCTGTCCCTTTGATTGCGGTATTTACTCTGGCCAGAATTTGCATCTGCCAACCACTGCTTGTAAACTCAGAGGCTGCAGAAATGTGACACATTAGGTAGGTCTGATGTTGCCTTTGAGTATACACCACACAACCATGTGCACTAAAACCATACCACTTGTGAAGTCACATACATCAGTCTTCTTCTGTGTGGCAGAGCATGAAAGAAGAAAAAGGGCTAGTTTGCTACTGCTTTATAGTACTTTGGAATCATGGGTCATTACATACAGTATGCTGGGCTACCGAACTACAGTAATTTGGATATTCTAGTTTGGCTAAATCCTGTGGAATCTTAAAGTCTCATATTTTGATAGGGCAGGATATATACAGTATATAAGATCAAGTATGTAGCCGAGTCAGCTGTAGGTGTAGGCTGCAAAGGAACAAGTAAAAGTTTATTCCATGCAGAAAAGAAAGGAAACGAAACACCACATTTAGGCTGTGGAGCCTTCTTCAGGAGTACGTCTTCAGTTTAAACATCTTTATACTGGCGTACATATGTAGCATTCTATATACAAAGAATGATCTGTGAATTCATTGCAAACAGTATTTTTTCCTCTGACAAGCACCATAAGCCCTCAGAATATGCCATACTGAGCCAAAAAAATCTCTATGTCAATATGCAACACAGCCACTAGCGACATACCATGATATATTGTTGTGACATATCAGTCAGTTCACCATCATATCCTTTGGTGACCTAATGTTTGCGGATCTTACAGTGCTTCATCATTCTTTACACAATAAGATAGGTTAGATCACAATTTGTCAGAAGGGATGCTAGCTAAATCACATCTCATTTGATGGCCTCCTTGATCACCAAACCCAGTTTATTTCTGGTGGCTCCGTTACTGTGGTGTTCCTAACGCAAATGTGCTGAAAGCTATGCTCGTATGTTTGTGCGGCGTGAGTCTGAGCCCACTCTTTGTGGGCTAACCCAGCTGCATGCCGCTGTGCTCTTCCTAGCGGGAGGCTTCTCTGACAAGGGGGCCTACGACTGGAGCTCGGAGGAGGAGGAGCCCGTGGGCGGGGCGGAGCCGGTGCAGGTGCTGGTGGTGAAAGACGACCACTCCTTCGAGCTCGACGAAGCAGCCCTGAGCCGGATTCTGCTGAACGAGGCCGTGAGGGAGCGGGAGGTGGTGGCCATCTCTGTGGCGGGCGCCTTTCGCAAAGGCAAGTCTTTCCTCATGGACTTCATGCTGCGCTACATGTACAACCAGGTAAGAGCCTCCAGCCAGCGAGTTGAGTTGACTTCTAAATTGGGCGGTCACGAACTTGCTGTTTCTTGCCATGATGGACAACAATCTACAAGGTCCATTTCTTAATCTGTTACACAAAGAAGGAGAGAATATTTGTTAGTGGAAGTGACTGCTGGCCTGTTTGTTTGCGCAGGGCTCAGAGGACTGGCTAGGAGCACTGGACGAGCCTCTGACTGGCTTCTCTTGGAGAGGGGGGTCTGAGCGGGAGACCACTGGCATTCAGATCTGGAGTGAAGTCTTCCTGGTGGACAAGCCAGATGGCAGGAAGGTGGGAACCCAAATGCCACGATGCCCAAGTGCCATCATCTATAAACTGGCATTTAGCGGGTATTGAATGGTATTTCTGCATTCGAGAAAAGACGTCACCACCCAAGCTTAAAAGGGGAACTGCAGTCCCAATTTCTCAGACCGGTTATTAAATCTCGGTAACAAAATAAATTCATTGACAGTACAGAAAAATTGTACACATTTTGAATTAAGCACAAAATCGTGAACTTTGTCATAGTCCTGTAAATCGCCATGTTGTCGCAAACTCTTGGTCTTGCCACTGCCGAAAGCAAGGGCTCTTGCAAATTGCAGCCCTTCCTGCTCACTAGTTACTGTACTGACTAATGTGATGCAGAGTACTAGCGAATAAGTAATGATTGTGCAGCAGATATTTCACAATGTGATCTGCATGCAGAGCTAACAAGTCAAAACAGTACAACTGAGAGCAATATTTCTATTGGATTAAAAGAGATGTCTTCACAAGCCTGCTGGTTTACAATGAAATAAGGTCACTTCACCTCACCAGAAGTTTTGTTGCCTCGTTTTACAAGTTACTCTGTACATTTTACTTTCATTATGGTTTGAAATGCACTCATCAATTCTGATTCTTTCTAACCCCGAAATATGAAACCAGCGTTGCAGTTCCCCTTTAATCTGGGGATGCTTAGTGCAGATATATTTAACAGAACCTTACTTGTGGTTTCTAATTTGGCCTGTAGGTGGCAGTACTCCTGATGGACACCCAGGGTACCTTTGACAGCCAGTCAACACTGAGGGACTCTGCTACTGTGTTTGCACTTAGTACCATGATCAGCTCCATGCAGGTACAGTACCACCCCCATCTATCATTAACATTTTTTAGTTCTTTTGAGACGCAGGCAAAAATATTAGATGCACTTTGTAATGACCGTCAGAATTGCAGCCATTCTGTGGAGTTCTCTAGATGGTACTGGATTAAGCCTGGAATAAGAAAAGAGGGAAAGTATCATTTTTCCATATTTTATCATTCCGTACTAAAAAGGTTAATGGAAATCTTGTTTTAAATTTAGAAATTAAATGTAAATTTAGATGCAGTTATTATTGTGGGATTATATTTTTAAATTAGCTTTAATAAGGCTTGTGGTAAGAGATCACTAAGCATTTATAATGCTGTTTAATGCTCTACTCATTAGTGGATTGGTGACTCTGTTTTGTGTTACCCAGGTGTACAACATATCTCAGAACGTACAGGAGGATGATCTGCAGCACTTACAGGTATTAGCTTCTATTTTATGTCTCTTCTCTGAATGCCAGGAGGAGAGTATTATGCAGACAGGCACGCAATGAGAAAGTTACTTGATCTGCATCAGTGCTTCATCAGGACTACTGAGAATAGATTACACTTTTTTACACAAAAGGTTGTGGGAGTCTGGCACAAATTACCCAAGCATGTTCGAACCAATATCCTGGCTTCTTTTAAGAAAAAGGCTGAATGAGATCCATGGATCGATTACCTACTAACAACCACATAAGCTTGACGGGCCAGATGGCTTCTTCTCATTTGTAACCTTTCTTAACGTTTGTATAAATGTCTTTTGTTATGTATATATTTTAAGTATGTAATGGTTTTTCTTTTCATAAATCTCTGTTTTACTACATGTATCTAATAATATTTCAACTGTGGAGCCTGTTTCTGTAAAAACCCTATATCTGTGCTTAGTATAATAAGATTACTGGGAGTTAACATCGTTTTAGAGTGGGTAGGATGCCAGAAAAGAGGAAGAGATTGTGTTGAGTTAGAAGGTTTCCTTCATCAGACTCGAGGTTGTCTCATTACTCGTATACAATTTGTATATATCACAGCGCCATTTTCATTATCAGTTAATATCCATCATTACAGGACAGTACAAAATGCCTCAGAACTTGACATTGCTCTCATTTCTATGAGCTGTAGAAACTAAACTACTTCAAAAACTATTTTATTTCAAAGCTCTTCACTGAGTATGGCAGACTAGCCATGGAGGAGACATTTCTGAAGCCTTTTCAGGTAGGCCACCTGCAACTCTATTTAAAAACATTTTGTTCTGTTATTAAGACTGTGTTTTTGTCTTGTTCATAAAAGATATTTGCGCTCCTTTGTACTTTGGGCCCTGGACTGGTGGAACGGGACTGACAAGCCCCTGTGTTTCCCTCTTGCAGTCAATGATATTCCTGGTTCGGGACTGGAGCTTCCCTTATGAGTTTTCTTATGGGCAGGAAGGGGGCATGAAGTTCCTGGAGAAGAGGCTTAAGGTCAGAAGCCAATGGTGTTGTAGTGTTATAGTTCACTCCCTGTATCTACTTATGTTTCTGATCTGAGCAACATCTCGACAGGCAAAATATCTCAGACAAAATAAATTAAACCAAATTCAGGACCTAATTGTACATCCATGAATTAAAACAAAAATTGAGTGTTGATGCATTTAATCACAAATCAAATCAAATGATCACATGTATATGTATTCTCTTGTTAGATATTTTTAAACTGAATTTGTTCCTAGATTTTACCTTGAGATGTTTGAACGTGTGGTCAGCTCTACAACCAAACCACAACAACGGTGGACATGTTTTGCAATTTCCCCAAATTACATGACTAAATTTAATGAATCAGCTGCTGCAATGATCACAATGAAATTACTCCCAAGTCTTTAGCAACTAGTTATTAATTGGTTATCTATAAAACCCACTGGCTTGGAGTTCTCCATTACAGGGCCTGGAGACCCCTGGCCTAGCCTTTCAGGCCCAAACTCTCCTCTTGTATTTTCCTACTACATGCCCCAAGGACTAAAATAGAGGAGGAGTGATACGGTTGTGTTATGCGCACAGATCTCTGAGAACCAGCACGAGGAGCTGCAGAACGTGCGGAAACACATCCACTCCTGCTTCACCAACATCTCCTGTTTCCTCCTGCCACATCCCGGCCTCAAAGTTGCTACCAACCCACACTTCGACGGCAGACTCAAAGGTACTTACCCTGGAATCTCTCCGGCCTCAAGGGTACTGACAGCACTATTAAACCCTGGAAATGACACTGAAAATATGATCTCAAACAGAAGAATTCAAAGCACAGAGTTTTGTAAGGGATTTAATAATATTTATTGTGACTAATAATTATTTATTGTAATTTGATGTACATACCTATAAAATCTAAAATATTTAATTACAGGTATGTTGTATGATGCAGTAATACAGTCCCTTTTCATATTCTTAATAAGAGTGACTATGATTGGCAAAAACAGCAAGTGTCACATTTTAATGATAGCAAGTCATATTATTCATTTAGTACTCTAAATTACAACCACAGACATTTCTCTTGCATCATCTTTCTAGTCACTGGCATTATTATAATGATGTGTGTAGATTACAGTGCCCCCTATTGGCTATGTATACATTTATCCTGGATATTTATTTTACTATGAAGTATTATTCATTTAAATCATGCAAATACTCTCCTGGCAGTGTTTCGGGTGCTTACTAGGGTCTGCACTAATAACCTCTTTTCCTGTGTGCTCAGAGATCGATGGGGAATTCATTAATAACTTAAAGGTCCTGGTTCCCTGGCTCCTCAGCCCAGAGAACCTGGATGTTAAGGAGATAAATGGCAACAACATCACCTGCCGAGGCCTTCTGGAGTACTTTAAGGTGAACAGCGGGGGCTGTGTCTGGCGCAGGGTGCTCTGTGCAGAATGTGTTCTTTCAATTCTCATCCACTGCACTTTCCCAGCAGTGGCACGACAAAGGAGCAGCACACCACTGTCACCCCTCTTCTGTCCTTCTGTCTGCGGGGAGATCCCATTCTTCTGCTCTTCCCACTGAGCTTGTGGCCGTGTTGGAAATAGGTCCAGAATTCTTCCAAAGAAAGGAAGAAGGAAACTTTTATGGGATTCCTTAACACAGGGGTTATTAAAACAGGGGTTCGTAACCCTGTAAAATCGTCTTGACTTTGTCCAGGGAATTCTTAGTACTGAGGGGGAAAAATCAAGTCTTAAGATGAGATCTCTGCACTGACATTACTGGTGGGTCTGTTGACTGCGCTTCCCCCCCCCCCGATATTTTAGAATAAATCGAAACCTTGTCTAGATTCAGAATTCTTAGATTCTGATTTACTTGTATGTTCACATTTTGGGTCGTTATTGAGAAGATATTCTTCAAAAAGCAGGCTACCAAGCAGACAGTTAAAAACCTCTTTCTTAGAAAACATTTAGGATAACTGCCACACACTTCCACCAAAATTCGCTTACTGAGTTTAGACGGGGATGGATCTTCACGAAAATCCACAGCAAAAATCTTATCAGAAATTCAGTGCATATTTGCATATGCAATTAGATGCAGATATTAAATTATATTATATACAATTATTTAGGCCTGCTTGTCCTATACTGTATATATACTTTATGTATTTCCTAATACCTGAAACACATATCCTCACCTTTGTTCTGCATGTCTTTTACTATTAAAAGGTACCATGCCATTAGTACCACTTTATGAAAAGATGATAAAAAGAAATGCTTGAAAGGCTTGATTCTCCTGTACTCTATTTGCTTTAGGCTTACATAAAGATCTACCAAGGGGAAGAACTGCCGCACCCAAAGTCTATGCTGCAGGTAATCTTTTAAATTTCACCATCACAGAAAACAGGTGGATATTGAATGGTTTTGAACAGACCGAGGGTGCTACAG
Source organism: Atractosteus spatula (assembly GCF_055471065.1). Lineage (NCBI taxonomy): Eukaryota > Metazoa > Chordata > Actinopteri > Semionotiformes > Lepisosteidae > Atractosteus > Atractosteus spatula. The sequence continues at coordinate 13,485,368 of NC_142714.1, forward strand.
CACTGATAAATTGAGTAAAGGGAAATTTAGCAGGGAGTAGAACCCCCATTTTACATTACAGACTACAAAAATGTATATGGCAAATTTACTTTTGTGCACTGATAACTGATAGTATGGCATGGGCTCTAACTTTTACTCTCGCCACCCTTTTTAAGACGGATTAAGCGCTTGTGACCTTCCCTCTCCTCTCTCTTCTGCTTCAGGCGACAGCAGAAGCCAACAACTTGGCAGCAGTAGCAGCAGCCAAGGACCTGTACAACAAAAAGATGGAGGAGGTGAGAGCGTGAGGGAACAACACACCCCACACGCTGGGCTGTTCGGCTGTGGGCACTCCTGCTCACACGTCCACTCTGCGACTACCTGTATCTGCTGCCGTAGTACTGGCCACGCCATACAGTAAATCAAACACTAACAGCTGCTGCCAGCAAAATACTTTCCCTCAACTGTGCCTCCCACTAGGGCATTATTAAGTGAAGTAAATTAAGGCAAAAACCTTCAAGCCGATTTCAAGCCAAGACATTAAATTCCATACACCAGCACAATACTTGCCTCATAATAATCTTGCCAAAAAAGATTTAAACTTGAATTACTTGGTATGCATAGTATTTATGTTCCTCTTATTTCCGTAATAGGTCTGTCTGTAAGCACTGTATTAACACTTAATAAAATAAAGGAGAGGGGTTTGTAAAAGGAATTCCTAAGAATTAGATAGCATTGCTCTTCTGTGTGAAACTTCAGACCAGTTTTAAAGTATAACTGTACTGAGATTACAAAAAAGGAATGTACCAGCAATCCAGGTGCCCTGGTCCTCTCTTTCTTGTACATGGCATATCAAGATAGGGACATAAAAATCCCATCTCATGTGGTCTCCCTAAGATGTTCTGTACTACCTTCTGACCTACCAGCACTTAAAGGTCTTATGGACGAAATGAAACGGCTAGTGAAAGATCACGTCCGCCTCAGGAGTGAAGAAAAGAAGGCTTCCTCTATGACATGGCTAAGGCTAACTAAGTCTCATGTCAAGATCTCTGGCTCTTACAGGCAAAGTGGCACTTGCCACATGAATTCTTCTCCTCCTCCATTTGGATCAAAAGCAGAGCCAGGAATGTCATTAGGTTCTCACAAACTGTAAGCCATTAGCTATTTTGCAGGCCCTCATGTAAGACTCATATTTTTATTTTTATAAGGTTTTGGAATGTGGAAACATGCATAAGACCCTAACCTCTGACATCCTGCACGAGCACCTCTGGCACAGTCAAGCTGAGCTCCTTCCATCAGGTGGTTGATTTAGGCTACCCAGAATCCAGCCTAATAGAACTAAGCGATCTTTTCCCCCACAGCTGTTATCCTGCTTAATTTGGACAATTGATTGTATATTTTAACTTTATTTTTTCTTTCTCATCATACTATACATGTATGTCTGTTACTTCTGTTAAGTGTACTGTGTAGTGTGTTATGTCTTGTAGCTGAAATTTCCCATGTGGGACAACAAAAGGCAGTGATCCCCCGAGATGCACAGTAAAGGCGTTTAACATGGCTTGACAAGGAGCTGGCCACACCTCTAACCGCGCAGCGCATACTGTGCCTCCCAGGAGGTGCAGGAGTCCTCTGAGCCTGCGTGCTGCTTGTTCCTCCAGGTGTGTGGGGGCGACAAGCCCTTCCTGGCCCCCAGCGAGCTGCAGGCGCGGCACGCGGACCTGCGGGAGGAGGCGCTGCGCCTGTTCCGGGGCGTGAAGAAGATGGGGGGCGAGGAGTTCAGCCGGCGCTACCTGCAGCAGCTGGAGGCCGAGATCGACGAGGTCTTCGTGCAATACATCAAGCACAACGACTCCAAGAACATCTTCCACGCCGCGCGCACCCCGGCCACCCTCTTCGTCGTCATCTTCGTTATGTACGTGGTGGCGGGCGTGACGGGCTTCGTGGGCGTCGACGTCATCGCCAGCCTGTGCAACATGATCCTGGGCCTGGCGCTCATCACCCTCTGCACGTGGGCCTACATCCGCTACTCCGGGGAGTACCGGGAGCTGGGTGCCGTCATCGACCAGGTGGCAGGAGCACTCTGGGACCAGGTACTGCAGATCACCCATCCCCTCTCTTTTCAGAGTGCACTGTTGGAATAGCCAGTTCTCCATCTACCCAACCTCACTACTAGGACCCTAGCACGGAGGAAATAAAGACAAACATGCTCACAGATACACAGACCATCTCCTTCTCAATTTGCATGCCCACAGCACCAACCTCTGAAAGCATCGGGGGGGAATGCAGTTCTTAGCAATAGCCTGGAAAGGTCACAGGCACCTGACAAGCCACAGGGATCACTACTGCACTTGGATAACCCCATCCAACTCCAATCCCCAGTTAACTTCAGCAGTGTTCATCTTTTTGAGGATGTCTGCTCAGGGAATCCTGGTCACAGCTGGCCAATTACATGGCCCAGACTAGTCTAAAAAAATTTCTGGTCTATAGAGCCAGCCGGTGTGCAGAATACACTTTGTGCGTTTCTTGTTTAATATATTCAGAAGCCTGTGGGTACTTCTAGTTTGCCAATCACCACATCCTAAAAACCTGCCTTCTTCACTTCTATGAGTGAAGTGATTTTCTGTTATTTTATAGATTAAAAAAGCCTGTTTGTAAAGTACAGTATGTGTTCAGGCATAAAACTCTGAGAGTCCAATTATCCCTTAATCAAAATAAAAGCCTTACATTATTTTTTAGTTCTTATTTATTCCAATATTAACCAATGCCTTCAGCATTCCTTTGCAAGCACAGAACTAATCAGATTAATTTAAAGTATCTCCTGGCTTTCATGTCTGTCTGTATGGGAAAAAACATGCTACTGTAGGACATGATCCACATTTTTACTAAATGTTTCTAAGGCCTGCTTACAATGTAGAAATACGACTCAGTTTAAAAAATATGAACATAAAAGCAAAGTTGTACAGCATTATCCCTTCCAATCCAAGCAGGTCTTTACATTTTGTTTGCTGTTTTATGACATGAAGAGCAACAGGATATAATAAATGTGTTACCACATCAGACCACTAGAGTGCGACCTTGTCATTCTTCTGTTTGTTCCTTTCTGGAAACCGCGGACTGTTAAAATTTAATACATCACTGTTACTGACTCACACTAGTTCATAAAAGAAGAACTGTTTCAAATGGTAGTAAAGCCCTTCTTCCTTTTGGTCTTTCTTTTTTTTTTTTACTTTCATCCGGTTGCTTCAGGGAAATATGCCATATGAAATGCGACGAGTTTAACAACTTTCTGTAACAGGAATGCACAAGTTCCTTTTTTCACGAGCTGCCACACTTGCTCTCTGCATGGTTGTTTTAAGATGCTCTCTCTTTCTGTTTCTTTTCTGCCTTCATTTAGGGAAGCACTAACGAGGTAAGTAGCTGAGGTTTGTGGCACATTTTTGTCCCGTTCCTTAGTAGGGATCTTGATATCACTATCGCCTGTAGATTTTCACCGTTTCATACCTCAGATCCCTGGGCGCACATCAGGGTTTATGGTGGAAACGGCTTTAACTCAGAAGTCTCTGACCCTGTTTGATTACCTATATTTCTCCTATTTAGTCATTTTTAAGTTCCTTGACTTCTCTTTTAGTTATATCACTTAAATGTCTTATTATTAGTCACCTTGAATTACCCGTTTTAAAAGATGAGATTGTGAAGAAAGATTTTGAAGACCAATTAGGCTGGTAATTTGTTCAGTTCAGGGAAGCTGATAGCTACCAGCACAGAGTCACCAAGTGGTCAAAAGCTGCAACCACACCAAGGAATCTAAACAAAAACAGCAAAAAGAGCATATGCCCACCTTCATTTTCAAAATAACACTTTCTTTTTAAGCGTCTGACTGGTTTTTAAGACTGTAGCTTGGCATGCTGTTTTTCAGCCTGACTTGCGCTCTCCTTTGTCCGCAGGCTCTATACAAGCTGTACAATGCTGCGGCCAGTCACAGGCACTTGTACCACCACGCTTTTCCCAGCCCACAAGCAGAGACCCAGGAAGAGCCAGAGAGGAAGAAGAACTGACTCTGTAAAAGTCTCTGCACTGGCAGTGCGGGATCCTCTGGGCCACTGAGGAGCATGACAGACAGAAAGAAAGCATAGAATTGTCAGCTTTGGGCACTTGTACTAAAATTTGACTGACGGGATCTGTCATTTGGCACAGACACCACTAGATAGCTAAAGGGAGAAATCTGAGATTATTCTCTGTAGCTAAATCCTACTCCACAGGTGCAGAAAAAAGTACGGAAACCACTTAATCTATGTGCTAATTTGATCTTTTATTTATAAGACCTTTTGGTTTCTAAAAGTGAAACATCTGTATATATTCATAAAACAAAACCAGTTGTAATGCAGCAGATGTATATGGAATTAGGGGGAAATTCCAGAGCTTAGTTTACTGTGGCTTGATGTCAAATGATTCACAAGCCAGGTATAGAGAAAATATGCCATCACTAGTAGGCAATGCACATTTCAGCAGCAATTGTAGAGGTATAAAAAGTCAGTTTATCTTTTCACTCTTCAAAAACTGAAGACTTCTGATATATTAGTTATGTACCACATTACTATTACAATTAACAGATTAGGGACTGGAAATTCACATTGTTGAAGCCAACATACTTTTCAAATCATCAAAGTGTGCTTCTACTGTCTGTTAGGTTTAGGTTACTTTTTTAGGAATATAAATATGATGAGCACATATTTTCTTCATTAATATTCCCACTTAACTCTGGGAGAAACTGTATTGATCTTTACATTTCTACAGTTTCAAGTGAATGAACTGAAAGCACCTGGAAATATCTTTGGAATTAGAGAGCAGTTTGGTACCTGGAAAGTTCAGATTTTTCTCCAATTTAATGTGAGCTGCACTTCAACTTCAGTTATTTTCTCCCATGCAGGGATGTCTTTGGTAAAGGTGGCAGGTCCCTGTTCTATAAAAATATCTGCATTACCCAACAAAGGGCATCAATGGATGCTGAAACTACATGAATTTGTTTATCACATCAGTGCTTATCCAACAAGCATGCAAGAAAAGATTGGTAAAATTCATACATTTTGAAATAGAGGTACAATAGTGAAGCTTGAGAAGGTGTCAGAGTATTATTGTAAAATGTCAAGGTGGGGTAAATGGTGTGGAGGAAAGGGAATAGTTGAAAACAGCAAATAGGGCTTCAACACAGTAAACCTTTCATATTTCCATTAGGAGATAAATGCAATGTAAAGCACAGGAGGTCTGAATCAAAAGAGGATGCAAGACTCAGGCAAATGCACAGTGAAGATTATAAGTAGAAAAAACCTGATGAAACCTAAGTGGCAAAACCACTAAATGCATTCAGCCTAGCCTAAAAGCACCCAGACCTTTAAGAGACCACTTTACATGTTCATCTTTGCTCTCAATCTAAGCAAAATGGCACTACTAATTATTCTGATAATGTGTAAAAAACCTAAAAGGCATAAAACATTGCTTGGGTTTTCAGTAATATTCTCAGAAAAGGTTCTTTTGGAAAGGCTGAGTACATTTCATACACACGACAGAAGAAGTACAGTTAGTTTTATTGGACCAAACATTTTGGTATACGCTGCAGTTGCAAGACAGCTGACCAACTATTAGATATTGTTCAGTCCCTTTTTATGTGTCAGGGATTCAAGTGAAAGGTTTTGCTGTTGACAGTAAAAACTGAGTCAGGAGTGGCTTTTGCATCTGCATACTTTGATGGAGCAGAGGCCTATCCATAATAGCTTCTACTTGTAAAACAGTTGCTTGTGATGTGAGATAGCTTATGTAATTGCAAACGTGTTAATTTGGTGGAGTTATTCTATTTCTTGAACAATGATACATTTTGGGATCTCCGTCACCATTTCTTTTGCAAACTTGATGATTTGGAAAGAAGTAAACTATTAACTTTGTTGTACAACCTATCCAGTGAAGATAATACTTTTTTTTCTTGCCTTTGAATCACTTCACAAAATGGTAAGCTTTTTATTCAGTGATAACATAACATGAGTTTTCAGAACTACGGAGAGAACAGTTGGTCCCAGCTGGGTCTTACCAAAGAGGTTTACTCTAATTTTTCATCACGCTTTTTAAGGAAAGATAATGCACAGCAACATGCTTTCCAGTGTGCACGGATTGTCTTCCATGTTGTGTAACGTCAGTCCATGAGACATTATCATCAATTTTTATTAAACTGTAATAAGTTTGAGTTCCTATTGTGTTATAACCTGGAATTTGTCTCTACACTACTGGATTTGATTCATTCACAAAAATATGGATTAAACTACTGACCCTATACATTTCAGTATAAATACTATTGTAATTGTGTTGGCCCATCTCAAAATATGCTGGGCGGAGTGGTGGCTCTGTGGCTGGAGGGTTGCCGGTTCATATCCCGCAGCTGGCAGAGGAATCCTACTCTGTTGGGCCCCTGAGCAAGGCCCTTAACCCCAACTGCTCCAGGGGCGCTGTACAATGGCTGACCTTGCGCTCTGACCCCAAGCTTCTCTCTCTTGTCTGTGTCTCATGAAGAGCAAGCTGGGGTATGCGAAAAAAGATTAATTCCTAATGCAAAAATTGTATATGGCTAATAAAGTGATCTTAACTTATCTTAAAACCACCCATTAAATCTTCTAGTTGAATTATCTACAAAATCAGATCACATTTGCCAAGTCTAACCTGTTACATGTTTTGGTATATGCCTAATGTTAAGGCTAAATTACTATACTCTTTTGCTCCTGGTATCTGGTCATACTGTAGTTCCAGAAGTCGGTATTGACTCATGGGTCAGCAGATGCAGGTAAATTAATCCAAGTCACCAAGTACAGCCAAGGCTGTATATTTAAACAAAACTAATATTTTCTACCAACCCATGAAGAGAAGTGACAGCTAATCTGCATTGTTAACATAAATTCAGCCTTTCCCCAACATGGCATAGGTGGTACAATATTTTGAGCAAGCTATCATCTGTGTAGGATCATGTTAGTAAGACTTGAGGCATGTTTTGTTTCATAAAGAGATGTTTATTATATAGTAAGGTCACAGGTTGTTGATATTGCAAGATTTATTGTGTTTATACACATGTATATTGCACTAGAAGTATATAATTCATAAATAAAGGCAGGTACAACAGAATCCCCACCCCTTTTTGCTTAAGGTTTTAATTCCAAAATGTGTGATTTGTAGCAGTGGGGAAAAAAAAACTATTTACAAAGGAAATCTGTACAAAAAGTATCAGTTATTTGGCAATATAAAAGGCCTCTACAAAATGCCCCAAATTAAGAAAAATATTGCTGACTTGCAGAATTTAGACACTGTGTGTCCTCCCATGGAAGGCAATGCATCATCATATTGTTCTGTTTCTGTTGAAAGAAAGGTCTTTTCTGTTCTAATAGTGGTTCAATTAGTAATTTTCCCAACACGGACATAGCAGCTTATGAGAATACAAGATAATACATTAAATATTCTTTACTGCTGGAGAGTTCAATATTAATGTCCGGATAATGATCTGTTTTTCAGCTTGAAAATGAGATAACAAAGACTTTACTTACACAATGTGCTCCCAGTTGTTTTTTTAAAGATACTGTGAATAGAACACAATTAAACAAGCATTCATTTCTGTGAATCTTTAAAACTTTCTAACAATTACTGTACCTTGCAAATAAACTGTCTCTATATTAAACACCCAGGAGGCAGACAGAACAAACAATAAATAGACTTCAAATGTTTAAAGAAAGCTTTGAATTTCATGACAGCCAATTTTTAAAAACCAGAACTGTCCCATGACTCTCAGTTGATGCAACACACCATCAAATAAAAATGAAAGGATGTTAAAACATTATATTTAGGATCAACACCCACGCCTTCAACTGAAAAAAATAAACCATGTTTTTTAAACAAGAAATACCCTGGCAATTAAAAAAAAAACATTCCAATGAAATCACAATGTCCATTTTTTCTTAAAATGAACAAGGCTCATTAGCAAATATATAATATGTATTCCTCCTCTCAGTCATGGAGGGTAATATGTTTAAAAGAAGAGAATCAACACTTCAAAAGAGTGAAAAACAAAGCCTTAACTCCCCCCTGGAAGGCAGTATAAAAGCTTGGGGTCCAGGTGATTAGAAATGATTATAGAGGATCATAAAATGATAACATCTTTACATTCAGGATTGGTTTATTGCCTATTTTTTTAATAAACAGCTTTTTAGCACTAAAGAGTAACCAAAAATAGTTATTTGAAAATTCTGAAAGCAAAAACGGTTTCAGTACTTCGTAATCCCTTAAAGTGAGATTATATAATTGGTTACAAAAAGGTCAGCATTTTCAATTTTTGATCTCTGAAGAACTGACAATAATGCAGAGAGCTCCTTAATTCAATTACTGTTTAGGCTTTGGAGACCTCACACTCCAAATTCCTGGAGTTACTGGTAAAACTCAGAATGGCTCACATTGCAATGCAATGCTTTTTGCCAGTCCATTTAAAAGTCCTCTAAATAAATTCAAAGTTAGCCATCATGTCATCTACCAGGATCACAAGCACTTCTTAAAAGGGGTTAAAATCATTTGGTAGTGACAGGAAAAGAATATTTAATGGTAATATAAAAATACCTTATATTTCAAAGTGTATGCATACATATGTAACAGAGGGGGAAAATAATATGATAGTCATTATGAAATTATTTTAAAAAAACACAGGACCACAGCAGAAGTGATTCCCATTTTAAAATTAAGCTGCCCACCTTGCTCTGCTTAATACAGAGTGACTGAACATCCAGGACTCCCAAACACTTTCCTGTTATAGAGAGATCCTGGTCTAGCTTATCTGTGATTGGTACAGGTACAAGTCTGTTCACTTTGTGAGAAGGCTGAATTATAAGACTAGAGACCCTCTATGGATTGGCACACAGTGCAACGTTTAGAAGACTCCTGTCTCCATGCTTGCTTTTATTTTCCAACAGTTGATCCATAGATGTAACAGAAGCCTACTTCATAACTCCCAAACCCAAACAAGGAATATTTGAGCGCCAACAAAAACTTTGTCTTTATCACCCCTCACTTCAGATATAAAAAAAATCTCCTGATTTTTTTCTGGGGAGAGGTGGCAGGCTTCTTTGTAAAATTCACCAAGCTATCAATATTTTTTCATCCCCTTAGGATTTCGAAGTCTTAATGATTTACACTATCCTCTTTTACTTTTGAACTGTTTTAATGATGTGAACTTAGTAATTTAACAGATAAAAGCAATCTTGATCATTATATGCCACAGAGACATGCAACCTATGTTTGCAGACACCACCAATTTTGTTTCACACTGCAAAGGCGTGTCAGCAGACGCCCAGAAAAATAATCCAAAGTCTTGGGATGTCTGACCCCAGGAGAATGAAGCATAAGAGTCCATAACCCATTTCTGGTGAGGCGAACCATGACTGTCCTCCTTACATATTTCCGGTGAAGTTCTTACTGTGCTGCTGGGCATACCACTGCTGTCGCTGCTTGCGTGTGTCCAGTTCGGTGAGCAGGGCCTGCCGGTACGCCTCATACGACTTGACAATTCTCTCAAGCTCCTTCATGAACAGCAGCTTCAGCATGCCCTGATAGGTGTCCAGATCTACTAGCTGGAACAGCTCCCACTTCAGAATGTGATCATATCTGCCAAGTCAAAAAACACCGCACAGGCAGCCTGAGACTCATATACCTGTTGAACACGTATGCTTTTTGTAAATCTCCATCAAAGACTTACTGAACACTAAAGTGAGCTTAATTCATATTTTGCATAGGAATTTTGAAGTGACATATCAGTTCCTGAGAACAGCAGATACTTCACATTCCAGGTTCTTGCACAATTTACAATTTGGCCTAAATTAACTTCTTTGGACTACTAAATCTGAAAAATTAAAAAAATAATTTTGATTAAGAACTATCTGCTGCACTACCTTTGTATATGTAATAATAATTATCTTAAATTCAAAACACAAAAATCATTTCAGACAGTTTTAAGTAACAATAGACCACTTTATTTGCAAAAACAGGGGCTTTGTTCTATAAAACAGCGTTACAGGGGGCAAAGGGGCTCTGGAAATATTGATGGGAAAAAACCCTAATGTACTGAAGACAGTACATAAGTCATGTCTTTAGCAGTTGTAGGGCACAATGGCTGCTATCCTTTAGGCTATCCTAATAGCCATTTCCCACCCCCAGGTCAACCACCTTTTTTGTCATCAGGTTAGTTTAACTGACATTGCTAATATGCAATGAATTTCACACATGGTTTAAAGCCATGCTATACTTGTTTAACACAAATTACAGATTATGTTCTCTATAAAAGTGTTAAGATACATTCATCTCAGGCTCAAAACCAATTTAAAATGGACATTCAGAATTTCAACAAACCTTAGGAACATCCTTCAAATCAGTGTAGGCCCCAATAAATTAAACCTCTGGAGGAAAAGCCAACTGCATCATGCAAATGGCATTTAAATACCTAATTCACGATAGCAAGTGAAACCTGGAAACATGTTGCATTGTAACAAGAATTTTGCTAGTATCTGCCAGCAACTGTTATAATTCAGTTAATCCACCACTAAACCCTTTCACAGTTACAATCCATACAGAAGCACAAAGGGAAACGCACACAGGAATGGTGCAGAACTCTGACCCCAAAGCTTTAAAACTGCATGGTTTGCAATTTACCTATTAACTGAACAACTAGATAACTAGCTTTTATTCATTCAAGGTATGAAACTAATGGTTATTTGAAGCTGTACATAAAGCATTCAGTGATAGTTGCATATGAAAAAATATCACACTAATTCGCTAAAGTGTCATCCAAGAGTGACATGCTCATTAGATACATTAAGCTGAATTTACCACACCACATGCAATCATTAAAGTTAGTATTCTGCTGCTGGATACAGAACTCACTTGAGAGGTGCCCTGGCATAGACCTGCAGCCAGTCAGGGATTTCCGCAGTGTGGTAGGGGTTGGCTGGCACCAGCACTGGCTGGTTGCGATCTGCCTGGCGAGGCTGGTAAGTGACCGGAGGAGGGAGAGGAGGAGGCTGATCATAGCGAGGAACACTGAAGGAAGAGACAGACGACATTATGAGCAAAACGCCACACATAAACCAATAGTAACAGGTGACTTATTAATATTGCTTAAAACAATTAAGACCACATTATGAGAAGTCTAAGTATTTTTTATTATCCCATTATATTTCTCATATTAAAATCAAGAACAGTGTTCACGTACTATGTATGCTGCTCTAAAGACAAATAATCCCGGAATGGGTGCCATCCCAGTCATCCCTGTACATGATAACTCAGTGTCATTAGGTAATAGTACCCATTACATTTTTGATAACTGACCTATAAAGATACCAGTGGGACTAGGTGACTTTAACAAAATGGTGATCAGAACAATTCGATCACAAATCACATGCATAAACTGACATGGAACATACTGTAGAGGTCTGACTGGTCTGCTCATAAAAAGGAATGTACCATGCATACCTTGGAGCACAAGGGTGCCTGTACTGTGCCCTCTTATTGATGTGATCAACGTAATACACCCCAAATTCTGCAGACTCCACCTTCTCCCAGCCTGGAGGTAACCCCTCTCTCTCTAGGGGGTGGCTCCAGTGGGTGGTGTTAGTGTTGTGGTCAATGTAGTACTTCCTGCCACGAATGGTCCAGTCAACTGTCCAGCCAGCAGGTAGGGGCAAGTCCTCTCCACTGGGAGTTGCCAAGTTCCCCAGAGACTTTGCCTGTATTCTTCCAATAGCTAGGAGAGTGAAAAACCACTGGAGTAAGGAAACCTTTAAGGTCACAAAAGGCATCTGTTTTATTGTGCAACACCTCAGAATGTTTCATTTGCTGTATACACCTCATCACATTTTAACTGAAATAAACTACTGATTGTTTTGCAAACATTAGATTCACTAGCAATAAACTTTCATTTGAAATAAAAAACATCCCCTTTGCATTCAATGCATTATTAGTCAAAACCCCTGTTTAAACCTCTAACTACTCTAGACAACATTAATAAACCACACTGGATTCCACCCATAACCAGTGAAGAGAAGCTCAGTTAGCATTGTGCATGCTTTGAAATTCAAATTTAAAGATCATTTTAGAAGAGAAACAAGCTTATAATGTTTCTCAATCACCCTTTTGAGAACTGAAAGAACCTACCAGAAATCCTGTACCTTTTTTCCAGGTATAAAACACACTGAATTACTTTTTTCATATAAATACAGATCTGCTTAGTTACGTCACTACTGCATTGCCATCAGGAGGCATCATCATTAACCTCAGGTTATTCAGTCTGATTCCAAATTAAGATCATTAACACCATAATGGGTTCACATACCTCTATCAATGCTTTATTAAACACCTTTTCTTATTTGTAAGGGTTCCCATATGATTTAATATATAATTTTCTTAAAATGTGCATTCCAGAGGACAGTATTAAGTGATTTATAACTGTAAACATCTCAGAAATTAAATGCACACGCTTCTGCTCAAAAAAAATTGCATCACAGGTCACAAAACTTTGGGAATTCTAGCACATGCCTAATCAAAGAAAATAACAGATTCTCAAAAAAATACAAGCAAAAACAGAGTATTCATTTGTAAACATAATGAGATGTATTACAATAAAGACTTGTTAGCTTTTTTATGTTTGCTGAAAGGCTATCAACAAAGTCATGCTATATGACGCAATTTGATATTTTAGGAAGAGCAAAGGTGTCTCACCTCCGATATGACCAGTGCATGTTTAAATTTCTAAATGTTTTAAAACTGTTCTCCAGATGCAAATATTTGGAAAACAACCAAAACATATTAAATCATTTGGGATCATGAGGGGGTATTTATATGAGTATGCAGCACGTAGACACAGTGTTTAGCATTTCTGCCTCACAGAGCTGGGACCATGGTTCCATTCTGGATTTGGGGTGTTATCTGTGTGGAGTTTGTATGTTCTCCCCTTGTACGTGTGGGTTTTCTCTGGGTGATCCGGTTTCCTCCCACAGTCTAAAGACATACTTGCCAGCAGCCAAATTACCCAGCAACTCACAACTGGCAGCCCACTGAAGCTGTACAGGTGTGATCCTGGTCAGTACCTGGATGGGAGACCTGGGAAAAGCTAAGGTTGCTTCTGGAAGCGGTGTTAGTGGACCAGCAGGGGGCACTCACCCTGTGGTCTGTGTGGGTCCTAATGCCCCAATATAGTGCCGGGGACACTACACTGTAAAAAGGTGCCGTCCTTCGGATGAGACGTAAAACCGAGGTCCTGACTCTTGTGGTCATTAAAAATCCCAGGGCGTTCCTCAAAAAGAGTAGGGGTGTTACTCCAGCATCCTGGCCAAATTCCCCCTGGCCTTTACCAATGGTGGTCTCCTAATTAATCCCCATCTACAAATTGGCTTCATCACTCTGTTCTTCTCCCCACTGATAGCTGGTGTGCAGGGAGTGTACTGGAGCCCTATAGCTGCTACTGCATCATCCAGGTGGGGCTGCACATTGGTGTTGGTGATGCAAGGGAGTCCTCATTACCTGTAAAGTGCTTTGAGTGGAGTGTCCAGAAAAGCGCTATATAAGTGTAAGGAATTATTAATTGTTATTATTAATTATACTGGTAGGTTAATTGGCTTCCGGAAAAATTGTCCCTGCAATGGCCTGGTGTCCTGTCCAGGGCGTATCCCACCTTGCACCCATTAATTGCTGGGATAGCTTTGGCTCCCCTGTGACACTGTATTGGATAAAGTAGTTAGAAAATGGATGGAAAGATGGACATGTTTATGAATGTTTTAACCATAGGACCTGGCTTTATAATCTAGATTCTGGGATAGCAGAAGAACAAAGTTCTACTGTATCAAGATTAAAATGAGCTTAAAACAACATGCAAAAAACGGCACATAGGTAATTTACCTGTCCACTAGCTGTACGTGAAAATATACAGTACCACGCTTTCCCAGTACACAGCCTTATCAAAATCTACAAGAAAAACAGCTGTTTTAGCATTCACCTAATAATCCTTAAGGAAGAGAAGTTAGGGCAAATACTGCAGTGGGGAATTCATAAAGAAAGATGCAAATAATTTGCAGGTGGTCTTGAATGAAACACATACTATTCACAATTAGCCAACTCATTCAGCCTGCTGCCAAGTTCCTCCTCAGGGACAAGACAATGTTTGGGAAAATGCGATCTTTCCAATGGGACTGGAAGGTCGCCAAAACACAAGCTCATCAGTGTAAGACTACAGCATGTGATCTTTTAAACCATCTAAGTAAATATGTGACCCACTTCACAGCGGATCGATCTTTTTGAGATAAAGGGGGAAAATTCACTACAGAAGTGCACAAACAAGTCAGCAATCGGTCTCGAATGCAATGTGCGACTATCTTAAGGAATCATAAAACTATCTGAAAACTCATGTGCAACCTTCACCCTGTCCACTGTAAGAATGTTTAAAATACAATCTTTGGCATTAACAACAGTACTTTTAAAACTGGGCGATATGAAAAGATTTCAAACAAGTTTTTATACACGAGTAAACTTCAACACCAATGAAAAAGGAGGACGGTTGAAATTGGTATACATTCTGCAGCCTTAACCATCCAATAAACAAATGTCTCCCTACACATAAATATTCCACTTTTGAAGGTTTGTTTCAATGTTTACTTTCTCCACAAAGAAATCAGATGTATGGTATTTTTAAGTGCGTTTTAGAACTGAAATGAAAATCATACCACTTTAGCTCAGCAGTGGGCATTAGTGAAACTTTAGAAAATAAGTAGAAACAAGGATACAAGTTCACCAAACTGTAGCAAGGTTTGATAGAGAATCTTCCATCTTCCATCAGAAGAGGAAGGAAAATCTACAATCTGTAGTGAGCAGTAATAAAATAACTCTTGGCATTCACATAGCATTATTTAACCCAAAAGATCTCCAAGATTTTTAACATATAGGAAGATGCCAACAATCTGCACTGAAGTGCAACCATAATGTAGCCCCACTGCAGCAGCAGATGACAGACAAAACAGAAACTAATTTGCCAGTTGTTTCTGTTTATTTTCACCATAAATAGTGAATAAGCACAGTTCAGTTAAAACCGTTAAGAGGCTGAGTAAACAGAAATAGGTCCAGACCTATTACTGTGACATTTGTATCAAAACGTGTTACTGTGACCTGGGTGCCAATCAGACAGAGAACACCACATCACTGGGAAACTGCTTGCATTACCCTTGGCTAGTTCTTCTTATTTGTATTAAAAAAAATAGACAAGAGTCAGCAGAATATGAATAAGCAACTGAGTAGAGTTTTACATTTAGGGAAAATGGTGGGAAGCATAAATCTCCTCCCAGGAGACAGGAAGGCACAAAACCCAGCCCTCTGATTAAAACGGAACAAGTCCAAGAAACTCCAGGGGAGTTTACACTAACACCCACACACACAGCAGCCTGGCTACAACAGAGGAACTGCACGGTCACGGCCTCATGATGAACAGGACCAAATTTCAGAGTATGTTCTGTTTGGGTTTTTCTTCTAGAGAAATAGCAGAAGTGGTCGTTAAAACCAACTGAACATTCATTAGAATTAGGTGGGTAGCTGCGTCAGCATGCGCAGGCTGCAAAGGAACATGTAATAGGTTTATTCCATGCTGAAAAAAAGAAGACAGAAAACACAACGTTTCGGCCGTGGAGCCTTCTTCAATTGTGTGAACACGCACCTTCTTTTTTTCAGCATGGAATAAACCTATTACTTATTCATTAGAATTAGTTGTGTTGAGCTTATTTCATCCTAATACACTATGTTTTGAAATGATGTGATGCACTTATACATTTTTTTCTGCTCACAACCTCAGTGTGTCAATTGCTGAGAAGATGTATCTAGATTCTCACCCCACGCTCATTCTGAAAGACTCAAGCCCTTCAAAATGATAAATGTAAACGACTGATGTTTCAGCTTTCTGTTTTGCATCAAAATATATGAGCGGAATTATGTTGCGTAAACTGCCAAGTGTAACCAGGAATTCAAATGATTTGCATCAGCTGCTGGAAATTATATAAACATTTATAGTTTAAAAGAACCATTTTCCCACAACTTCGGAGGAGATTCAGTATCTCCTTAATATGTTATGTTCTGGACGTTGGTTTACTTAAAAAATTGACTACAATTTACTGCTCTCTCTCTCAATTTTATTATCCCCTAATTTGGAACACAAATTCCAACATGCTGAGAGAAACCATCAAACTGAATATGAAAGAGGGGCAATTTCAAAATTAGCCAACCCATATTAGCCCAAATGTCTATTTTTTGTTTCAAATTATAATAACAATTTTGGCAAAATTTCAAAATAGTTTTTAGCTGTAAATAAACCTTTCTGGGTGGAGCACAAGGCTGAACTGAATTGCCCTAAACCATAAACCAAACATTAATAGTGAGCAATAGGTCACATTTAGCATTTTCCCCTCTGCAATTCCCGTCTTCATTGTGTTACAAGGAAGGCATGTTGTGATTTACCTTATGGCCATGCTAGATTAGCAAAGGCTGATCTACATAAAAGTTCAATAAATTACATAAAATACATGGATATTTCACAGCCTTGATGAGTTTTCCAGAAACATTGGCATCATATCTTAAACTACAAACTTCCAACACATTGGCAGCACCAGACTTGTAAATTCTGCATCTGAATGAAAACTCCCAGCTCCAGCTGATAAACACCTGAAATGTTAGATAAATCCACTGAAAAGTGTCCTCCTCAACATTAATTTTGTACATTAAATATAAAGGGGGAGAATTTCTTAAAGGCATTTCATAATCTTAAGTGACTCATTAAGATTATACAAATTTATACTAAACTAATTCTATAGCTACAGATTACTACAATTCTGAAGTAGTAATGAATGGATTAAATTTATGATAGTACTGAAATCCAGCATTTTTCAATAACAGGAAAAGATTCTATCTATTGTATAAAGTTTCACAACCTTCTAAGGAAATGTTTTCAAAAGAGATTCTATAATAAAGAATAAGGAGCAAAAAATGAAAATCTTTGGGATAAAAGATGAGCTTCTTGAGAACATATAACATTTGTTCTAATAGCTTTATTAGTTTTCTTCCTAATTAGTGAAATTTCCAAACCAGATGACTACAATAAAGTAAAAACAACTTCACTGTCGCCATATAGAAGTTATTGAAGTGTTACTGAAAATCGCTTACATAAATCTAGTTCAAAGTCTGAATACTGGCAGAAACTCCTTCAAAACTTAGTGCCGGCCACACATGAAAAGAGGACAACAAAATTCAGCAGAACTGTGGTCAAAGGTAACACTGCACACAGCAAAGCACACCCTTTAATCACAATAATGTATTCCTAAGGTATTCCCCATCCCCACCTACATCTGCTTTAATCAACCACATCATCTACTAATCCATTCATATACTGCTACTCGGAAGGTAACAATATACTTGCAGGTTATTCTCACAGTGTTCTCAACTTTAACTCCTTAAATCTTTCTTAATTTTATAACACATTAAAACACATTCTTAATTTTATAGTTAAGGAAAGGAAAATACAGGCCTAGGTCTACATGTTTTTAGAGAAACTGTGAATACTCTGTGATATTCACCAACAAAACTGTCACTGCTATTTAGCTTTATGTAAATTCTTAGTTTGTCACAATATCCCCTTTCTTTTTATTTTTTATGATCATGCAATCTTCCTTGTGATCCTGTAACTGTTGTTTCCACAGCAGACCTCTGTATGCAGTAAATCGTAAGAATTAATTAATGGATATTAATTTTAGGGTATAATATAAAGTCACTGCTTGACATTCTTGGCCTCCCCAGTTGATACAGGAACATTAAGGAATCAGAAAAATACTTATTTCCTCCCAACAAGGCCAACGATGATTCCTGAGGATAATTTGTGAATAATGTGGGCTTCATCAATTTATCGTCTACTTGCTTGGAGCTAATCCAAGGCTCAAAATTATAAGACAAGTTGTAAATTTCCTGAGAAAAGTAATCTAATAGTTAAAACACATCAAACAGCTCATGAAATGGAAACTCTTGCTTTTCTTTTCAGTAACATTTCATAATGTATCAAGAACTTACTTGAATTTCTGTTGGATGACTGAATACAGTAACTTCAAGTAAGCTGAACATCAGAGAAATCTGTTTCAAAGTCTCCAGACATTGGACTGTTTAAGCTAATTATATTGTGAGACTCAAAGGGAGTTTAAAATGGGATACTCCAGTCTAGAGTCATGATGAGTCTTGTTAAAATAAACATGCAAGTTTATAAAAATGGTAACACCGCCTTCCATCACCATCTTGGAAATAACCTGTATTTAAATATTGTTGTAAACTCCCAGTAAACACTCTAGAAATACAGGAAAGGCGGCACCATTGTGTACAACATCTTGTATTGTTAGGAATGTAAGCAATACTACCTGCCACTAAGTGGTAATTACTGTAATAAAAATCTGATACTTAGAACACCACGGACATTGTGAGATTATCAGAGGTTACACTCAACCTGTGTACAAAGATTAAATAAAAGTCTAGACAGGTAATGAGGCATAAAGAAGACCAAGAAACAAACAAACAGCACACAAGGCTTACATTTTCTGCATTATATTGTAATTTAAAATAAAAAAACAGCTCCATGACTGCTGGATGCCAAAGCTGGTTCATTATGTATCAAAATACATCTCTGCTTAAAAAATGGAAACTAAAAGGTTAAAAAAGCCCCCTCTAGAGTGGCAGAAGAAAACCACAGTCTTCATGGCTGGAATAACCAGCATTCCAACAGCCTTCAAAGCCGCCTATATCATCCCCTTCTCTTACAGTAAATTGAATGTCTCAGTGTTCTGGAGAACCAAATTACATGTGTAGAGTTAAGTTTCAAAAACAAAGTTCAAGTGCATCACAGCTGAAAACTGTGTCGATAAAAAGATGTGATACAGTGCACCCTTACTGAATAGACCTACACATGGCTTATAAGAAACATGGCTATTATTCCATTATTTGTACAAGTTTGAATTAGTCAGTATAACTACTATGCTTTTCGTATCTGTCTAGTGGATATTGCTGGGTGCTTAGACATCTCAGTGTATACACTCCTGTAAGCACAGTATCCAACCTAAATGTATTTTAGAAACACAGATCTAATTTGCATTACTATGTAAAATAAATATTTACACTAAGAAGCTGTCAATTTTTAAAATCCAGCTCCACCTTTCTAAAACCAGGTAGGAAGTAAAACCTATACTTTAATAATCGTACATATATACAGTGTGCTATACATAAAATAGAAAATAACACTAATACGACAACATGTTCCATGTCTATTGGAACTTAGGTTTCTAGACATTGAATGCCTGATAAAACTTAATCTAAAATGAGATTTAGCACTACTTTTTTACATTTTTGAGTGCATCTACATTATTTGCACAATTAAGAACATAAATTGAGGCTGGATTGAGATCTAGCCTTGACTAGTAACAGTCTTGACTCCCAACAGCCACAGTGAGAACCTTAGCTCCAACTTTCTCCTCACGTGAGCAAACCACTTCTGGCCCTGATTTGCCAAATTCAACCCATATTCTTCACAGTGAAAAAGGAAACAATGTAAAAACATGCATTAAGTGCAACACAAGACCATACTGTTACACCTCTGTGGCGTTATGGATTTTACACAACAAGCAACACTGACCATGTCTGACCATGTCTCGGAGCCAAGGACAGAACAGGAAAGAGGGAACGCTATTGAACTCACCAGCATGTCTGCCTTGGGGCTGCGAGGGTGGCAGTACTCTTTGGAAGTGGTCGCTATTGTGTTCATAGTATCTATAGTCCTCGTGAAACCGGTCTGGCAAGTGTCGCCGCCGCTGGCCATCGTAATAGGGGTCAGGAGAATAGTAATAGCGGGCACCGCCACCGGCGTCGCCGTTCTCCGCCATCGGGGTGGCCTCGGTGAGGAAGGACTGCGAGGACCCGCCGTACTCCCGTGGAAGGTCTCCCAGGCTGCGGGGAAGGTAGGGCGGCGCCGACAGGCGGTTGCTCTCGCGCCTCGCGATCTCGTGGGGCGGCCGCTGCACCGGCCCGCGCAGGAAGCTCTTGTTCCGGGAGACGACTGGCTCGCCCGGCCCCACGGGATACCCTGCAGGACCCTGCTCCGGCAGAGGGATCTCGGCACGTCTGGGAATGGTAGGCCCATGTCTTATAAATGAGGGCATCAAATCTGGAGGAGTAAAGAGGAGAAGGACCCTGCTGGTCAATGGCAACAAACCACATGACAGGCTCAGACTGGACTATACGAAGTGCCATCAGGCCTTTTGCGTGATTGTCAAACAGTTGAGTTCCTATGGTTTTCTTTCAGGAGCAAGTGCAGTGCCGGACTTGCTCAGCTGACTCGAAGAGAAAGCACAAACACACAGGGACAACTCCCTGAGACAATATCTCACAGCAACGACTTCACAAACCAGGGCATACCCGGAGCTGGTAATAAAGTCGGACGGTTATTTTTTAGTCTCCATCAGAGAGCGTTTCTAAAAAACACATGCTTCTTAAAATACAATTTATTCAAACACTGACGTAAAACCGCATTTCTGAAGAACAACTGAGCTCAACCAAGTCTTGTTTTGTGTTCCACTTTTGCTAAAAAACACAAATCATACAAGACTGTAACACACGGTAATCAGCGATGGGACAGTTTCAAATTATACATTTAATGCATTTACTTCACCGCCTCTATTATCAGACTCAAAATGCTTAAGCTGGCCCTTATAAAAAAACACCAAACAAACAAGGTAAGAATTCCAGCTGGTCGAGTAAAGCAATTTCCTAGTCAAATTGTTTTGCTCATCTTTCGCCAACAGTGCATATTTTGCAAAACAAATCACCTGCCACTGGCTCAACAAACCAGTTACATAAATATAGCGGAATTTCCCGGAAAACAGTTTCTTTTTTAAGCCTGACTATTCCTCTTGTTCAGCAAGTCGAATGTAGTTTTTTCAAGAAAGCATTCAGCTAATGTAAAAATAAATTAATTTCACAGATATTAAAGGGAGACTGTAAAGAAACTAGCATTAATATAATCTGACATCTGAAGAAGTGTACAAAAAACATGTCTTGTGAAAGCCACTTATGATTATTATTATAATAAGGGTTATTACTGAGTATGTACTTCAAACATTCATTTTTACACTTTTAACAAAGGCACAGGTAGGTAATTAAAAAATACACATGTGAAGCACCAACATGCTAATGGACAGTTCGATAAGAAAAAATCTTTTAAGAAGAACTCATCCAGTTCATTGAATACAGAAAACTATTATGACTGTGCACTATTATCTGCTACAGGAAGTCAAAACTTTTACTGATCTCTAGGTAAGAAATACTGAGACATTTTAGACTAATAGGCTATGTGAGCTCACCTTTTTATATCCTTGGATTGCTCTGTGCAATGTGTAAGAAAGAAAAGTTGTTGGTAATTTACTGAAATGCAGGAAAAAAAAATTGTAACATGCTGCTTCTCACTGTGTGTGAAGTGTTTGTAGCCTTCACAGTCATTAGAGTAAAAGTTACTTTGATATGCTACAACATTAAAAGAAAACTCAAAGAATGTTCACAGCTTTCATCTCCCAGCTGGTTCTACCCACTAAGCAAGATCATGTAACCCGAGAGTGGAGCTGAAGTGTAAGCAATCTTTAATCTTTAACACTGACCCTAAGCAGTACAAACAAAAAATGACACCTTAAATCATTATTTTAAAACAAAACGAATAGCCTATTTAAAAAAAAGTCAATGCATTTTTTTCCACAAATCCTAAAAAGTGACCATTTAAATGGAGATTGGGTGGGGGGGAGTTACCCTTAACGACCTGCGAAGTGCAGCAAATAAAATAAATCTGAAGATTTTAATCCTGGCAACAATTAAAATATTAAATTAAATTAAAAATATCTGATAAACTGAAATACGTTAAAAAAAGTGTCTATTCGCAGCACTGTAACTGCACCTAAATCTTCAAATTAAAGGAATGTATAAAGTGAATGAGAAAATAGCAAACTGTGACGGGGTTTGAATAGTTTCGGCAGGGCACAGTGGGGACCTTGTGTTTTTTTTTAAACCGTGAACTGTGGCTCTCGCATCCAAACGCAACCACTCCCATCCCATCTTTTATAACATCGGGAATGCACAACGTTAATACTGTTCAATACATTAGACTCGTAAAAAGAGCAGGGACATTTCTAATTAAGAATAACATAAGCAGTGCATATTGGTATATGCAAGTTAGATCACTTTTTTAGCAATGTAAACACTTGCATCTGAGGACTATAGGAAAACGAGAGAATTTAATGTTTTTTTTTTCCCCCCCATCATTTTGAAGCTCAACTTACTTCTCAAGAGGGGGGACGTCTCCTTTTTTACGTATTTTCCGTGTACCTCGGCTGGTTTCGACGCTTCGTTTTTACTTTTCTTTCGGGAAAGCATAACTCGAACTGCGAGGGAGACATCAATGCGACAAAACAACTTCGGTGCGCCTCAGGAAATCGAGAAGACCGCGGCACAGGAGCTGGAGCAGAGGAAGAGGCATTTTCAGTTTTCACTCGGGGCAAAGGCAGCCTGGGCTTCGACGTAAATCCATTTGTTAGTGCCAAAACAAATCGGCAGACTAAACGGGCTTATGAAAAGTTTGAGTCCGCGGGGAAAAAAAAAACGCAGTTGTTTTTTCAAACCAGAAAAAACATATCGCGTTGCGTTTCAGCTTCCTACCATATTCATAACTTGCCCCCGAAAAGCCACTTTTACTCGGTTTCCCCTCAGCCTGTTGCTCCTATCCTATTCCCACTCCTCTCCACTCAACATATAAACTTCCCTGCTTCTCAGGGCTTTTTTTTTCCAACGCGCAAAGGGTTCTGGGATAGGTGACGCATTCGCCTGAGCCCTGTGGTTAAGGTGATGGACTGCCTGAGCTCTGAGGCGTTGTGAGGCTGGTGGAGCTGGTTCCTATGGAAACTCCACCGCACGGAGTCAAGAGTTGCTGGAACCGTGCAGGACATAGCTGATGCTCCCTTTGATTTAAAACTATTTCTTGATTAATAATTCGTTGAGAATTTGCAACCGTTACTTGACAGCTTATTGGTTTCTTACCCAAAACTCGGTATGCTAAGCCTGCTATTAGGAACCTTATGGAGGTCCTTTGGCACATACAGTATAAAGTCAAAAAGACAGCCGTGCTTTCGGAATATTTCTAATTATTAGGATAGCCACTTCCACAGTGAAAAACTGTGGTATACCTACAAATTATTGTCAGATCAGAAACGCAATTCAAATCAAAATATGAAATGGCACACATCATTCCTTGTTCAACGATTGGGTGTTTATGGCAGCACATTTTAGAACTTTCATAGTGGAAATTAATTTTTTCCATTACCGCTTCAGTTGGAATTTATGTTATTCCTCTGAAATCAATAGATTTCTGTAAAGTTAAATATATAAGTAACAGAAAACACAATGTTTTGGCTGTGGAGCCTTCTTCAGGTGTCACAACGAAATGTTGCGTTTCATTTCTTTTCTTTTCAGGATGGAATAAACCCGTTATGTGTTCCTTTGCAGCCTACACATGTTGACGCAGCTACCTACTTGAACTATATATATAAGTAGTTCAACTATTTCCTTTCTTTTCTTTTCAGTATGGAATAAACTCGTTACCTGTTCCTATATATATATGTGTTTACCCTGCCTTGTGCCTGCTGCTTGCTGAGACAGATTCCAGCCCCCTGAAACCCTGAATTGGAAGAAGTGGTTAAAAATTGGGTGGATATATACTTTTAAAAACATTAATGTAATTGTGTTCTGTGGTTCTATCATCCTTTGCCCCCGGAGCCCAGCTAAACAGTATTAGAAGAGCCAGCTTTTGGGAAGGATGATTCAAAATTGGTAGCAACTGTGTAATTCTATAAGGACAGAATCTTGGAGTTGGGGACTTCATTCCACAGTGGATCAATAAAAACAGATGATCACATGTGACCAATATGTTAGGAATCAATACCTGCCTATAAAAAATAAAGTGGTTCTGATGAATACTCTGTTTCTTAGTGCAAGATAATTATGATATTGCTGTTGAAGCATCAATTAGTGACAGTGCTTCCATCATACGGTGCTACAGTCCTTGATAATACATTGCTTTTTTTTCAGGTGATTTTTTCAAGTTTAAAGTCTTACCCCAGGCTGGTGTGATTTCAATACATGAAACGGTAGGATTTAGTAAGGCTAAAGAATTAAGCTGATTCTGACATATAGTATCTGGAAGAGGAGTAGTGGAGGTATTTAGAATATGCAAGTGATCCCACAATATGTGCTAGCTTCCAGTTATTTCCTGGTATGTTGTATGCTCATAAATTGTACAGATATCAATGGCAAAGTGTGTTTTTCTTACTATTTTTATTCTTCTTTGTTTTTTAGATTAAAATATTTGCCAGTGACACAAGCAGGGAAGAATTTATCAAGGTATTTTTCAGAAATGTGTCCAAGATCTGGGGTGCTATTGAACATATTTTCTGTAGCAAACTTTATAGAGTCAACCAATGCTTGATGCATATGATCCCTTTTTTATATTTCAGTGTGTCTGATAGATTTAATTTCAAAACTGGTAGAAACTCTTTTCTCATGGCTTACCTCACAATATTGTTTTGAGACCACTGTATTTTATGAATGGTACTTGCCATCTCAGTGTATGTGGGTTTGGGTGGTAGCTGATGATGAAAATAAAAATAATAAATGTGCATAACTGTAGCAGCTCTGCCCAGAGTGTAGCATGCCTACATTTCAAGAGCCAGGGAAAATCAGACTTCATTCCAAGCTGAAACAAATTCCACTTTTTCAGATGATGAATGTATGAAGACTTGTTGCAAAATACGTATAGCTACTAAGTCTTTTACATTAACAAAAATCAAACACTGTACATTAGTTATATTTATTTTTTTTATTTTTGGCAAGCTAGTACTAATTCTGTTATATATTATCCAGATGTGCTCTGTATCCAGACATTGAGATGGAACATCTGGTTTGATTATATGTTGTGTGGCAAAAGAAAAGCTTGTTAATTTTGAACATTCTTTTCTTTCCAATGACTCATAGCATTAAGTTGTGGATTCATGGTAAATCCTGTTTTAAATGTTGTCTCTGTGACCATAGAGATGAATCAGTCTTGCATGAGATCCAAATTTCACAACTGGATTCTTAAATGGGGTACTACATTCCTCTCTTTTATGAAATAAATCTTTTTGGCCCTTAGTTTAATATACAATGAACTTCCCCCAGTTTATAGAGCATATCTAAGTATTTGTTCCGATGTGTGAGCTTGACCTATTCACAGCATGCACTCATCATATTTGGTGAAGTAAACTAAATGATCAAAACACAAAGTTAGAACTGTTTACAGTGTCATCATAAGTAATCTTTTAATTACCTGCAGGGCTTATTTACATAGGACAATAACATGGAGTCACATTTGTAATTTTTTCTTTTTCCAATAGTTACCTGTCTCTGGACCTGACTGTTTTATGCAGCTAGAATGAGCCATTTAGAAGGTGGATTGATTTTGCTTTGTTTGGATTGGTTTTGCTTTTTAGCATCCCGCCAAATCAACATGAACTAATGATTTGCTCTAGTGGTTGAATCAGTATCAATAAAACATTCTGTGACATCTCTAGGATTTTCCCAATTATACTGCATTCATCTAACTTGCTTGGAATAGCCAATATCTTTACAGCACGTTTTTTTCATAGATTATATATAAATGCTGTCCAGAGCTTGTTTTAAAGGAGAACTGCAGTCCCAATTTCTCAGACCATTTATTACATCTCGGTAACAAAATTAATTAATTAATGGTATTGCAAAATTTGACAAATTCCAAATTAATCACAAATTCCAGAAACGTACTGTATGCTCACCTTGTGCAAACCACTGGTCTCGCCGCCGGCGGGAGTGAGAGTTCTTGTGAATTGTGATGTGAAGCAGCCCCTTCCTGCTCGCTAGTCACTGTACTGACTAATGTAATGTGATGTTTAAGTGAATAAGAACAGTTTGTGCAGCAGACATTTTACAGTAGAAATGTTCCAATGTGGCCTCTGTGCAGAGTTAACAAGTACTGTAAGTAGTATTCGTCGGCAAAACTGA
Organism: Atractosteus spatula; assembly: GCF_055471065.1. Classification (NCBI taxonomy): domain Eukaryota; kingdom Metazoa; phylum Chordata; class Actinopteri; order Semionotiformes; family Lepisosteidae; genus Atractosteus; species Atractosteus spatula. The sequence goes on from NC_142714.1 coordinate 13,511,570, forward strand.
CTCGGAGTTGAGAGCAATATTTTTCATGTATTAAGTATTCACAAGCCTGCTTTTTTAGAATGTAACAAGACCGCTTCACATTAGCAGAAGTTTTTGCCTTGTTCTGAATTGCAGGATATGACCCTGTGCAATCCTGGAAATCTAATTTACGTTGTGTTGGAAATTGGAGGTTTTTACAAGTTACTGTGTACATTTTACTTTCACTGCGGCTTGAAATGCACTCATCCACGCCGATTTTTTCTTAACATAATAATAGCATTGCAGTTCCTCTTCAAGCAGTACTGCATCCAAATACAAGGTAAAAAGCAAACCATTGCACCTTGAAGCTTAAGTTTCTATGTGAACTGTATGACATTGCTACTAGAGGTTGAATCGATCCACACAGATCAACAGCTGTTGATACCGGTCTGTACAAAACGTCTGAGTGAACTGAGGACACAGAGCAAAGATAAAAAGCCGTCGCGGAAGGACTCAGGGGACACACGGCACATTGTTTTGGGCTTGGGAACAGAGACCCTCCCCTCTGCTGTGCTACACCCATTCCTCCCCACCATCCGCCCACATCCAGATAACGAGACGAGCGCACTTGCCTCTGAGCACAGAGGATGCAGGGATGACAGATGGGGACTCAAATTCTTGTTTTCCCTAAAGATCACGCTCCGAACTGCACATTTCCTTCAGCGGGACAAGACAAACCCTGCCAGAGGAACAGCATGAATCCAGTTTTGCTACCAGGCCTCTTAGACATTAAAGCAGAGGCGTAGCCACGGGTCATGCTCAAGTCCACTGAATATTTAAAGGCACGGTAAAAGCTACGTGAAGTTCGCCCCCTACAGACAGCACAAACGATGAAACCCACCTCATTCGTTAGTGCTACGTTTCTGCCAGTTTGTGCCGTTGAAAGTAGCGTTTGTGCTGTTTTCGTTCCCGAGATACAGCGCCTCGTTTTTCCGGGGATCATGTGACCTTGCACGGTGACTTTGACCTCCAGTGACCCCGTCTGCCGAGTTCAAGCGCTGTTACAGTTTAGTACCCTTAACATTTTATAGACAATAAAACATCCATAAACATATCCATAAACATATGAGCCTCCTTAGATATGAATAATACTAAGACATGACACATGCCAACAAGTTAACCATCTATGACACAAACCTGTGGTTGTAATGTATGTAAAATCACCGTGATTGTAAGATCCATGGTTTTTATTTTCTATGGCACGTTTTCCTTTTCTTTCCCTACCGTGACACGCTGTTGCCAAACGCGTAACTGTGGGATACCATCGCGACAAGACCTCCGCAGTATGTCATGATAGGGACCCTATGTATATCGCATGTATATCGCGGCAGTGTATATCACGACTGGTGCCTTGCTTCCATGCTTCCATTCCTTGCTTCCATGCCACCCTGGACCATATCAGGACATGATATAGCCAGATTCTACATCCCGAGATATATGGACTTTGTGTCACAACATGGGGTCAGCATATCCTGTCAGGGTATGTCCTATCGCAACATATAGATTTCATGTCGCGATATGGGAGTGGGGCATTTTGTTGGGGTATGTCATATCGCGATATACTTGCTTCATGTCACGACATGGGCGTGGTAAATTTTTGTCATATCGCGATATATGGACTCCATGTCGCGACATGGGGGCGGGGCACTTTTGCCGGGGTATGACATATCGCGATATGCGGGCTTCATGTCGCGACATGGGGGCGGGGCGTTTTGTCGGTATATGTCATATTGCGATATATGGACTTAATGTCGCAACAGTGGCGCCTTGACAGTGATCCGCCAGTCGCAAGGGGTATCGCGATGTGACTGTGGTGCGCGCACTCCTATCGTGACATGCTATCGGAGTTGTGAACGCGCTGTGGATGCCATGACATTCTTTGTCTGCTATTCAGTTTTGACCTCAGTGCGACTTCTCTTAGATTGATCAGTAATTGGAAACCAATGGATGTTACTGTATATCCAGCGTGCTCATACAGCACACACGGTACACACAGAACTTCCGCTGTGGCGCTTTACCCAATCAGAGTGTCGATTCTCACTCTTCACCCAATCGGAGCCCGAGCTGTTCGGGGGTTTAGCCAATCACGGGTCTGAGAGCTGTTCAAGCTAGCAGCGCCGGGTGGATCGGCTTGTTCACTGTCAATGAGAAGCTATTTTTAAAATGCTTTACTTATCGGCTTTTTTTTAACGTCTTTATTGATTCACAATGTCCCGTACTCTTCGAAATAAATACATTTTTATTTGCAATATAACTGTCTCCGCTGCTTTCTGTAATGAATACATGGTGTTTGAACAATTTTAATCGTATATTTAAGGTAGGGGAAACACCTTCCGCTTTGTTCTTCAAAAATGAATAGAAATGTAAAGTATATGATAATTATATTATTATGCTCGTGCTTTCAATTTTGTTTTTTATTGTTAAATTATATCGATCTTGAAACTAATACCTAAAAATGTAAATATGGGCTCTCGTGTTATAGCAGCGGTATTTAGGAAATTAGTGTCTCTTCACCAATGAAAGGAGTACGCAAGCAATACATTTTCGAGAACCCAATGAACTAACATAGTAACTCCTCCCTAAATGTAAAACTGTTTATTCGTGTAAAGGATGCAAAGTCTGGGGTCAACTGATCAAAAGATCACAACTGAAAGATCTGGTGGTCGTGACTTTGCTATTTTGTACGTCACATAGTGACGTCACAGGCAGGAAAAGAAGGCGCTATATTGAAATATATTGAAACGTTCACCCCACCCGACCAGACTGACTCGGAAAACATTTTTTTTTGTTGCCCCCATTGTTTTCATCACAATCAGGAACAAAGTACCGAGTTTGTTAGTACCTGTAAACTTTCTTGTAGATAGCCAAGTGATTACCCGAAGGCGCTGTATCTCGGAAACGAAAGCAGCACAAACGTTACTTTCAACTGCACGAACGCAACACCGATTGAGACCGGTCCGGTTTCCCTACGACGTTGTAGGGGGGCTGAGTGACGCCACAACCCCCCCCCCCCCCCAAAAAAGAAGGTGCTATATCTCGGGGGAAAAAGCAGCACAAACACTTCTTTCAACTGCACAAACCGGCACAAACGTAGCACTAACGAACAAGGTGGGTTTCATCGTTGGTGCTGTCTGCAGGGGTTGCAACTTCACGGAGCTCTAGGTAAACCCTGCATGGTATTTTAAATACAGTATTTCGGACGGATTTTTTAATCTTGCATTCTGCGTTATGTTCATTGTGTTTTGCAATAAAATATTAACTACAGAGTAACTCGTAAAACTACTGAACAATTTAAAAATAGACATTCGAAATACTTAGAACTGTTACTTGCAACAAGTGAAAATGAGCTCTTGCAGCTTTTCTTTAGCTAAAGACAAAGTCCTCATATGAGAGGCCTTTGCAAATTAGCTGTCGTTTGAACGGGAGTTTGCCGACTCTCTAGACAGTAACGAGATTTTCGCCATATTCAATTCCAAGCCCCGACGCTGGTGTCACATGTGGTCCTCCGTTCAAGGAAAGGAAACTCAACCACCCTACAGTACATGCTCAGAAATATTTTAATGTACTGCAGGTGAAACAGGAGGTGCTATACTTTTCTCTTTCTTTTCTCTTTCTCTTTTCATGTGGTCCCATTCTCAGTAGGTTTCATATAGCCTTACATGTACAGAAGCACTTGGATATAGTACATTTTTTAGAAATTCTTCAATAATTTTATGCAATAGTTTACTCAAAAATTAAATATGAAAATAAAGGCCTAAAGGCTGCAGTGCACCTTTTCTGTGCGACATGTAGTGCGACTAAAATAATACCAATTACTTCAGTTAGCAACAATACACCCTTCATTCAATTTGTTTTCAGCTTCACTTTAAATGGCCAACTGACAGCCATCTAAATATAATACTATATAACATTCCCTCCTTCTGTTCTTTACTCAGCAGCAACACTCACTTCACCAGGAAAACTGTTCCCAGATCATTCTTACATCCACGTAACCAACTGACAGATCAATAGGGAGACGCTGGAGATGATCAAGTCTTTCCCATCCTCTTTAAACGCATGTGAAGATCGCAATACCAGATCCGAAACCAAGCTAATTGTGTATGAAACAGTCATGATCACTACCATACTCCATGGATCTCAGATGTTCAGAAGACACTTTAAAATGTTGAAGAAGTTTCATCAACACAGCCTGGCGAAAATCTTTAAAAACAGATGACAGATGAACTAACGCTCCTGTTCTCTTACAAACTCAACAAGCAAGAGGTGGTGGTTATCCAACATTAGCTTCACTGAGCCGGCCACACTGTCTCCTTACTCCCCAAACAAGCCTCCTCTTTTTTGGTCAGTCATGGAACATGCTCAAGAGGAGGAGAGAAAAAGCATTTTAAAAGATGTCTTCAAGGCCAACATGAAGAAGAGCAACGTTAACACCAACTCATGGGAGACTACCGCACATGACCACCTGAGCTGGAGGACGTCTTCTGCCATGATCTCAGCCTTATGATGACAACAGGAGATGAATAGGCATGAATCGCACAAACAGCAGGCGAATGCCTAAATGTCAATGGAGCCTGGCCTCATCCTGAGAAGCACAGATAAAACAATCATGGATTACAATCATCCGTAACAGTGAGGAATGCAAAGAGCTGTTTTTATTACAGCTAGATGAAGACCTTATCAAAGTGTGTACTTCATCAGTATTTCTTCAGCATGACTCTTTTCATTGTAGATACTGAATTCAAGAGGTATATCAAAACATTGCTGAAGCATTGCCATTGCAAAAAATTATTAAGGTCTTTCAGAGTTATGTAACTGTAAAAAAGAATGTTTGCAAATATTTCAATAAATCTTTATAAGGTATCAGGCTATCTGGAAACTTAATTTGGCTTTGGAGGAATAGGTTTTGAAACAGAAATTCTTTCACACAAGAAGATGACTATTTGGAGAAAGATGCTGGATACAGCTCATCAGAAACTGCAGGCATTGGATTCAAGTTAGAAACAGAGCTGAGGAAGAGATTCAGACTGACTATAGGTATCAGTTCCTCTTCACCTCACTCTTTCAACCCCTTATAACTGAGTTACTCTGGTCAAATCAGCTCTTACAGCAATAACCATAAATCCTCAATTTAAAGTGACTGTCAAATAGCAGCTATTATCAACACTTACAGTACATCCTAATACCTTTTAAGGCAAGTCCACAAATCTAGGTGATTTTGATGGTGGGTTGGTTACACATAGTAAATATATAAGAACAGGATCTCCTGTTTGTTCTTATTGACTGTGTTGAATTATATACTGTATTTTATACACATTGTCTGAAATCATTATTCTAGGACTGATGTTTCTGCCTTATCACTGAGAGCAGTAAATAGCAGATACAGTACGGAATGCTAACAAATTCTACACCTTCTTATGCATTGGTGCTAACTTCCTTTTTATGTCTGAAGATGGTCATATAAAACTTTGTTTTGCTGACATTACTTACAGATTTTAATTTATAGCAGCTTAAAAGACCTTACTGTACATAGGTTATACATTACGTTAAGAAAACAGAACTACACAGACCACAGTGTTGTACAAAAATATATTTAAGTGGCAATGGGAAGCCCAGAATTAGCAGCTTCAGTTAGTGTATTTTTTTTCTTATCGCCGGGTGCAATAACATTTTCAGTTTACACGTAGTATACAAAATTTTCACTTCATAGAGAAACTCTCGCATGCTTCTCATTTCATCTCGTGTGTTTCAGTTTTCCCGGAGAATCGACAGTTGGATTAATAAATCCATGCCAAAAAAAGCTTTACTTTTTTACTAATGATTACTGTACCCTTAAAATGAGAGGCAGTGTGTAACGAACAGTTCTTTCCGGACCCTATGCGGACGACACAGTCCGACTGAGTGGGGAAACACTGGGGAAACGTCATGCAGGAAAACGGGGCTGAAGACAGGGGGGCGTGTCCAAGGTGCGCTGGTGCACGGGGGAGGTGTGGCCGAGGCGAACAATCCAAAAGAGTAGTCCGTAGGGAAAATCCAAAACACACGAGTAAGTCCAAAACCAGGAGATCCATCAGAAGAAGGATTAAAAACCACGAAGGCCGGGTCGGAACCGGCGGACGGGGAACAGGAACGGGAACAGAGGTTAAAACCTTAACGGGACCAGGCGCTTCCTGGTCCCGGACTCGCATGATATGGAAATCAGATGCAGAGCCCGGATGAGCGTCAGCGCCTGGCTTTTAAGGTGGGCTGGGAATAGGGAACAGGTGCAGAGAATAAAGTCTTAGTGAAAGGGCTGGAGCACCCTTAAGGAGGGGGGACTATAGTCGTGACACAGTGTTTAGTCCCCGGAAGTTTCAAACACATTTGAGAACACTGATTTAATTGTACAGTATAATTTGCACCTCTGAATAAGGTAACATCTCTTACTGTTATAAGTCCTGTAATGAGAATATGCTAAATGATTCGCTTTCTATCAGGGTAGACTATTATTATTTTTCGTTCACAGGCCCAAATTAAAAATATGGATGGTCTTTTACTTGTTGAGTAGGTTACTTGGCCCTGGGCAATACTGACACATCAACCTAGCCTCGAAGTAAATTTCACTGTTACTGAGAGGCATTTTCTTTCAATTCTGTAGCATCATCAGTCTTTAAATTAAATCACAGGTAGAAACTCAGCAACATTGCCTTGGAGTGTCCCACATACTTTGAATCTCTTTTCCACACACACACGTCCTGGCTGAGCTTTTTTTCCTTCTAACAAATGCATTTAAATTTTCTTTGACGTTGCTTTCTCAAAGTACCCGCAGCCTCAAACACAGGGATGAAGCAGAACGATGTCTAGTTCAGACACACAGATTGTGCTGCTCCAGGCTTCGAAGGCTGTGGAGCTACAACTGTGAAAGTACTTCATATATCACAGCTTGTGGGAGTTATGAACAAGCGACCCAGCCGTGCTGACGAAGCTGACACCTTGACGACCTTCAAGAAATGGCTGCACAAGATTTTTAACTGCTAACTACCAAAGGGTCTAGATGGGCCACACGGCCTCCTCTCAGTGGTGGATGTTCTTGTGCTCTACAGTGACTAACATCCAGATTCGGACCCCTGGACTTGACTCAGTACTGAAGGTGGTACTTCTAGGCATGACTTGGTCAAGCAGTTTCATCAAGATCCACAAGAGAAAGCATGTGCAAGGTGTGGATGATGGCAATGATGGGATGAGGGACAGGGAAATCATCCGTGGGTTGGGCAGTGATGGAGGGGAGCTTGGGCAATAAGCAGGGATGGCAGAGAAAGGCTGGGGCAGTGGAACATTCAGAGCAGGAATGGCCAGGTGACGTTAGGATCGCGCAAAGTGGTAGGGCACCGCAGTCAGCGGCGATGGGCTCAGGTCCCTCACAATCTTGTTCAGGCTGGAGATCTTCTCCTCCAGTAGGTAGTTTTTCTTCTCTGCCACCTTCTGCCGTTGCTCTGTCAGCTCCAGAGCCTTGAGGAGCTGGGAGTTCTCCACATACAGGTCCTTGATCAACTCATCCGCCTTGGCGTTTTTCTGGAGCTGCGGAGGCAGGTAGAGAACAGACCGCTTACACATCAGCTGAGTGGCTGTGGATTTCACATTGATGCTGAGGGGCACACTGGGACTACAACAACCCCAAAATATTATTCTTTTTTTGTAATCCTACAAATAGGACTTACTTCTTTAAGTGCACTACTGCAGATCTGGTCCATAAAATCTTCAAAGATAATAATTAAAAAAGGAGAAACGATCAAATTACGATTTGATCCGAGCAAAGCAGCATTCCTGGACATTTAGAAAGAATGCATAATTTCCACAACTAAGCTGGAAGTCAGACCAGAAAGAAAGTTAACTATTACATAGTCGGAGAATTGGGGCGAGTAAACTCAGGTTTATCTTCTAATAGTACTATAAAGGTATCAATTTTGTTCTGAATTTTTTATATTCAATTCTGATCTGAAATGCTCCACAATTCAGTATATAGCACTCATGAGCGACAGAAAGAATGGTACGCTGCTACAATGTCTTGTTTGCTCCCCAGGTCTTTTAGATCTCTATTCCAAGGGCAGCCACATACCTGATCCTTTAACTGGGTGACTTTCTCCTGCAGCAGCAGCTTGACATTCCGAAGTTTCTGCTCAACGTCTCTCATGCGCTCCTCCATCTTAAGCAGCACCACCTCCTGTCCCTCCTGCAACACCCACAGTACACAAGCTATCAGATCAAGATGAGAGAATCTGATCACAGCACCTGTACTGTACTGCACTATGGCAAAGTTTTGATTTTATGGGAGTTTTTTTTTTATTGTAAGTGGAAAGCTAGCTTCCAGTCACCCTTGTGATACAGCAGGTTGTGTTAAGACGCTACAGGGAAGAGTCCTTGGGTCCACTGCCATGTGTGTCACATTGTAATACAGGAAAATATCAGCAAAAGCATAGCTGATTGTGAGCATTAGAACACAGGATAACACAGTTTTGCTGGGTGATCTTTTCACCACGCTGATTTAAAAACCCTGCCGTGCAATTTATGTATCTCATCCCTTTGGATTGAGACTGCAGGGCAGCACAGGCTGCCAACTTCACAGCTGGTTTGCACCTGGTGTCTTTGCTGTAGGAGGTGGCAGCTCAACACCCGCATGTTGTGCCCTGCCTAATCCTAATGGAGCAGTTCCAATTCATTATTTCACACGCCACAGTGTATTACTCACAGTGCACTGGTGTCTACCAGGTGAAGACTGGACAGCTGATCCAAGTCTTTTCTCAAGGGGTGTTATTGGCAGACAACATACAGACTATACAGACACAAACAGTTTTTTGCACTCAAGCCTGTAACTTCTGGTTCTGATCGACACTTTGATTCCATTACCAATTACGTAACAGGAAAAGAAAAATAAGTGGTTATTTCTGAATCAATTGTTGCCATTTTTTTAAAAAAGCAAACTTTTGTGTTAACATAGTGTAGTAATCCCAGAGAGGATAAAAGGGTCTAAAATGAATCTGTTTTATAATTATTATACTGACTGATCGTCTTTCAGGTTAAATGAATATAATAATTCCATTCTTAAACAATGTTAAATCATCACTCTTTTCTTTTGTGCCACATGTGTGTTCTTATCGATAAACAAAGGCTTCTTGCAAATGACCAATCCAGGTCCATTGCAGATAAAGGAAAATGACATCGTGTCGAATTGCAAACATAAGTGTACACCTTTAATTATCAAACCTGAAGAAGCCTCCACGGCTGAAACATTGTCTTTTCTTTCTTTTCTTTTCAGCATGGAATAAACCTATCACTTGTTCCTTTGCAGCCTACACATGCTGACGCAGCTACCCACCTGATCTAATAAAGTAGCTCATTCAAGCTGTCACAGAAAATAATTAAAGGTTTACACTTATGTCTGCAATTTATGTCTACAAAACTTTATTAGATGTCAATACCAGCTAGTTTTGTTGACATCTGTCAACATACCAAAATCAAATGTGCCGTACTCAGTTTTCATGTGGCTGGCATGAAGTGATTGAAACAAAACAATACAAAACTCTCTTAAGTCGTGAATATGATCTGAAACTCTACCAAGTATAGTGAGAATCAAATGCAAAACTACACAGGCTTAAACCCAACAGTTTATTTATATCTGACTTCCTTACAAAACTCATCCTTCTTTTTCATCAAACTAATGCAGTTGACATCTGAAAACAGGAAAACTAAATAAATATAATAAATAAATACAAGATATTTTTTTCCAATTCAGTGATATTGCTATCAGTGAAATTTAAAAAAATAAAATATGCATACATGGCTACATAAACAAAAAAGTAAATCACATTTTACATTAATAAATAAGAATAACGAGGGGAAAAAAACATTACAAAACAGCACTTGAGAATCAATCGTACAAAAACAACAAATGCACACACAAACAATAACAAACCCATCACAACAATAATAGCCTTCAGAGAGATGCAGCTTAGGGACTTTCAAAAGTTCACAGCAGGCCCGTTCTTTTTCTGTGTCTGTGGCATGCACTGAGTTGGGGTTGTAAGTTGTGAATTCGGTCCTTCAGAGACCAGACTGTGAGTTATTCTAAGGTTTCGGAGAACACTACTGGTGGAGCCCCCCTGCGTAAGGATGACTTAATCAGACATGAGAGTCCAGCCCATTACTCTTGCACCGATCGGAAACACTCCCTCTGTTCCAGAAGAGCTTCAGCGTCTCACTGGCAACTCAGCCCACTGGCACATTCCTAGAGGGGGCCTTCTGTTATTGCTGGGAGAGGATTCTGGGAGTGAATCCAGAATAGAAATACAGTATATTCCCATTTTTTTTTACACTGTTTAATTGTATGATATTATTTTTGAATTGCCAGTTTTTGTTTTGCTCCACATTCAGGAGCTTGCCTTTTAAAACTGCCTTTGCAATACAGGCAAACACTGACAGGAAGTGCTAAGAACAAACCAGCCTTTACTGTTTTTAGTGTTTTGTTTTTTCCAAGTTTGTTTTGCATTACTGATAAAAATGAATTAATTCCTGTAACTAAGCAGAAAAGAACATAAATATTATAGAGGTAAAAACAGAAGAAGTTTACATAATTGCAATTAAATACCCATTTCTTGTAAAATATGAGACCTTGAATAACACTGAAATCTCAAACCTTTCAAAAACCAAACGACAGTCATAAATATGACAAATACATGATTTCTGTAATTCATCACATTTGTTTTGTTTAGAGGCATGGGCATATCAACATTGAACAGATAACAAAAACAAGCATAAAACCAAAAATAAAGTATACTTTTGTCATGACCAGTACATCATGTTTTAGTATTGCTAGCTTTGGTGAGTAGTGCAAATTTGTGAATTCTGATTAAAGCACAAAAATAGTCCATAAATAAATGAAAGTAACACAAAATATCCTATTTCTCCTCTTTTGTAAAAAAGTAGTCCACAAAGAAAGGAGCTTCAAATCCTGACAGAGGATAACACCAAAACATAAGCTACCTTAATTGAAAACAATTAAAAGATTTAGGTATTTTGCTTTTGTACTTGGAATAAGTTTCATCATAACGCCAAAAGTGAAATTTGGATGCAGTTTAAAAGCTCACAGGATTAAACATTTTCTGCTGTATTTTTTTAATAAATATTTCTTTGGTCTGTTTAGAAATGAGTGCAAAAAACCCCCAAATAAATCAAACAAATTTCCAAACGATAAGGCTGATGTCATTACTTCGGGTTACTTTGCAGCCCAGCTCAGGATGATGCAAGGATGTTGTAAGAGGGCAGTAGGTTCCGACGATGATCTCCATTTTGCCTGAACCTAATGCCCTCTTACAATACGGGAGGGGATAGTGTAGGTGGGCAGACATTCCTCTTCTGCAGTAGTGTTGGCTGTGCTTTATTTCTAACATGCTACATACATCTTAATGTGTCTGTTTCTACTCAGTCGTAAGTGCCAAACAATATAAAAACCTATGAATAGAGTGCTTTCCATAATATTTCCAACAATTTTTAACTCCACGACACGTGATCATGAAGTATTCCGCTGTGCAACAGAGCGAGCAAGCCGAGATTGGAATCCCAGCGAGGCAAGAGAAAGCCAGCGCAGCGCCACCTACTGGTGGCATGTTGCTAAATTCAGAAGCACACTCTCAGTAGCCCAACTCGTTTTCCATATGAACTATGAATGTTTGACAGGGCCAGGGGAGCTCAGAATTGTTAGATTTTTAAACTCCACAGTTTGTAATTTCATCTGTCAGCATCTGTAGCTGTTACTCTTCTCTTGTGTGTTCTTAGACTTCTTCCATGCAATTACTGGGCCACGTTGTTTAATTCTGAGTGACTGGCTTCATTTATTATCGGCCCCATCCAGAGCAAGGTCTAATCCCTTCATTATTACAGTGATCTACAGCAGCACAGTCAAATCAGCAATCAATAATCAATTAAGTACTAAGGTAAAGAGCAGCTGTGTCAAACTTCCTGAAGGACCTGATGTCTGCTGTTTTTATTCCAACCTGAGTAGTCAACAAGTCAACAAATTGGAACAATTTACCTTATTATTTTCTTAGACATATTCATGATGTTACTTAGAGTACTGTACCATTAATTAGACAAAACACTCAAATTGTCAAAGGTACAGTTACTTATAAAACACCCCAGAGCCAAATTACAAGTATATTACAAGTAATTAATTAAAAGAGCACCCATCAGGCTGGAACAAAAACCAGAGAAAACACTAGTTTCACCGTGTTTTACCAACTGAGTCTAACAGCCCTGGTCTAGATGGTTCAGACAAAAAGGAAGCCTGCACCCTTGACAAGACAAAGCTGTCCAGAATTTGATCATAGACGGTATATATCTTACAGGTCTTTAGATATGGTGCATGTTCATGCTTTCTCACAGTATGCTGGTTATTCCTTCAAATGTTTCCACCTGTCTTGCTCAATACTGTAGGTAAGTAGCTTCAGATAGATGGCACTAGAGGTTGGTGAAATAAAAAAGTCATGAGCAAAGAACTGATCTTTAAAAGCAGATTCGACAGAAGAAGTCAGTAAAGCTTATAACGGTTAAATGGCACAACAGCAGAGCTAGGTCCAGCCCATTCAAGGCATCTGTTTTTTTTTAGAAATCTAGCAAAATATTTTCAAAGAAAAATAAAATCAGCTTGCTGCATATAAAACAAAATGCTGTACCAAACTAAAGTACTGTAGCTCCATTTGGATATGCATTGTAATGAGAATGTATACAGACATACACATGAAGATCCCTTCATGTATTAATAATCAGTTTATCCAGGGCGGTCAAACCCTGGTCCTGGAGGACCGGTGTCTGTGGGTTTTCTAGGTCTCTTTAAATCAGCAGCTCCAGAAGAAACTGGTTTTATTCAGCCAGTAAGTAGCAGAGTGTTAAGAGCTCGGTTGCAATGAAAACCTGAAGACACACTGGTTCACTGGGACCAGATCTGGAGGAATTAGGTTTACACTGAAAACAGGAATACCCTATACTTCATCCTTTCTGGCCAAATATCACACTGTTGACCTTTTTTCAGTCCTTCAGTTTCTAAATCAGGAGTTCCCAGGTCCCCGGTTAGGTTGAACTAACGTGCTGCGTGATTAGAACCTCTGCAAGCTTTTTTTCATTGACTCAAATCGTGGAGATTTTAATTCGCTTGTGAAGTGCATGAAAGCACGGTAGTTAAAAGACCAGCTTCCAACACATTTAAAAACTGCAAACAAAGAGTTCAAATTACTGCTTTACTTTGTCAGTTAGGGGCTCAATAATATAACCCAGCTGGAATAAAACCTAGCAGGTGTGTTGGCCTCCAGCACCAGGATGTAGACCCTCCTCTAAATCAATGACATGCCGTACGTGTCAGTGCAGCAGGCTGTACCTGATGTTCTATGCCAAGACTGTGCCTCATGAAGTTTAATACAGTGGACCACTAGAGCTACCCCTGCCTCAGCCTTCACTCCCATCAGTGCTGTGGGACGGCTTCTCTCTTGCCACGCACGCTGAGATTTCAGCCTGCTCCCCAGAGTCTCAGCTGACCCTGTCTGGAGGTTAACGAGCTTATGCCAGTAGGAGGAGGTGACGGGGGGGGGGGGGGGGGGGGGACTGGGAGGGAGAGAGAATTGGCAGTTAGCTGCCAGGCCTTCACAGTCTGCCGATCCTCCGGTAGGTTTCTGCGTGTGCTGCCCGCGGCTCCGGTAACGCGCCCTGGAGAGAGAAGGCAGGTACACTTCACCCGAGCACAACCTTCCGCCAGCCACCACCCCGACACCAAGGCAGACCCCAGCAGGCAACACCAGGCATGACGCACAAGGCAAGTGCCTTTGATCCCTACAGGCTAGTGTGCTCCCAAGGTCTAATGGCTTGCTGCTCAGTTCTGGATTAGGTTTGGCTCCTACCAATCCACTATAACAAGGCCGGTTAGTTAATTATGGGTGGTGGCCTCACACAATTTCAGAAATGCTGGCAATCGCCGAACGCTACTATTGCTACTTCTCCTTTACAACCATTTCTCTTCTTTTTTCCTCCTTAAAAAAATCAAAGAAAGCTCCCAAAAAATCTGTGATGCTGCATTTACAGGAGGAACAGGAATGCATCCGTGACATTATCTTCTTTAAAGCTGAACCAGCCAGAAAAAGAACAGCGATATCTGACCAGTGGAGAATAAGAACTTGACTTAGTCGTCAGTGAAACTGGTCCACTTGGAGCTCTGGCAATCTGGTAATATTTCTACAACTGTTTTATGTGTTTAACAAAGCCACTTTAAAAAGAACCTCTACCTACAAACACCCCTAAATCAGATGAAAGAAGGTGACAGCAATGATGTTTCATTTCCCTACTGCTGCCCAGTGAGGACTATTAAACCTTAGTCATTGCCATAGAACAACAGCACAGCCCAGCCCAACAGAACAAGCACACAGAACTACCACACACTGGAAGCACAGTGGAACCACACCGCTCCCAGGACACCAGTAACGGGAGATAGGTCTTGCAGTAGCCTCCTAGCCCAGTGTCAGTAAAGGAACTCAGTCCCTATGTAACCCCAAATATTTACAAGTTACTACTTAACCCTAACTCTATCCTGAGACTACCTGTGCATGTCCACTGTGCTTGAGGTGCAGCAGCTGAATGAGAAAACGAAATGTGTCTCAGGATTTGACTTTTCAGACAGGTGAGGGAACTACAGTAGGCAAGTGGCAGCCGTGAAGACACTTCTCCACGGCGCCGCCTCTCACAGGGAATGGAGTTCGAGAACAGCGGAGGGATATGAGATGGGTGAAAAGGACACCACACCGAACATGAACATGGAACCTTTCCCAGAACTACACCAAGTACAGGAAACACGACCAGTATAATATAACGGAGGGAAAAGTTAGAATTGAATCAGCGTAGGGTAAAAAAAGGTTTGAACATCCACAACTGCAATTTTCTTTTAAAAGAAACCATTTAATTAACCATTTGTGCATGTCCAATAATAACCATCACACTCACTTGACAATATAATGTAAAGCCATTCCTCTCTTTTCAATGTTAAAGGCCAAGTATTGGATGTAACAGTTCTGTTTTTAAATCCTGCTTTAGCCAGAGAAAACACGTTGCTACATTTTCTGTAATTATACAGTGCATATACTGTATACCTTTAATGAACTTGCAATATTTAAGGATATCGTGGAAACTACTGTTAAACATACAGTCATAACAGGTCTGACCAGCCTAATAAAATGAGCCAGGAATGCAGTGTTGAAGGCTTAGAACATAAGAAAGGTTATAGATGAGAAGAGACCATATAACCCCACCTAGCTCATTTGGCTGCCTGTTTAGTCCATCAGACACAAGGAATAATGTTATTTCTTCCTAGCAAACTGATTACCACTTTACCAGTCCTACACCTAGAAAGATCTTCTGAAGTCCTCTTTTCTTGAGACAAACATCCACACATCACAGTCCATCCCATCCTTAATAACTTGTTTACCTGTAACAATGTCGTTTGAAAGCATACATTTTTGGGGCAATCTGAGGTTCTCTCTGGCCTAACCAAAACTATGAATACATTGCTATTTTCATCAGTGGTGTGTACTTGATTAGTGTGGACTTTGATGTTTGCAAGAACTGCTTTGAACCGCTAAAGCAAAAAGCCCATAATTGCCTAAATGCAACGCAGAGTGACATTTATAGATTAACTACATATTAAGTCCCAGAATAAAGCAGAACAGGGGAAGAAATCAAGACAAAGTATTTTCTAATGTGAAAAGAAATATTTCAAATCAGGCTTGCCTAAATTGACCCTGATAAAACATCTACCAAGTAGATTCAGATACTTTCTAATAATTTCATCCTTCTCCTTTAGTGTATAATGGGCTTACAGGGAACCACTCTGAGCAATTACTGTAACTGCGGAGCTTTCTTGTGGCAGATTGTCAATCTCAAGGAAAAGACTGGTGCAATGAAGGACAATGAGAATCTACATGAAGTGAAATGAGATCGAATAAAGATCAAGACTTGATTTCAGCTCAAGATGGCTTGAAGACACAAAAGGCAGAATCACTAGGTATGTACCAACACTGTTAAATATTTTAAAAACTCGTATAACCACAATAAAGACAAAAAATATTTCAGCATTTTGAGCAAATTCCCTTATTTAGAAGGAAGAACGCAGTAATCCCATAAAAATTCAGCTAGTAGACTACTGTTTTACAAGGCAGTCTAGTAAGCATGGTAGTGGTGGTACTCTCTGGTAACTTTGCCTCCTAGTGTCTGTACATAGTGCTGTGCAGTCTTACCTCTTGGAAAGGAACAACTGGAGATTCACCTCACTTTTCTCCAAGAATAAACATGCCTACAGCAGGCTCCACAGCCAAAACAATGTGTTTTTCTTTTTCCATTTTCAGTCTGGAATGAACCTCTACTTGTCCCTTTGCCAGAGCTCGCGCTCAGATGCAGCTCCCCGCTCCTACCTGCTGTAGGCTGAAGTCAGGGCCTCTCCCTCCCAGCTCCTCCCCCCGGTGCTGTCCCTCGCGCTCCAGCTGCAGCAGCCGGTGCTGGGCCTGGATCAGCTGCTCCCGTGGCAACACCCCTCCCAGCTGGACCTGCAGAGCCCGGGCCAACACAGGGCAGAGGTGGGGGGGAGAGGAGCATCACTGTCAGTGAGGGGGCAGGGGCTGGAAGGGCCTTACAATGAGTACAGGTGACCCACCCCGTCAGAGGTGATGCCGGAGACACTGACCTCCAGTAGCTGAGTCTCCAGCCTGGCTTGCCGGGCCTTGAGGTTCTCGTTCTCCTGCCTCAGGTTCTCCATCTCTCTTTGACTCTCGCTCTGCTCGCTCACCTACAGGAAGGGACAAAGCCGGGGAAAAGGGTTTCACCACTGGAGCTCTCAGTTAAATAGTGCCGTTTCTGACACAAAAGCCCTCGATTTGAATAAACACAAGTGCGATACAGCAGTTAACACAGAGGGACCCAGCTGACAGAGACTTTATTTACCTGTACTTTAATCAGCCCAAATTAGTTTTTAAAGGAGAAGAGGCAAACTGCTTTACCTAAGCTCTCAGCTCAAGGTGAAATTTCAAGAGAAGTCGATGTCACGTCTTGCGATTCAAAGCAGACTTCTCGTGAAATTGGTCGTTATTCATCGTTTGTGTAGTTCTGTGCACCTCTGAAGGGATCGAGATTGAGAATGATAAGCAAAACTTCCCGTGTGTGTCCCCTTGTCTCTCACCTTCCTGTTGGCGATGAGCAGTTCTTTGCGCACGGAGTCCAGCTCACGCTTCACGCCGAGTTTCTCCTGCTCCACGGCCTTCACCAGGCTGGACTGCCCTTGCTGCTTCTGCTGCTTCAGGGACAGTATGGTGGACTCCAGCTGTCGAGTCTGAAGGCAGGTAACAGAGGACTAACATGAGGGGGTGAGGCTACTCCAACAGCCGGATACCTGCTTCACAGTCTACAGCAAACCCAACCCCGCAGGATTATCCGGTCGCCATTTCCCCAAACTCTGCAGAGCAGCTTTTGTTGTACATTTAAACTCTTTCCACATCATAACCCAGTGTTTGGTCATGTCTCTGAAAGATGGATCTGTACCTTTGTAATTTTTTTAAGAAGTAGATAAGCAATGAAGACTAAGCTGTCACTGAGGCTCCTTGTGGTGCAGCCCAGCCCACTCACCTTGTCCCGGGAGAGGATGAGGTCACCCTTGGTGTTCTGCACCTCCTTCTGCAGCCTCTCGTTCTCCTGCCGCAGAAGCTGCTGCTCCTGGTCCACCAGCCGGGACAGCTCCTCCCAGTACAGCTTCTTCTGGTGGCTCTGGTACCCGCTGGAATGCAGAGCCAGCTCCAGGAACTGGTTCTGGTCCGAGACAGAGAACGTCAAAGACCAAGCACACCGTAAAGGATGGCTTTTGCTTTTTTTATTTCTAGCGCAGTTGCTCGCATAGTGACTGAAGCTGTACATCTCCAGTAAAAAATCACACTGGAGAACATGCAAGTACTGAGCTTCATTGTCTTTCTGACGTGCAATAGGAAAGGATTACACATGGTCTCGTCTTCCTTTCAGTAAGCCACGTCTTATGATAACTGTGCACTTTAAAAGACTAGATTGATTTTGGCTAAAAAATAAAGTCATGTTATGAAAAACTCTCCTTCATCTCAGTCTTACCTTATTGTTGGCATTCTGCAGCTGCTTATGCAGAGACATCACTTCCTGTTTGAGGGCTTCTTTTTCTTGCTGGGTGACCCTCAGGTCTGACTTCAGTCGGGCTGTCTGGAGATTGACAGTCTGAAGGGCTTCATCCAGAGCATGGACCTGACCCAAAACATCCAAGAACACCGTCACACCCCTAGAAATCATCTACAGATTTGATCACAGTATGCTTGCATCGCACAAAACTCTGACACACAAAAACGTGATGTGTTCAGATCGCTAGAAAAGATCTACTTAATAGCTATTGACCGTAGAACTCTTAGTCATAACACCAACACTGCCCCCTAGTGGACATTCAGGGAAGTAATATGACAACATCAACTCGATCGCAGACGCACACCAGGTCCCTGGACTTAAGGGCATGTCCTACACTGACAGGGTGATAACACTGGGCCCTTTTATTCTTCAAAAGACAAGCCAGGACACTTCTTCAGAATGAACAGAAAAGCACAAACCAGAGGCGGAAACTATGTGAAAGTGCAAGCTAAAGCAAGAATGCTTTTTTACCCAAAGAGTGGTAGAACAAGCTACACAGCCATGTTGTTGAAGTCGACACCCAGTCTCCTTTCTAGAAATGTCGCAATACCTTGTCCAGGGAGGCAGAGAGCTGAGTCTTGAGGTTCTGGGCCTGCTGCTCTGCTGCTTGACGTTCCTGTCTGAGATGAGACAGCTGGTTCTCCACTGCCCCTAATTTTGCAACCTGCACACAGTGAAGACCAAACCTGAGTGACCAGGAGCAGCGCTTGGGAACTGACTACAATACAGGGTTTGCCTTAGAAACCACTACGTTTATAAACCAGTTCTGCACAATATTTAATCTGAACAGTAAAATATTCAAATGAGTAGTGTAGAAATTGAAAGGACAGGTAGAGAGCAAAGAGTGTGTGTTATTGAGTACTACAATCGTCTTTCTACAGGAGATGCGTACAGTTCAAACAAGGCTTAATGCTTTAATGAAGGGAAGGAATTTTAGTCATGTTCCAAATATTGATGCAGAAGCTCCCATAGCTCCTGTTTGATTTTCACCTATGTGTTGCTGCAGAAATAATACTTGGGTAACTACTAAAAGTTCAACCCAATACAGGATGTAGGAATTCGGAATTTCATATTGCTTATGTGTTTCCAATTATGGCATAGTTTAAGCTTACACTTGTATAGCTATTTTCTGGACACTCCACTCAAAGTGCTTTACAGGTAATGGGGACTCTCCTCCACCACCAATGTGCAGCCCCACCTGGATGATGTGACGGCAGCCATAGTGTGCCAGTATGCTCCCCACACATCAGTGGGGAGAAGAACAGAGTGATGAAGCCAATTCAAAGATGGGGAAGCCATGATTGGTGAAGGACAGGGGGAAATTTGTCCAGGACACTGAGGTTACACCCCTATTATTTTCGAAAATCACCCTGGGATGAGAATCAGGACCTCAATTTTACATCTCGGTGACGAATTGTGTCCCCATCGCTATGGAGCATGAGGACCCACACGGACTGCAGGGTGAGCACTCTTCAAATTGTAGTCACAAGAGCTGAAGATACTACAGCACACCCCACGATGCCCGGCTCTGCACCTTGTCCACGCAGCGGCTCAGCTCCTCACTCAGAGTCTCCTTCTCCCTCTGGAGTTTCTCGCTCCTCGACACGGCACTGGCCAGATCAGAGCGCAGGTCCCGGCTGCTGCACAGCTGCGCATCAAAGAGGAGTCACCGCTTTGCCACCAAACCTCCTCCACAGGCTTTGTCATAGTAGGCTAAATTCTACATTTACACCTGAAGGCTCCACAGCTGAACCATTGTGTTTCCTTTCTTTTCTTTTCAGCATGGAATACACCTTTACTTGTTCACTTTGCAGCCTACGCGTGCTGACACAGCTACCCACCTGAACTATATTCTCAGCAGATGATTCAATGGGATATACACTGTCCTGCTGCAGAATCTAGGACCGTGGATACCTCTGTGATAAAGCTGCCAACCATAGTTAGGACAGCAGAAGAGATAAGGATGTTTTTTTTTAAGAAAGACTAAAATCTTCTCCTTTTTTCTATTTCAGAACATATTTCAAACCTAGAGAAATAAATTATCCACGGTCCATTTTAAAACAATGCAGTAAAGCCTCCATGCTTTATGTAGACAGAATTAAGCAGTTTTTTCAGGTTACTTAAGAAGTTATAACAAAGTGTGGAACAAACCCCTTAATTGTGGTTCAAAAAGACACAATATTTGTATTAATGATACTTTGCATTAAAGTGTTCATTTGTTAAAGTGCATATTACATTATGAGGGGTTGAGTTAGTATTAATTTTAGAATTAGGATCAGTGTGTGGGCCATTATGAAACTTTATGTGCCCGTTATGTCTTTTAAAGAATGATTTTAAAGAGTTATGATGGCTATTGTAATATCCTGTGTAACCTGTAAGGAGATATTATGAAATTATTATGCTTGCTACATAAGCCCTTCAAAGGAAACTGCACTGACACTGTGGGATAGCAAGGTCTCTGTGTAAAGTATTCAGTTTGTGTTCCAGTCACCTGCTCCTTCAGGGTGGAGAGTTCCTGGCTCATCAGCGCCCTCTCCTGCTCCAGCTGGGCACTCCTCTCCTGGGATGTGGCCATCTCTTTCTCTAGGCCTGACAGGCGAGCTGCCATCTGCCAAGAACAAATCTGACTGAGTGAGATGTGCTCATATGGCTAAAACCTAACTAGAAAGAAGGATTATATCTGAACACATCTGGGTTCTGGGCGCCCCCAGGTAAAACACGTCACATTGCAAACAAACGTCATGTTTATTTTTTCAGAATATATCATACATAATGACTACCAAAAAAACATTTTCTTTCCTGCATTCTTACAAATCAAAACAAAGGGTGGACTAATTGCAGTTACCTTCTGATCACATCACGTGACCCTCTGGGAGCCTATTGATCTTAAACAGTAGATCTATTTAGCTAATAATCTCCTCCCATTCTTCTTTACCTATGATGCCCCATTATCAATAAAGTTGTTGTGAGTTGAAAGCATCCTGAATTGAATTGAATTGAAAGCTCTGAAGACCAATGTCTTCTCTGTTTGGGGTGAAAGTGGAACAACCCCTATCGGGTACCAGTTAAGGGATATAATCAGAGACTGAAATCCAGGGCTTCCTGATGTCCCTGCTGTTTGGGTACATAAGGTGCCTTCCTACACTCGAGGCCCACCTGGCTCCTCTCCTGTGCGAACTCGGCAGCCAGCGCCGCTCTCTCCCTCTCTAGCTCCCCCTGGTGGTGCTGGCGCCGGCTGCTCGCTTTCTTCTCCCGCTGCTTCAGCAGCTCGCTGAGCCGGCGGTTCAGCTCCAGCACGTCGGCTGCGTTCTGCGCGCTCTTGTGCGAGAGCAGCCCGTTCTCGTCCTCCAGCTGCTGCCCTCGGCTCCTCAACTCCAACACCTGGCCAGAAGAAAGAGAGCCCACCGTCAGTAAGGCCACACCACAATTCAGTCTAAATATATACAGTAGATTCACAGTTCGATCACGTCCTCCTCGAATCAATGCAATTAAGGTTATAAACTTATTTGCGTTTAAATGGGAAAACGAGACTGAGAAGGTTTCACTGTAAAAACTATAAAAGTCTTTTCAGTGTATTCCCATAAAAAGCAAGTTTTGCACCTTACTTATTTAAATGAAAAGGCCGTTGCTTAAATAAAAGTAAATCACATTTTTGCCGACAGCTTATCACCTGGTTCTTTAAGCTCTCGTTCATCGTCAGAGCTGCAGTCTTTTCCTTCTTCAATTGATCAATTTTGCGTCTGTGAAATAAGGCAGACACGTACTTCATTAAAAAAAAGTATCATGCCAAGGGAGAGGTTTAGAAATGCACAGCCACATATTTTAGCTTTAGTTTGTAATAAGTATCAAAATGTATCACTTCAAGACTTCCAAGTTAAAAAATAACAATTTTTATATTGCAGGGAAAACAACAAACTACATAAACCTGCTCTTTAAGGTGCTAACTGTGTGTTATTAACTACTAAATATTCCATCAGGAGTGGATAGAGAGGAAATAAATAATCTATAATTGATTATCTTTTATTTGAGCCATCAATAATAACCAGATTGATTAATCTACTTTCAACTTTTTATCTTTTAAGTTCCTTACAGCATTTCCTCTTGGATCTTATTGAGGTCTTTCAGTTTCTGCTGTGAGATGTTGCCCTCTTCCTTGAATTTGGAGATCTCCCATTTCAAAATGAGGTTTTCTTCTGCCAGACGGCCAGCCTCCCCTCTACATTGGAGACAGACAGGATAGGAGAATTAGAACAAGTTACTGTTCCTTGTTCCCAGACTTCAACTGTTTGGTGAAGCGTGTTTGAGAAAGTGTACAGAATTGAGGGTTAGATCTAGTAAAAACCACTAAAATAACATTTGCTCTATTAAGAAAACACTTTTTAGCACCTTAGGTTCACAATGAGCAAATTATTCAGATGGATACAACAATTAAGAGCATAGAATGTAGATCCAACAGACTTTCCTGAATTTTAGTTTATTATTTCCCTTCATAAGAGGGCTCTATCAAGAAGAGGATTATATCTCTGAATAGACATTCAAGAACTACACATATTCTATGTGATAATTCCCAAGAATATTGTGCTATAAAAGTGTTTCCTAAACAAGCCTGCAAACATTTCTCCTAAGATTACCCATAAGACTGACATTAATCTAATTTATTAAATGTAAATATCTTAACAATAATTACAAGACGATAGAGTTAAAGAATTGGGTCTAGAGCTATGTTACATCATTGTATTTTTTATATGAATGAAATGACATAGTTAGAAGATGTTTCAGGCAGAGCTGCCAGTTGTATACTGTTTGTAACATCTGTATGAACATTTTTCTCAGCTACTGTTCAGTTTACATTTCACCCTCTTATGTAGCCTTTTTATAGACTAGTTTATTTGTACACACACAGACATACTACATACATGCACAGCCATTACACAATGTACACCTTTTATTTCAGAAAGAAATGAAATCTTACAGTGGACTCTAGATCAATCTTCAATGCTGGACAGGGTTTTTTCCACAATCTACATAGTCTTGATTCAGTCATGCCATGAAAACACAAGCCTGTCAGATTGTTACATCATCTACATGAAGGTTTTCTTTTTTCTAAGGGGTTAAGACAGCAACAGAGACAGCAAGAGCTCCATATCTATGTGGGATTAAAAGCACTATTCTAGGTCACGCGTTACAAATGTGAGTTGCGCTAAGTAGCCAAGCAGGAATGCAGGGTTAGTTTAGTTCGACAGGGCACACAAGGAATTTGGATGCTCCATATCCGACGATGGCTGCTGGTACATTACCTGTGGGCCTGCATCTTTTCTTGTAACGTTTGACATTTCTCTTGAAGTTCAGCAACAGTTTCCTGCAGTTTTGCCTTTTCCCTCTCCAGCTCGGTGCAGCTATCTTCAAGTTCTGACACAGCCTGAATCTTCGCTTCCAACTGAGAATTTAGGTCCTGAAAGGTCTCCTCCTTGTGAATGTTCATTTCTGCCACCTCCTTGGTCCCTTTCGTGTCCTGACAGAGGTTTTTAAGCTCTTCTTGTTTCTTTAATTCTTGGATCTCTGCACAGAGTTTTGAATTTTCTTCCACCATCTGGACCACTTGTTTTTGCAATTTGGAATGCCTGCCTTGGATGTGCCCGACACCTTGCATTTTTTCCTCAAGCTCGTGAACTTTGTTTTCCAAATTCATCTTTTCCTCCTGGAGCTTTCTCTTTTCTCTAGTGCATTCCTCATACCTACTTTGAATGTCAATCAACTGCTTAGTCTTGCCCTCCAGGTCTTTGGTCCGTTCAATCATTCTAGAGATGTCTTGCCGGAGTTCTTTGTTCTCCTTCTGTGACTGCTCTCCAGCAGCAATCTTTTGGGCATCATCTTCCAAAAGAACTTCAAGTTCACTTGTCCTTTTCTCAAGACGACAAACCTCTTGCTGGAGCTGCAGGTTTCGGTCATGAGCATTTTCTAAATGGGCCTGCACCCCAGCATGAAGATACACTTGGTCCTGAAGCTGCTTCAGTTTTTCATGTAAGTTCTCCATCTCACTATGGCAGAGCTTTCGCTCTTTCACAGCCTGTTCAACTTCATCCTGAAGCTGATGAATCCCTTCATTCGGTTTTTCCAGCTTTCTGATATTTTCTTTAAGTAAATCAGAATCAGAATCACAACCTTGTTCTTTCTCTTCAGATACCTGGGGTTCTGTACCTATGCTGCTTTCTGAGGTGGGTGTCTTCTCATCAGGAGATCTAATTTTGACTGTTACACTGTACTCATCTTGGTCAAGCTTCCTTTGCAGGTCAGTGAGGCTCTCTTTTTTAGCATCCAGTTCCTCGGTCCTTTTTTTAAGATGTGAAATCATGCAGAGTGCTTCTTTGTTTTCCTTCTGCACCTCTTCAAATCTCTCCTGCAGCTTTGACATCTTGGTCACTTCAGTTCCCAGCTCTTGAATTCTGATTTGGAGCTGGCTGTTTTCAGCCACCAAGCTCTGTATCTCCGCCCATTGTTTTTCTAACAGATTCAGATTCTCTTTGTTCTTCTCCTCTAAGTCAGTCAATTGGCCCTGGATCTCTGCCTTCTCCTGCTCAAAATCTTCAACTGCCTGTTTCAGCAGAAGTTCCAGATCGTCAGCTTTCTTCTGTGCCTGAATCAGGAGCTCATCTTTGGCATTCAAGTTTTGTTGAAGATCTTTATGCAGATCAGACAATTGCTTGGTAAGTTCACTCTCTTTTACCTTTGCAGTGTGAATGAAGGCTTCTAATTCATGTTGCAGTTGCTCGTTTTTAGCTATCAAGCCATTTAACTGCTCCTTGTAACTCTTCTCCATCATTTCCCTTTCTCTTTCAAACTCCTGTGACACACACTCCTTCTCACGCTTTAGGGAATCTCGGAGACGCTCCATTTCTTCTCCACTTTCTCGGAGAAACTCCTCCTTCTCAAACTCCCACTGCACCTTCTCCTCTGTATGTCGCATTGTCAGATCCTGGAGCTCGTTCTGGTGACGTTCCTCTAGCTTCGATATGTCCTTCTGCAATCTTTCTGAAACAGCTTCCTGGTCTGAGAAGCGGGATTCTAATTCACTGATCTTCTGGGAATAGTGTCTTTCCAGTTCCTTCCTGCACATGTCAACCATCAACAAACAGTTATCATCAAAACCGCCACTGGGGAGAAATCTGAATCCATCTGGCTTAGCAAACCACCAAAACCATTTCATTTTTTAGAGGACCAATTTTCCTTACCTACAGTTTAACTCCATCTCTCAGGAGAGAAATATGCAATGCTGTAGATTTACATTTTCTTTCATGTGAAAAAGTACTTACATTTTGATAACTTTTTGATAACGAATAACCGAGATATATCAAAAGCATTCCCGAGTGTGAACAAAACATTAAAATGTTTGAAATAAAAATATATATAAAACAATAATGTTCAGTTGTAAATGGCTGGAAATCAGTAGGCATGTTCACCTGTACTGCTAAAAGGATGTAATGTAATTTCTTGTGTGATCATTTACACTGAATAGCAAAAGAGACTTCAAACCTCTAAAACAAAAATACATTTAGTCATCCAAGTTCAGCCTTAGTTAAATTATTCTCTGTTACTGCCACAGCATAAATAGCCCCTATCCCCTCTCACCTCTCCTCCAGGAAATCCTGCGTGAGCTTCTCCACCAAGCTGTTGAGCCTCTCCTTCTCCTCGCTGTGTCTCGCACTCAGCTCCTGCACTGCTTCCCGGTGGCTCTCCTCCATCAGGGACCGCTGTCTCTCCCACTCTTCCGCAAGCTGCCTTTCCCGTTCCTCCAGGGCCCCCGACAGCCTCTGCTGCTGCTCTTCCAGCCTGCCTTGCAGGGCAGCCTCGTGCTGCTGCTCCAGTCTCGCCCGTTCTTCCGAGTGCAGCCTGTCCCGTTCCGCCACATCGGCGGCGTGGGCCCGCGCTGCGCTCTCGCGCTCGCGCCCCGCGGCTCCCAGCTGCTCCTCCAGCTCACGAGCGCGGGTCCGGACCCCGATCACCTCGTCCCTCGCCAGACTGACCTCCTCCCCGTGGCGGCGCTCCAGTTCTGCCCTCTCCTCCGCGTGGCTCCGCTCCAGCCTCTCCTGAGCGGTCTGGGCAGCATTCAACAGGTTCTGGAGCTCCTCCGCTCTCCTCTGGACTTGATCCTTCTCCTCCTGGCACTGCTGGGCCAGCTTCCTTCGCTGCTGCTCATGAGTATCCTTCAGCTCCTCCAGCTGCTGTTCGTACTGACTGACCTGCAATGGCAAATCAAACCTTTGTTCAAGTGGGCTACAAGGAGCTTCCCATCACAAACACTGTGCGTGTTCAATAGTCCAGCAGCTTTTTGGGAATCTGTGCAAAACTTCCCAAACTCAAGATCAAGAGAACAAAAAACTTTCAAGCTCCATTTAAGGAATGAACTAGTTATATGACTTATGACTTGAGCAGAAAAAGAGGATAAATTCCTCAGCATTCTGAGTGCATATTTAAATTAGATCAGCATTAAGTGAGTTTTCACAAAGATAACTGTTTGACTGGTAATGTGTTTCTATTTTTTTTGGACGGAGCAGGCTGTCCTTCCCTGCTCACCTTGCCGTCTAGTTCGCCTCTGAGGGTTTCCAAATCCCGAACGTGCTGGTCCTTTAGCTGCTCGATTAGCATCTCGGCCTCCAGGCTCATGTTGAAGGGCGGACAGTCCTCTGAGCCAAGACCTGGGGAACAGCATATGGGAAACATGCCTGCTCTTAAGGAGGAGAATTCTGGGATCGAGAGGAATAGGGGAAGTGCTGAAGTTCTTTCACAGGTTTGACAGATAGTAACTGATGGGATAAGCAGGGCCCTGGCAACACCATTTGGTGGATAGGCGACAGAAAAATGTATAACTTTATAACTAATTTATAACTACGCGCAGCAGAATGCTACACACAGTAAGGATAGGACCTGCTTTTTCAACTGCAATGGCCGAGTGAAGGGTACCTGGGTCTGATTCAATGCCCGGGCTCTTGCTGTCAAACTCCTCAGAAAGAGAGGGCTTGAAGAAGGGGCGGGACGTCCTGCCCAGGGTGCGATACTCTTCTAGCTCTTCCTGCAGCTCATCAATGCGGTCCTGCAGCTCCTGTGTACATGCAGACACACTGGGATCACATACACTGCGCTGGGCGCAAGCTGCCGTGGGTCAGGCAAGCTAGACTCAACCACGAGGAGGAAACGTAGCGGCCTGATGGGGAAGTCTCCGGACAGAAACCTGTTGTGTCTTAGTGAGACCGGGGAGACACCCTCTAT
The DNA here is from genome assembly GCF_055471065.1 of Atractosteus spatula. Classification (NCBI taxonomy): domain Eukaryota; kingdom Metazoa; phylum Chordata; class Actinopteri; order Semionotiformes; family Lepisosteidae; genus Atractosteus; species Atractosteus spatula. The sequence continues at coordinate 13,539,098 of NC_142714.1, forward strand.
TGTATGAATTGCCTTGATACAGATCTAATGATTCCAACCAGAAATGATGTCAAAGGAACGGGGATCCCAGTAAATTTACATGTAAAGAAAAAAGTATTGAGTCGCTAAGCGTAAAGTTAGTTTAATCCCACTCTGTTTTGCTAAATATGTTTAAAAAAGACAAAAATAAAACTCTTGTTAAGTCAATCTGTCGGATCTACAGGCCTGCAGGACTGGAGAAAACCTCCTCCATGGCCCTCTCCTTCTCAGGCACGGCCAGTGAGAGACAAAGTGCGCACGGACGTGATTCTCATTCTCCTTACCCTGCACTGCTCCTCATACTTGCTGCGTAGGTGTCTGAGCCTCTCCTCCTGCAGGAAGAACTCTGCGCTGCCTGGGTCCAGATCACCGAACTGGTGACACAAACGAACAAGAGGCACTTCGGATGTCAGGTACATAGATGGATGAAGAGCCACGTAGTACAACATAGAAGATAAATACAAATCTGGCACTTTCAACTGACTTCAATGTGTTTTATAAGGAACACTTAGTAGTTTGTTCATGTGATATTAATCTTCATATTATCTTCTATGACAATACTCCATGAGGCCGACAGATTACTCATCACACTACAGTTACTGTACGTGTTCAGATACCTGAACAGTCTTCTAATATGTCTAAATGAAGTGTGAATTTCTTCCCCTCTGATTAACTGTGCCTGATTCTGTCTATGTCTGAGCGCTGTCTGTGGGAATTCACCTTTTCTTTGAGAATGTTCTCCAGGTTCTTCTGCAGTTTGCCGACCAGATTCTCACTCTCCACCAGCTTCTCTGTGTTCTCCAGCAGTTCAGCCTCTAGACGTCCATTCTCCTGCAGAACAGGCCAGGGTGAGACCTAGCTGCACTGGAGCTCAGGAGCTCACGATTGTACAATTTATGACTCTGTTCTGTTCAACATCTGGGCTCATTCCACGGTAACCAAGCCAGTGTTTTCTTTTAAGTGGGGTTTCTGATTTTTTTTTGGCTAAAAGGTCAATATTAAAGGTCATTTAACCATCCAGACCAACTTCAGTGTTATGAATTACTAAAGGAGTGCTGTTTGACCCGTCACTCTGGCCCCGCTCGGTGTGCCTGCAGAACGGTTGCTCTAACACTAGCTACCTTGAGCGTCAGAGAGAGGCGATCACGCAGGAAGGCCTCCTCCTCCTTCACTTTCTCGACCTCCCTCTCCAGTTGTGCGCGCTGGCGGCTGGCCTGCTGCTGGATGTGGTCCAGCTCTCTGGTCAGCTCTGACTTCACGGCAGCCAGTTTGTCCCTGTGCTCCATTTCCAACTTCCTACAGACAGAGAGACAGAACCGACTTACTCTCGCCAACCTCCGCCCTCCGAGACCTGATTATGAGAACAGCGGCAGTAGAAAACAATGTACGTGAGATGCTTGTCTCAAGGTTCTGAAAATGAATTTTCAGCTTATTTGTAATATTCAAATTAATTTTGTTTAGGATTGATATTTTACCAGTAAAAGCTGCCTGCATCCCTCAACCAGTGTCCTCTTTTAAAAAGATATTGCCAGTCATGCAAACCAGTGAACAAGGTGAGTTACCGGAGGTTGTAGTCATTCAGGCGCTCGATGGCTGAGTGGTGCTCGTCCACCTCTGTGGCCATCTGAGTCTTCAGCTTATCGGCCTTTTCTAGATCTGCCTGGACCTTCCTTTTCTCCCGCAGTTCACGGTCCACGCACTCACTGGCAAAACACACAGCAGTCAGAATCGGAAGAAACCTTAGGAAGGCCTCAGATGCAATCAGGCCTACTAATAAGAGTTAAAGTGTATTTTCACATCTAGCCTCATAGATCCTCGTAGCCTACCACAAAGGAGAATAAAAATGTAGACAGACTCCTCTGAGCCACTCAACTTTTTAACACAACACAGGCACCACAAACTCGTATTGGACGTCCAGCGCTGATTGGAGCAGGGGAGCGTCTCTCATCCAGGAGACTGCTGGGAGCTGAGAGACCCCTGGCTTACTAGTCCCACACTACCCTCAGTGGGGGAAGCCTGGTTACACTCACATAATGATGTGACCCAATATAAAACAAGCAACATAGGGCTTAACCTGTGCAGAGGCCAGCATCTTTACCAGTAGTTGAGGTACTTTGGGAGTTTTCAGCCAGTTCTATAGTATCACCTCATTCCTCTCAGAATATGACCGAGTCCCAGTGTTAAAGCAAAGCTCTGCTACTATGGATATTCTAACTCTGTCAGTGTGCTGTATGCATGTCTCAGATTTTGTCAGCATATATGCATGTACAAACAGTTCTCTGCCTTTCTGAGCAGCACTCACAGCAGGTAGCGGATCTCTGCCTTGAAGCTGGCCAGCACAGCCTGATGAATGCCATTCTTGGTAATAAGGAGCTCGTTCTCAAGTGCGATGGTCAGCTCACTCAGATTCACCTTACTCTCCAGACCGAAATCCAGAGCCTGCAACAAGGACAGCCCCCCAAAAAACATGTCACACCACAACCGCAGGACAGCAAGTATTCATTATTCGTTACCTTTCATCTCTGACAATATTCCACCACATTCATATGTGAGCAGGCGTGTATGAGATCGTATAGTGCACTGTTCTGACGCAAGGTGTGTGAAAGATATTCTGTGCTGGACATCACAGCAGTCTGAATTAAAGTATTAACAATTATCTATTCAAAATATGGGCACAAAGGCAAAGATGTTATTTCCATACTTTGGAAGATTCTGCTTTTGTGCACTGAAATAACCAGTAGATTTAATAAAACGCCAGTTCAACAGGCTTTCATTGCATTATGAAACTGAAGCCCACACCTGCAGGATCTCCGGGCCATTCTCAATGCCCTCCTCCTGCCAGGCGTCCAGCAGTTGCTCAGCAGACGCGTAGCCTGATCCGTCATCCAGAGTGGAGAACAGACGCAGGCCGATGGTGCTGGTCATCGCCGAGGGTGTAGTTGTCCGCCGTCCGCTCTCATCAAAAGGCTGTGCAGAGAGAACAGGCTCAGACTGGTTGTGCCCCTCCACAAGCTAGAGAACCAGTGGTCTTCTTCACCTCCAGTTCCCACTGCACTCCAGTGCAGGTCTATGTGCTAACCTCTAATGTACTAAATTTACCGGAACTCAGTTGTAATAATAATTCCTTATACTTATATGGTGCTTTTGTGGACACTCCACTCAAAGTGACCAGACTCGCAGCTGCTTAGCTTTAGCAGACGTCCACTTGTGAACTGCAGGGTGATATAGCTGCCGGCAAGTGTGTAAGAGGATTTAGGAAAATGATCTCATCATGTATGGGCTTCCTCTGCTAAATGCAAACGTTTCTTCCAAACTATTTACCCAAACACCGCCTCCCATAAATTGAAGCTTATTTGACAGCAGATCATCAAGCCTAGCAAGCATCATGGGTAATCTAAGCCGTAAGACAGAAGAATGGTGGGAGTAGGGTATGGGAGATATGAGAGGGGCCGGAGAGCAGCGAGCCTAACCTGAGTGGAGTGGTGTCTCTTGAGCTGTCGGTACGGGGTGGAGGCAGAAGGGGTGGGAGGATTGTTGCTCCTCACAATCCCAGAGACAAAATCCTGCACTCTCATGACTCCATCGCTGTCCAGCTTCTGAAAAACATCTTCCACCGCCTGCAAGACAGGGTTGAAATAGACTGCATTAACTTCATTAAAAAATCCAGACCATTTATTGAACAAAGCCATTTTCCTCAAAGCATAGGGTCACTGAATATTATTTGGCCATAACATTTTTACTCTAAATCTAGAAAATTTGCTGGGAATCTTCAAGTCATGCTACACCACTGTGTTCAACACACTAAAGTTACAAAGACAATGTAATGCACAGTACCGTGAAATGGTAAGAGGGTATCGCACACAGACGAAGGTAATACATGTTTAACAAGAGATGAAAATGATTCTCTAAACTACAGACAGGGCCTGGTGTAACCTCGAAATGTAGAGAACGACCCGAGCTTCCGTCAGCGGGGCCTCGCCCTCACCTCCAGGCCCAGCCGCGCGCACACGGAGAGCAGCTCCTGGCGGCTGGCGAAGCCGTCTCGGCACAGCCCCAGCTCCTCACACGCCCCCTGCAGGCACTCCTCCAGCCCGTCGGGGGAAGGGGCGAACCCCCCACGAGGCGTGCCCGGGTCGTCGGGGTTCCAAAAGTGGAGCTGACCTGCACCGAGAAAATGGGCGTCGGGGAGGGACATAAGTAAAATAGAGCAGCCGGACGAAAGGTGCACAGCTACTGTGTCAGTGCTACAGCTCCTGTACTGTTCCCGGGGAAGAGAAGAAGACAAAGAGCTGCTCAAGTCTCATGTGAGTCTCACAGGTTGCCTGTTTAATACAGGAACAAGTCTTGACTTCAGTGTCCTCCCCCTCTGCTGCAGTTTGATAACTGTGGCAGGATTAAGGTTAGTGACTGAAGACTACAGATGTTGAAGGAAAATTCAACCTGACAAAATGAAAAAAAAGCACTTCTTAGAAAAAGAAAATCTGTGTATGAAAGCTGATTTGAACACACCTCCGCCTATAAAAAAAATTAGTTTTAGATTTTATGTCTTTTGGCTGACAGTATACAGCAAATGCACATTATTTTCAGGGGGAGAAACTCGCTGCTGAGAAATATTACAAGCTATTATTAATGGGCATCTCAATGTGAAGACGTTCGGCAGGTTCACCTGCAGAAAGTTCCACAGCCGAAACATTCAGTTTCTTTTCTTTTCCTGTCAGCATGAAATAAACCTTTACCTGTTCCATCTCCATATGAATATGTATCAGGGGTTGTGAACTTGGAGCTGGTTGAGTGAGTTTTATGTTTTTACACATAAAACATGAAATGATATTCAATTCAGCTCATCTGAACTGTTTCCAGTCTTACCTTCAGCCTCATACTCCTCACTGTTGTGAATGGAGGTGCTGCAGTGCTGGGGAGAAGGAAAGCACAGTCCATTACTGGAAAACCAGAATACAGCGATAACATATCCAAAAACTGCATAATATGCTCCATGATCATTAAATGCATCTCAACATGATTTATACCTCATCTGTTTCTAAGTAGAAAACAAAACAGCGAAGATGAAAGTAATTACAGAAATCCTTCCAATTTAAGAATCCCCACAGGCATCAGAATTGATTTTTTTAGTGAAATCAGGAGTTTCTTTAACCATTTTCAAAACAGGACACATAGCATGGTAGGCAAAGCACTAAAAACAGAAACATGTTCAGATTTATTTTTGGATGCTTAACCAGTAGAGGGCTTTGGAGCAGAAAGAACACACTGTGTCATGTTATGGTCCCAAGAGTCACATGTGCAAGACAGGTAGACCTTCACTGTAGGACTGGTAGTTAATACAGTATTTGGAATCTAATGATCACAACAGAGCTTTGCCCAGACACTTCTATGCTTTTTATACTGCTCCCAGCATACAAGATTGCAACACATCTCAAGTGGTCTCTGCTAATACCTCTAATTGCAAGCAGTAGCCTTCCAACTACACCAGCTTGTTGGTGTGGTTGTAGACGACCACTTCAGAATCAAGCATTTAAACCAACTGCTAATCTCTTTCATTTCCATGGAAACAGATTAAACCTAACCCTGAACAAAGCACTGGGCACAGCACAACCTGGTTAAAAAACAAAAACAATAACAACAGACTAAAAATACAGGAATCATGCAGCTACTTTGTTTAATGGATTTTCTGATTCGTTTTTTTTTATTTTTAAGCACAGCATTTTTGCCATTTGTAAACAGGACACTATTTTAGGACGCTAATTAGTAAACACAGCAGGAGACCTCAGTTTTGTTCTAAATTTACTGTCTGGGTTGTGAACCTTCTCATTCATAGAAAAACAACCAGGAGGAAAGGTAGTGCACACTTATTTTCATAAAATCTTCATACACCCATAAACAACAGTTCAGCAGAGGAAGATCTGTGAAAAGCGGTTTTTTGTTTTTCTTCAGGGAAGCATGTTTATTTGGTATGAGAATCTAAATGTGTGTCAGTATCAGCCCTGCAGACTTAGTAAAAAGTGGTTTTGAAGGAGACAAAAAGTGTTCATTCTTATAGTGTTTGATAAAGTCCCCATTTAGATTGAAATGATGGCAACACGCGACTCCCCCCGCCACCCCCCCTGTTCTCCCTCCCCCAGGCAGCCCTCTGGCATCAGCTGAGCAGAGGAGCGGGGGACACTGCCACACTGAACGCACTCAGAACAACAGGGCCTTGTGGCAGCACAGGGCCTGCACTGGTTAAAGGTCATGGAGAGGCAGCCTTGAAGTGGCCAACCAAACTCTGCAGGTCGTGTGCTGAAGTCGAGTGTGATCACACCAGGAGTCCCCCCAAAATGATAATACTTATACAACCCCCCCCATCCCAGCGCACGCTCACTTCTCCTTCACCATGACCACCGATCGAAAAGCAGGAGGGAATAAGGAGCCCCAGCTCCATTGAAGGGAAAGGCAAACAGAAACAGAGGGAGATACAAGCCAGTAAAGGCTCGCTCCTTTTTACACAGCCTGTGGTTCTAAACAATACCGTGTTGCTGTCAGGTCACAGACGCCAGCTAGAATAAATACAGCTTCTGTGGACCCAAAACACCCAGAGAAAAATAGTGCTTATAAGCAAGACATCTTAAGAATGCAGAAGCATGTTTATTTTAAATTCCATCACATACCTCTGTTCAGCATATGATCATGCATATTACATATGAAGGGATATGAGAGCTGTATCTGAACAGCAAAATGGCAAATCTTTTTTTTCCAGAAAGGAAAAAGGTGTAAATGAATGTAGCCTACAAAAAGGAAATTATTTTTCTCTAAAAATGTCAAAATACAGCATAAAGCTATTGTGATTCCAAGAACAATTTTACTAATGCCTTTAATGGCCTAAGCATTTGCAAGAACTATAACCCACTGTTGGTTGAAATATATAAGTGGGCCAGTGAAGTCATCTGTGTCTTGTTTTGCCAAGTTCTTTTTCTGCAGGGGGGGTGGGTGACCCCTGGGAGAATCCGGAGCGAGCCCATTGTGCTGCGCCAGACGTCAGTAGGGATTGCCCCACTTTAGTTCAGTGCTGCAGCTGCACAGATGGCACTTGGTCCCCTCTGACCCCCCAGCTATGTACAGGCATCTGCAGAGGGGCTCTTTGTTAATCTGTCAGACCCCCTTACACCCACTCCCTGTGCAACTATCCCCAGCCCCTGTCTCCATCTGCTCCTCACAGCCCAGCCCATTGTTTGCCAGAGCACTAATTAGAATTATTTCAAGACATGTTCCATTGTCTGATAGGAATGTTTGTCTTGGGATCTACCTGGACTTGACATTATCCACAGTCCCATTCTTCCATACAAAATCACTACCCCTCATCCCCGTTAAGGGAAGACAAAGAAAAAGACTGGTCTTCCACCCTGTATAGCCACCTGTTCCTTTTTGAAAGGCTACTAAACCATATTTTGAAAGATATTTTTTGCGCAATCAATATTGGCGTTGTTACTTATGCAGCTTAATAAATTGTGCTTTTTTGAAGTGGGGGAGTTTGAACATAGGCCTGAGATAAACCAAAAATGTACCTGACGACTTGTTGTAAACCATCAGCAGGAAATTCTGCAACCCTGCAACATTTCTGAAATGCACAACACCCCGACTGGTGGACGGGGTTGCTTCAAGCAGGGCTCGAATCCCAGTCATGCTAGAGACAAGGATCAGGTTTGAACCTTGGATCACAGAGTTGAACTTGCACTTGGGTCGGTGACTTTAAAGGTTGCGTCACTCAGAAGTGACCATGAAGGGAGATTTTAAACCATTTCTACATTCTCCTCTCTATGTGCTGAATTTCTTTGTCAGCCAAGTGGTTTTGTAATAGATTTTGAAAAGACAGCACAGGGTTGGTCACAGTCTCACATCCCGCATCTCATCTCAACATCTCTTTTTCTGGGTGGGGGTTCCTGGGGGGGGGGTGTGGATCATCCAATACTGTACAATACCTCTCCACTCCAGGATATAGGGTTCACACCAGCAGGACGCCTAATCATGACAGGAAGTTCATACTTAGGATGCCATGACAACGAAATCACTAATGGTTCCAGACATCAAGGCCAAAGTACAGCCTTGATTCCACAGATAAGTGGAGCACCTTGAGAGCTGGCAAAGTCCTCACTTGCTGAACGGCTCATGAACCACAGTAAAGCAACCACAGCAAACAAAAATTATCATGCACGACTAGGAAAAGACATGGATTATGTCAGAGCCAAAGACAACAGATTTAAAGCAACACTCTCTTTGACAAGGATCGCGAAAGATTGCAAAATGTTGCATTCAAGTAAACTTTAACATTAAAAATACTGTTATAATCCTGCTCTGTTCTGCCCTCAAATAAACATAGCTAAAACACTTGTCATGCAGGCAAATGCATAATATTTTGTTCTTAATTTTGTATTCTACCTGTAGAATGTTATGTTTAAATAAAAAACGCAAATAATGATTAGATCAGTGAGCATCCTAAAATAGCTAAATGTTTTCAATAATAATTTCAAATCAAAGCACAGTAGCATCAGAATCAATAATATCTGATTATAACACCCAAATTGCCTGTTTTAGAAATGTGGGGCTGTAATGGCTGCGGATTAGAAAGAATTTGTTTTTCCATTTAAAAGCAGACATCATTCACCGCATTTAACCGTCCGTGTTGTTGGTATAAATAGACAAAGACGGCATGACAAGGTTATGCAATGAATGCAGCCTTCTGTGAGCGGCAATGGTTCTGCGAATGCACTGCGTTTCCAGACCTGGCTTGCATACTTCTAAGCTGATTAGCTAAGAATAACAGCTTCTTAGCCTTCGCTTACCTAGAAACAGGGAATAGCTAAGGACAATGAAAGATATGAAATGTAGTCTTGTCAGTGATCGGGGGGCATCAGTTACAGAAAAGCTAATGCAGGATAAAAGACTCATCATGTCCAGGTGTCATCAGCTTCTTCGCCTAGAGAATGATTCTATGAGTGTATGGGACATTCTTCTGGATACTATTTTGCTATTTCTTTCCCAGTATTGAGAAAAGCCACACAATACTGAACAAAGCCCTCAAAAGGTTGAAGAGAAGTCAGACGCTCGAGTTTGTAGGCTACAAGCAGGAGATGTCCACTAAAAACTCCAAGCAATACAGGCAGGGTTTTCGGTTGTTTCACATTATGGTATTTGTTCACATTATGGTAAAGAAAAATAAAAAACATCATGACTTAAGGAAAAAGAAATAGCAGTTTGTGACATCATTCTGGGATTTATGATTGTACAATACTAGCAAACCCAATCACAATTGCCAGAAATTGACTCATGGGGTTTCTACATTGTTGCATCAAATTTCCCACGTTCCCACTGCATCACATGACTGTACAGACCACAAAACTACATAGAGTATTACACCAGCATCATCTTTCTGAGAGTCACACTGACAAGCACAGTAACTGTTTGTGCATGGTAACAGACATTGAGACTCTGTGTTAGTACTGGAATTTCAATCATCTAAGCTTATCATTTAGCGACAGTAACTTGTTTGATGTTCTCAATAATACTTTTCAGGAGCAAGGCCAAAGAGACATTTTCTAAACTAACTTCTTCTCCACATTAAAACGTTTCCATTTCTTTCTGATATATAAGGCAATAAAAAGTACTGAAAATAAACTCTCAGGGAAATACGTAGCTTTCCTCTCATTTAAGGGTAAAACAAGAAGAAAATACAAAAAATGCCATTAAAAGACACCACACAACACATAAATTCCAGTGTTCAGATTCCACTCACTCAGCTATTGCTGTGAGTGTTACAGTGGCACTGAGTTACCTCCGAGTCGTTCTGCACAGAGGTGTTGGTGGGATCCTCAGGCTCGTTTAGAGCTGTCACTGTCCCGATCACCTCACAGGTCCCTGGTGTAGGGTCCCCACCTTCTGGGGTCGACCGTCGGCCATAACGTTTTCCGTCCTTCACGAACTTTGGGACTACTTCTGTGGAATCTGAAGAACGGAGAACAGGAGATCAGCAGGCCACAGTGGAACTCTGACCAAATGGTTCCTGACCACAGGTCCAAGAAGTGATCTAAAGACCTCCATCTTACTAATTTTGGCTATGTTTCACCTTTGTTTTATTATTGTTTTTCATTTGTCTTTCTTTTTCAGCATCATTATGTCCCATTTTTATTAATGACAGCCATACTGAAGAGACTCCTCCAGGTCAGCTGTGTGACAATGAACAGGGGAACTATTTCAGTGTTGCCATCTTCGGTGCGCGACGTTTCACCATGACGCTTTGACTTCAAGTAACTCTGCAGACTCAACTGGTCTGCCTTCTGCTTTTAGTGAACATACCCCTGGTAGAAATGTTATATAGCATAGCTGAGAGCAGAAATATTATACAGCCAGGTGAAAAACAATCAATCAAACAACAGAGAATTATACACAGACATGACACAGCATGCAATGTCCAGGATCATTTGCAACTGCAAAATTTCAGAAAATGAAATAAAAATGTCTAAAAGATACATATAAACTTAAACACTTGTGTCAAAACATAATTTTTTTAACATAATCTTTTAGACTAATGATGAACTGGAACGGCCCACTAATATATTACTGACAATAAGGAAGTCAGCTAAATACCGTTTACTTAAACCCTTACAGTTCATGGCTTTTGAATCCAGTATTGAAGAGAGAATAATCCTTCTTAATCCCTTCTCTTCCGCCCAGTCCCTCCCTGTAATTCCAAGGCATCATATCCGTTCCTTAGACTGATCTGCTCCACTCTCCACTCCACTATAAATTACCTCAGTGACCTACGGGTGCCCTACAAATATGCATGTCAACAACCCTGTCTTGGGCCGAGCGGCTCAATATGCCTGCATATGCCTTGTTCCTTCAAGGTCCATCCCAGAACTGCACACGGCTAACAGGAAAAAGGTAATAAGAAGAAACACTCACACAGGAAAACCAAGAGCTGGTCAAGGCTTTCTACACAGATTGAAAAATAATGAAAGCAGACACTGACCTGACTAAAGTGAATTTAATACAATTATCAGGTAATTTCATATAATAAATTGCAAAAAAAAACAACATTCATATTTCAAAATGAACCTCATGGCAATTTCAAACCTGGATAAAGAACACCTGTAATCCAACTCCCTTCCTACAAGCTACAGGCTGTGGACACAAAAAAGGAAACAGCAATGTGTTAACTGCATTACTGTTCCTTCTTTTTGCTCTCTCTTGTTATCACCAACTGCGATGGGTGGCTTTTTAATTACATGTGGATATCACTGTCCACTTCATCTGCATTTTAGTTTATAGCTAACTACAGAAGGTCCGGGATTAGGTTCATAGTAACTCTCTTATCAATTCTATCATCATTGGGAGGGGCAATGGAGAGACTGAGGGGGGAGGAGTCTGGTGGTATGGGGGGGGGATTTGCTCCACTCAGTGTGATTTGCCCTGTGGCCTGCACTACCCAGCCAGGGTAGGGGATGATGGAAGATCCAAGTGCTAAAGCTGGGTAGAAGCCGATCACCCACCTGAAGAGGACAGGGGCCTGTCACAGTTAACAAAGGGAAAGCCAGCACTGCTGTCTGTTAATTATTCAAGAAGTGGCGCTGTTGCTGAAACAGCATCATAGTAGTTAAGCTTCATACTATTAATCCACCAGCAAAGAAGTTTCTTTGGCCTTAAGTCTATTCGTTATTTTAAGACCCCCATGAAGGTGTGTTTGAAAGCACGGGGAAATGGGACTCTTGCTTATAATGGTGCCCTGGAAGACTCCAATTCCAATTGGCAAATCACTCTTTGTTTAGTCAATATTTAAGTCCTGTGTTAATGAACAGAAGGGAAATAATAAAGGTTTATTGGCTCCTGTCAAATGTGCACAGCTGTGATATGTTTTAGCATTGCAAAAAATGAATCTTATTAGTTTCTTTATTTCCAAGACCCAGACATAAAACCGATACTGTAAGGATATAAAAAATCTGCCTGCAAGGCCATCAAAGAGTACACCAGCTTCAAAAGGCTTGAGATCTATTCAATTAAGTCTCTTTCCGAAAAAGATACAGACACAGGTATTTCTTCATGAAAATTAGATATAAAAAGATAGAACAATAAACAAACCTTTTCCTTATTTTCCCCCGACTTTACAATGCTGCGTCAATACCGCAAAGCAAATCAGGGCTCAAAACATGGGAGTGTGTTTCCCTTATAAAAACAAATAAAAAAAAACCCTGTCCCAACACACCTTCAGTTTATACTGAAGGTGCAGGAACCAGATTACTACAAACTGTAAATGAGCTTAATTAATAAGTTAGTTAAGTCCTCTCCAAAGTGAGAAGAAAACTGCAAAGAATTTCATCGGAAAGTGGCTGGCACGGTTGCTGCACAGACGCACAAGAGTAAACGCAGTAAAGGGTGGAGTGTGTACAGTGGGGCAGTCTGAGCAAGCCTCAACAGGTCACGGCAGGGGTGGCTGGGAGGGCAGCACTAGGAATGCTTGTGGACCCTGGCCATTAAAATGCACAATTACACATTAACTACTGTTCAGAAGATTTCACCTTATTTCTGTTGCTTACCTGGCTCAGGATGGTTCCCTGGGTTGGATAAAGGCCCACCCAAAGTTGCTGATAACACAAGAATCAGTGCATCCTTGAACTGCTCAAAATGAACCTAGAAGACAAAGGTTACCAGTCAGAAAGTAGCCCGGTTGTCTCAGTTGAACATGCTTAAAGAACCTGAAATTAAATATGAAGTTTAAAACAACTATGCTGTTTGACAAAAGACCTATTATACTATGTATCATTACTAAGTATAAAAGGCCTGTTGTTATTATTAGCAAGCAAGTATTCATAGTTAGGTCCCTCTTATCTTGTTTGCATTCTATGCGGTCCATTTGCAACCCATATATAAACAGTTCATTTAAAACAAATTCTATGACAGACACTGTTATCTTGGGATTTTTTTACATGTAGCACTGTTGCAAGAACGTTTCTTGGCAACTGTTGCCATTGGATGAGCCCCCACATACATGGAGGTGCAGCTCAGCAGGGCTAAGAGCAGTGGGTAGAAGCTCAGTAGTGAGCCTACTTCAGAGTTGACCTTTAACCTTCAGTTCTACACCCATTTCCCCATCATGAGGCCCATCACTGGGGATGGGTGTGGCCTCTGGCGAGGGTTTCATTCTCTTCCATGAAACGCGCAGAGCTGTCGCAGGAAGAAAAAGCAACAGCTGTCAGCTTTGTCCGTCATGCATATGCATATTTCCTTTGTTAACTGTGACGCTGTGGCTCCTCGGGTTAGAGAGCGTGCTGAATGACTGCTGCCACTATGGATGAACCTTTTTTCGCCCAAACGTAAAAGCTATTCTATTGTTAAACAGGCGGCTGGGTCACTGCTGTTGTGCTGCAGGAAAACAGATGTTTTCTCTGGCCTCCCCTTGACAAACGCATGGTTATTAAAAGACAGAAGCTGTCATCGCCTGATGTAGAGAGAAGGGTGCTCACTGGATATATTGCCCTCCAGCAGGGGACAGACTGTGTGCATAGAAAACAGCACATGTGCATGGTCCAGCTAAAGTTGAAAGATGATGGATTAGATAAAGAAAATGAATTAAAATTACATTCCTGTCCACAACATAAGAATAACGTAGAGACGATGTGTTAATTTCACATCAAGTCTACCCACATAAAGATGACTGAAAATGATTCCATCCTAATCATTCCATGGCGAAAAGGCACAAAAAAATTAAACAGCAGTGACCAAAATGGTAGTGCTTGCTGTAGTATTAATACAGAGGGACAACAGAACCCTGCAGTGAACTGGAGTTTTCTCATGTCTACACAAGCTTATCAATATTCATTCTAGACACAGTGTCAAGGTGCCGCAGTGATCCTTTCATCCTAACATCCTCACACCAACTGCAGCTAGCAGCACTGTCTGAGGTACTTGTGCATTAAAATTAGACTGGTTACCCTAGTTACCCACACCTAGGATGGAGTCATAAAGCCCCAATTAATCTCAGACAAGAGGCTCTCTCTGCATTCAGCAGACAGTATTCAAGCTGTTGTGTGCACGGCAGAGCTCGCCAATCAAGAGGGGCTGCAGTTCAAAGCAGACGTGTCCACACAGCTGTGACAATGAAAAGCACCATAAAGTGGTCCTGAAATTCACTTCTTCACAGCCCAGTATTCCGGTTACAAAGGGACAAGTAAAGGTTATATTCCATTCCACAAAGCAGAAAGAGGAACCAGGTGTCACACCTGAAAAAGGCCCAACGGCTGAGACAGGGTGTTTCTTCTTTTGACTTTATCGTGCAGAATTAACCTGTGCTTGTTCCTTTGCGATCAATGCAGACTGAAGCAGCTCCCCACTGAGGCAGAATGCTGGTTTACTGACAGAGCTATAGGAGAACAAAGATGAAAGTGCAAATTCTAAAATGCTTACAATGGCTAAATGGAAAAACGGAAGAGAAGTGCCACTGGAATTCTCTTGGCTCACAGACTATACTATACAGACTATGTTTGAGGTCTCTAGCTGTGTTGTCTCCTCAGGGCCAGATGGCTCTCCCTCCACACAGACTCTCCACACTCTCTCCCTTCCTACAGCTGCTGAGTATAGGAACTGGGGCCACTAGCAAGATTAAAACAAGCCATCAAATGGGCAATAAGTAGTCCGATGGGAGCAAGGCATGTGGAAGAGGGAGGGGTTCCTGCGTGGCTGACAAAATGTGAGAGAGTTTCATGTGTGTTTCTTCTACGCAGATGTGTGTGGTGCCACAGAAACGTACAGTAATTGAGATCATAAAGTAACTGATTACCTAACTCATAAAGCAGGACCATTTCCAGATAGGGCAAAATGACAAAATGACTCAATTCTTTTTCAAAGTGTCTTAATATATAATTGAGTGTACGGGGCAAAATAATAATATTAATGCTGTAACCAACAAGACCTTGGGAACTGTAAATAAAGTAAATAAAATGAGCACAGCCTGTGCTCAAATATTTTATTTTAAAAAATATTTTTAATAAAATAAAGTTTAGTTTATTTCAATGTAAGATAGAAAGGGAGTCCTTTACAGAGGTACTTCAGAAATGATTGGTGACTACCAGGCTCAATCCTGAACAGGTTCCAGACTAAGGAGCTGTGGTTTCATCTATACTACGATTGTTTGCTTGTGTACACAACAGTTCTGTACATTGGGCCACTTTCATAAGCCTTAAATAAACCTTTTGAATACTGAAGTGCCTAGTTTGTTACTATAGCTTAACACACGGCATGCTGCCTGTGGATTGGGAATAGAGAATACAGCTGCTTTCACACTCCACCCAACACAAAGGTCACAGAACAGGCCTGAAATGTGCCACACACTCCCACAATGATTTATAAACATAGGAATCCAGGTCTCAGAGTTTGGACTGGTTTCCACAGAGACCTCCATAGGAACCACAGAAAGATGTTGATTTTCAATGCATGGCAGCCCCAAAAACTCTTGTTCAGAAAGCACAGCGTCTGTCGCTAATATGGGCTTCATTCCTGCAGTAATATCAGGAAGAATAATTACATGACCATTATTTCAAAAGATACAGTTTTTATTGTGGTATTTAAGGACAAAACAGCAAATTCCTCACTGTGCACTGTGGAATTCCACTGTGTCTCAAATTGAGGAATGGTCACAGAGTCCATATTAATTTCCACTGCTCTCTGAGGGAGGCCTGTAGGAGTAAGGTCCAGAACACTCTGCCAACACCTTAAGCCATCGATGCCACCTGCACCTTAGATGTGTAATACCTTCTAACCAACTGAGATGCCCCCAGGCTTCTAACTACCACTTACTATTAGTAACTAGTACTACTAGCTAATTAGTGTATTACTAAGTCCCTTTAGTTGTTGTACAGCCTTTAAATATGTAGCTTCTCTTCTCATTCTCCACAAACAATGGCCTTGTTCCGAGCTGTAAAAGAATGCTGCCTCACCCCAGAACCCATTCCACACCACATACTGTACATGAGCCAGTTCTCACTTAGATCTGGAAACAGACACACAGACACACAGGACTGAGCACACAAGCTGATGCCTCCAACCCTATCCCAGCAGTCGCTGTCCCGTACCCTGTCAGTGTGAAGTCCCTCTTCTGGCAGGAGGGTGTGCAGTAGTGTTGGGGCGACCTCTTCAAGATGCAGGGCCCTGCACAGCTCCGAGAGCTCCTCCTGACCCAGGGACCCCGAGCCGCTGGTGTCGAAACTGTCGAAGACTTCCTTCAGCTGAGCCTCGTACTGGTCCTGCTGGGCTTCATCCATCCCATAGCAGAGAACCACCTGCCCGCTCACCCTGGGAGCAAGAATGACAGGGAAAAAGGGAGAGAGTTAGGAAACCCTAACTCACCATTGCTGAGATATTATATTGAGGAGAATTTCCTACACTCAGCAAGTGAGGGAAATTCTCCACAATGCTTTCTTGTCGTCTTGTCTTGCTGGGACTATGGATCAAGCTGCCCAGCTATGGTTTTGAAGCTGATACCCTGGATCTTCTCAAGAAATGGCTGGATGGGATTCTTGGAATAATTAACAGTCAAACAGGCCAGATGGGCTAAAATGTTTTTAGGTTTTTAAGTTATTTTTAACAGACCTCTTCACTTTGAGCAAAATAGAAGTGTTTTTGCCTTCTAACACTTTTAAACAGTTCTGTTCATGCCCACTATCTCCTTCTTTATAAGACCACTGAAAATCTCAAAATTAGCTTTCAAAAGCAAACAAGTAGATTCAGTGCAATGCCAATGAAAACTGGGTTGAGAAATTTTCTAAGATTGATTCTTTTCTTAAACTGACATACCAAATTTAAAGATTTTTAAACAGAAATGTAAACCCATAGATACCTGTATGCTTCAAGTTCAGGTCTTCTAGGACATTAATTAAGTTTAATGTTCTTGTAAGCCTGTTATTCTTCCAATGAACCATATTGATTTTAAACTTCAATCACTTAGGCATGAAAGCAGACACCACTGTGAAGTTAAATTCCACAGATGCATTAAAAGCAAAATCAACTGAACAACCAGAGACATCTTAGTTTTACCTGTTGAAATTCCAATGAAGAACTTCGTTACTAAGCAGGGAGAGGAACAGGGTATGGGATAATAGAAACAAGCAAATTAAAAACACAAGGTGAGTCACTTGCCTGTAGGGACAGAAACACCCAGTACAGCAGGAAGGGATTGAGAATGTACACTATTAAAATTATTCTAAAGCAGGTGTCATGGACTAAAAGTGGAAGAAACAGCTGCTTAACTTCTTTTTAGAACTACTTCGAAAAAGATCATAAGCTAACAGCCATTGTAAATTTTGCATGTATGCAATTTAGTGCTATAAATAGTTGATTAAGAGAGAACTGTGGGTCAGCTGAAATATCTTTTTAATCTATCTGTAATAAATCTGGATTGGCCATGCCTATCACTGAATTGGTGTCACAGCAGTATATTTAGAATTGTTTCAATCCAGAAAAAATGTTAGACTTTCTGCACAAATAAGAGATTTTTTTGTGTATAAAAATGTTTACTTTAACAGTATCACTGAGTCAAATCCAACACAGTAAGATCGAGCTTATCTTGTGTTTTCAAAGGTTTCGAAAACAATCACACTATTCCGCTCTTTACTGTTTTTACTAATCTTTACGTAAATATTTTCTCAAATGGATGTCAACAATTTCATGTTTTGAAGGACAATGTTTTTTTATTTTAATGAGCAGCAAAATATTGGCATCTGTGGTCTTAATTGTGTCCCATGCTACAGCTTTGGATGTTGATGGGTCAGAATAGTATATTTTTATTGTTGTAAATATTTTTCAAAATTCAGAAAACTTGCACCATAGATCATAGTCCTAGGTTCCTCATGTTTTTTTTTAATCAGAATAACATGATTTGTTTAGAATATACTGGCTTGGCTTGCATCATCCCCAAAGCAATCATACTGATTCAGAGGTCTTGCATGTAACTGACTGCGTCCTGAATTCTTGTTCACATCATTGGCAAACCCCTTATTCAGTCTTATGATCGAGCCCCACTACTTCAAAACATATGAAGGTGGCCTCTGTGAGCAATTGCAAAAGTCTGCTTTTGTGGGTTACTCTAAAAGCTAAAATGGGGAAAAAAATATGAACACTGCAGGAGAGAGGATGAAAGGGAAGTGGCATTTCTTGATGTTTCTGTTTACATTCAGTCCAAGACTCTGTCCCTGTCCGGACAACAATCAGGCTACTGTGTACAGTATGTTTGCTGAATGTACAAGGTGAGAAAGATAATTTTACCTTTAACCTAAGACATCTCGCTGGCCAGCACACAGTCCCAAAATCCTGTTGTGAGCAGTCAGATGGATTACCAATGTTGCTAAGACAGGAGTTCATGGAAGGGCAAAACTACTTCCATTCCTTCACCTGGGCAGTCAAGGCCAACTGATCTATTAGATAAGCAGTATTAGTACCTTAGTGTCTGGACGGATAATGACATACCAGGGTGGTGTAGAGATCCTACACACATTAACCTCCTGTTATAAGGTACCCACACCCTATTTGGTATAACTTGAAATAGAAACCTGTGGGGAATTGTGAAATTGGGGCTGAGGAAAGACAAACCCTGTTGTAAAACCCTCCCCTCTCTGACTTGGTTTGTAACCTGTTTTGTCTCACTAGATTCCCCTGTAAAGCTAACTTCACAGTACAGGAGAGCTACTGTACACTATGGTTCTTCCTTCTAACTTTAATCTCATTGAAAAGACAAGCATACTCTTTCCTGTTTAACCTACAAGAGAGCAAAACGTTTCCCTGGTGCCTTCAAAACTCCAAAACTAGGCAAGGTTCACAACTAGTCAATTCAACACCTTCTCCGGTGTTCTGAACATTTTTATAGAGAGGAATGATTGCACACAGATGTAGCTGATCTTTACCCTCTCTACCTCATGCGAAGGTCTGGACTTCTTTTCTCTCTGATTGGTCTCAGAATTCACACACCCACAGTGCAAACCATCTCGGAGATACAGTTGTTTCCCTTCACGTACCCTGTCACAAATTCCCCAGTGTCAAAATAGCTGAAATCTTGGGTTTTGATCATTTCACAGCTGTGTTCTTTTTACCTGCATAATTAAAATAAAATAACTAATAGATAAAAAGCTGATTTTGCCAATTTCCTTTTAAAAATCGGCCCTTCAGAGAAATACATGACTGGGGGTGAAGAGAAAAAGGGATTTGTATTGTCTAATGCAATTTACATCAATGAAACACAACACATTTCGACTTACACATCCAAAAGGCTGAACAGATGATCAGTGATGATAAACAGGCTGATTCCACAGCCACAGGAGTATGTTAGAGTAGGAAATAAATAGATGTAAAAGAAAAAAGCAGATAAAAGATAAAGATATGAAATAAGCAAATTCATAAACAGACTACTGATTTCCTAGATAGAATCATCAGTTTCCAAATTAATAAAAGCACATTATGTCAACATTATCACACACAGCAATTCAGCATGTGATATAATTCAATTCATTAATGTAAAGCTTAATCTGACATAACTACAAGATTTGGTCATTTAAGAGCCTATAACCCACAATTAAGTGATAAAAAGACAATATCAAAAACCTAATTAAAATGTATCTATGCATGCATTATATTATAAGAAAAAAGTGTGTTTTAGTTACAGAATAAATTCTGTTGCTTCTGGGAAAACTGTCCCAGGTGTGAGTGCCTGTGTGTTTGTGTCTGTGTTTGCCCTGCAGTGGACAGGCATCCCACCCAGAGTGTATCCTGCCTAGTGGCTGTTGCTTGCCAGGCTAGGCTCCGGCTCTCCCACGATCTTGTACTGGATAAAGAGGTTAGAAAATAGATGGTGTATAATTTCTGCTGGTGATCAACTTGGATATCCCTTGGTAATCATATGTTGATGCTCCTCAATGCTAATTTTGAAATAACTAAATGTAGGGTCACACACTGATCTTTTCAACCTGATTCTCCTAGCAGGATTTCCCCAAAAACAAAACGGAAGCATTGCGCTGGGGACTGAGAGAAGAACACAACAAGAGAGAAAAGCCAAAAACAAAAAGGAAAAGGAAGCCCTCTTCACTAGCAGCTAATATGGCAGACCAAAATGGACTGAGGCAGACTGTCTACAGAGTGCACCAAGCTGTGACTGTGCAGGGAGGAGACTGTGTTACAGAACCCACTCACAGCTGCAGTGCACTAGTCCTTCAAAAGGACCATCACCGGCCAGGTGTCCTTGAGCAGGCCCAGGGAGCTCCATTCAGCGCAGACAATGGACTTTTTAAATGCAATCACTGCACTGCACTCTAGTGTGTCAGATGAAATACAAGTGAATTAGCACTCTCCAATACATTAGTACTGATGATTGCAAGGTTGCTACAGTAGTTAAACATCATCTCCCTACTTATTACCTCAGCAAATAACTCATGCTTTCAGAGCAATTAAGAACATTAGCACATGAAACCAAAATATAGGATACAAAGGAAAGGATGTTTAATGATGTGGTTCATAAAACACACAATGAAACAATTTACTGTCTCTATATCAGAACAGGCAATGCAGGTGCAATACCACCTAATATTGTTCTCAGAATGTATATATTGGCAAAAAGTATATTTGTACTGTAAATGTTTGAATTAAAAATATATATTTTTTAATTAAATACTGTATATTTTCAACATCCACATGTAAGATATTTGAACAGTTATGGCCTTTACTTTGCTCCTAATTACCTTCATCATATACTGTAGAAGAGCTCAGGTGTTTAATTACCTCTTGGCAAGCTCCAGGTCTCCTTATGAGACCAGGAATCAACATAATGACCTTGATTCCATTCTCTCCTGTAAGCGGACTGATCATATTCTGCACCAAAAGGATGTCAACTACATGACAGTAAACCAGCGAGAAGCCTGCATTTGTGGTGTTAATATATACTGTAAATGCACTTAAAGTCTTAATTGTGAATGACATTTCTGCAGCTAGCACTGTACTCGCTCACAATACTTGGGATCTCTAAGTATCCTGAAAAGCTGGGAATATAAACTCAGCAGAAGAAAAGGTTATTTGGAGGCACACTGTATGACTTTTTATCAAGGTGCTTCAGCTGTCTAATAGATCCAGACCTAAATGCATAAGGCTCTACTATCAACTAGACACAGAATCCTTCCCCATGTGTTATATATGTAGTAAACAATGCATGGACTAATTCTCTCAGCTAAGCTAATGGAAAGGGAGTGTTTCTTCAGCTAAGCAGAGAGTGTTTAGGCCTCAAGGTCATCTGTTACCAAAACTGTTTATCCAATAAATGATAAGAAACTGTTTTTACTATGACTGATGAGACTGTACTGTTTCTGAGAAAGAAACCACACAACATTTTATGTTAGCTATCGTACATGATGACTTGAACCATGATGGCCTCATTACAACAGACAAAAGCCCATTTTTAATACTACATATTTTTTCTTTTGATAATCAATAAGTATTTCCATAGGTACATAACGCTATTTGCCTTTAATACACTGGCAAATAACAATACACCCTAATGCATGGATACTGGAGACGTACAGATTGCGCCTCTACTAATTGAGTATTACCAAAGTAATATATAAAAAGGGCAGACTTGAAAATAAATACTTCATTAGTGTTATACGTCATTGTTGAAATACAGGACGGATATAGGGAGACGGTGTGTACATAAACTAATGCTGCAAACCGAAAAAAAAGTCAAATATTATTTTCAAACTAATACAAACAAGATAGTAACACGCGAACACTTAAATGACACAGAATTGATGTGTTCTACGTAAAGAAACCGTCAGGAGACATGTTTTGGAGCATCCGGCGGAATGAATAAGTTTGTGTCAAAATACATTTGCATTTGTAGTCCGCCTCCCAGTCGACTTTTTCAAAGCACAACAGCAGAGATCTGTACTGCTTCCTTGAATCAACAGGCTACCAGCCACCGGTCTGCGCTTAGCAACGGCAAAGCAAGTTGCCAGTCAAGCCAATCAACATGGCACTGAAGCACAACAATTATGAAAAATGCAAAAACGTATAAATATTTATTCTTAATATTATGATTTATATGACGCGTGTCACCGAATGGCTTTATTCCTGTATAAACAATATTGATTATGACGAGAAATCAGACTTTTGGTATATGAAAACATTTTGTACAATTCATGATTTCTGCGTAATTCATATTGGAATCTAGATTAGGCACCAACAAAAGTGAAAGTTAATGTAAATCATTCCCTTATTTATATTTAAATCTTTAAGTGACCCAAACAGGTAAATTTAATCATGAATTAACCCTTTGAAAATCACGGTATTTTCCACATTGCACTTTTCTACAGCCACTAGCTGCCCGTAGTAGGATATTTGCATTTGTAAAGCGTCCTTTTCACAAAGGAATTAGCAGGCAGAACGAATCGGATTAGAATAATGTCAGTCGCCAGTGGTCAACGAACACAAGGACCGGGGCTAGGATGCAGCCGGCTTCGCAGACAAAGTTTACAAAATAACAGGGATGAGATACTAAACAACTGGAGAATAAGTTTTTTTTTTTACCGTAGAGCACGTAGTATTAGGTTTCTTTAGAATTCGTGTTGTGGCGCTTATGTATTTGATCTGGTGCAAAAATATCTAAGTGCCTTTCCGTTTACAAACATCTCAGGAGTCCGTGTCAATGTTAGAAAAAATAAACACCGAATAACATGTGACCTTTTGTGGTAACGACATTAATAGCAACGGCAATAATCAATAATGCCATAGATATTCATACAACGGCATCACAATGTTTCTCATTCGCATTCCATATTTTTGCAAATCTCTGAGAACTGACTTTTCTCTAAATAAAGCAACATTTTCAACAACAACAAAAAAAACATTATCTATGCAGGGCTTCAGTTCGATCGAAGGATGTAGAGCAAGAGCACACAATTAACTTAAAAAAATTCAAAAAGGATTAGGTCAGCAACTTACCCACAACGCTCCCAACTTTAAAGATGCGCCCTTCCTCTTACCACTGGCAGGATACCAAGTCAATGATACTGCACCGATTTTACGAAAACAAAAAAAAAGAGGACGCTTTTCTTTCCTTCTCCGGGAATATTTGGTAAAAAATATTTTGAGGACTAAGCGGCTCTATTCAGGACCCCGGCGATCCGTTCTTGAGCTTCTGGTCGGGTGATACTGCAGACGAGCCGCTGTCGCGATCTGCTCTGCTCGGCTTCATGGTACAGTGTCAGATTTTGAAAAGCTTCTCTGGAAGGAGGGGGGCGTCTGACGCCTTCAGACGTAACAGCCCTTCTCCATTTGAATGAGGCAGGGTAGTCGCACAGCTATGACTGCTTGCGAGGAGAAACTGTGGGGCACTTTCACCCACTGAGAAAGCAGTATATTCCTGTGTAAAACGTGCAACGTAATATGTATAGGCCTATCTGTATCGTTTGTTAGACTGTTGTATTGTGCATTTAGATGGTCTTATCTTATCAACAGAGAAGGAAAGGAAAACTGTAGCACTGAACCCAGATCATTTTTAGGCTCAGTAAATGTTTCCGTTGCTTTCAGAATGTCTTATAACGATAGACTCTCTTGAACAAAGAAAAGCTGTTTTAATTCATGTCCCTACCCATCTTTAAGACGGCAGTTGCCTGAATTCTATATATAAAACATTAATAAGGTGAACGAAAACACAAATATTCGGAAATTGAACACACTAAACGCAAGAACTGAATGTGCATGTTCAACAGTCATCGTTGACACTTTTTATGCAGCTAAAATCTGCTTCTTGCATATCTTGGTACCACGAAACAGATGGGATTATTCCCCCCAATATACGTATGGCTATTGATTCTAGCATGGTGAGATTTTCGTTCTCGAATGAAAAAAATGATATTAGCTCTAAAACTAATCAATTTGTTTATTAAATAGTAAGTATTATATAATAAAGAGTTCTATGAAGCACTAAATATTACCGGATGAAAAAGTTTCGGATAAATTGCTTCCAGGTCGTGTAGCTGTTGGATGGAGAATGTACTACTTATTGTCAAAAACATGAACGAAAAATTGTTATAAAGTTCGGCAAATCGTCATACCCAAATGTATTGTTAAATTTTATAACATCGGTTTGAGATAACGTTTTATTTGAATTTAAATAACTCGACTACGAAGAAATCCATATGGAGAGCCGGTAGAAGGTACTGTAAAGAATTTGTAAGGTAGTTAAACAATACTGCCCCCTGGTGTAATATTGGTTACTTTCCTGCCCTGTGTGTTTTAATTTGGACTCTTTTCTAATTCTAATTCGTATTACAAAACAGTGCACTGTATTACATGCACTCACGGTGTCTGTTATCAAAGAATGTCTATGTAACAGTATTTTGTTCTCAGTTTTGTGTGGGGCTTTAGATCACAACAGTTGTAACCTTTAATTTTAACATTGTAACCTTTCACCACAATTCCAATGTGACGTGTGCATAGGCTTTCTTTTCCTGTAAGAATCGCATGTGTAAGGAATCAGAAGCTTCCTGCAAAACTCTGAGGATGAGGAAAAGAAAGAGACACGGATTTGAGTCCAAACCAGTCGCTAGGAAAACAGAGAAGGGTACCGAAACTGACCGATTGATGTAAGTTGAGGTTCGCTTGTCGTACGCAACAACACGCTGTACATAGATCTACAGACCTATTTTCAGATACAATTAAATACGGCGTGGTCGTACAATAAGGTTTGCTTTGGATAATGATGATAAAAATCGGAATAACCTTTCCATTTATATTAACTGCCTAAAAATGACTCGAGTCATTTAGAAGTGTTAACGTGAATTCCGGGTTGAGTGTAGATATGCATTGTTGCCAACGGAATGCCCGGCAATTATTCTGACACAGGGTTCGAGGAGGAACTCAAAAAAGAACAGGGAAAACAAAATGTTGCATTTTCATTACTAAGAAGCATAGGTAGAATTAAACGCGAAGGGAATCGAGGGGGAAAGGACCAATACATATTCAGTAAAAATCATTTAAACGCCACAACAATTTTAAGGGGGACTTTGAGCAATGTAGTCTGTCCCATCACCCCCCTTGACTGGCTTAGTAGAAGGGGTATCCAGGCTGAGGTTCATCTGCGCTACAGTGTACTGTGTTGAGATTTTCATAGCTCCTCCCTATTAACACTTTATAGTAAACAACAAAAGTAACAAGTAATTTATAACCGCAACGAATCAATGAAATTACCCAGAAAACGGCAAAACTTTTTTTTTATAGCAGAGGAACTGACATTTTATTGAACAGACGTAGCACAGGTGAATTCATCATACTCATTAATATGTCATCAAGGGGTGTCTACTGAGCAGGTCACAGGTTACTAGTAGGTGAGTCTTTATCTTAATTTGATTTCTAGAAAATATATTTTTGTCTGGCCAGGTCTGGGGGCAGCTGGTCGGTGAGGGTTAAGACACTGTTCATCGCTTTGCTTGTCGTCTACATTTCTGTACCAGTCACACTCCGCCTGTTCCCGGGACTTCTGGCACAGATAGTCTTCTTTCATTTCTGTAAGTTGTGTCTCAGGCCTGAAATAACTTATTTTTGATCTCCCTGGGTGCTCCCCCTTTTAATCTTGTAAAGTGTCTTTACTGTTCCAGTGACAGACTTCGACCTCCTGCACCAGAAAAGTGTCTTTTATCTGAAGTAAAAGTTCTGATCTAGTTAGGAGCAATCGAGCTAATTGATAGTGGCAGTGAGCAGATAAAACAGAATGAAAACTCACACTTAAGCCGGCGTCACACTACCCGACTTTTCCTAGGATTTTCAGTCGTAGCCTTCATTTACATAATCGTATGTAGAGCTGCTTATTCCTGTTCTTCTGAAGCAGAGGTGTGAAACTCAGTTCCAACCTGAGCAGTCATTTAAACATTTAAACCAATTATTTTCTCAATTATATAGTAATAATTAAATATATAGTAGTAATACAAATCTGTAATATAATATTTTTCTTAAGGTCTTTTACTGTTGATTATTCAAGTGTGTTTCAGTAATTCTGGAGTTACCTATAAGATGCCTCCAAGCCTGGTCAGAAGTATTGACAATTACACTGTTAATTGAAGAATTAGCTAATTACTAATTTAGCTAATAAATTAGATAACACAATTAACGTTTAACTGTATGGAACAAAACACACAGAAGACGTCCAGGAATAGTTTGTTACCCCTGATCTAGATTATAAAACTAATAAATGTCCATAGAAGATGCATTTTGACTGTCATTAATAGAATGATTTTGCTTCATCACATGCAGTTGTCAAACTGAATCAGAATGAAAATATGGAGAAATCAGGTTATATGTTATACAATGTTTGAATGCACTAGGGAATGTGAAAATATAGATTTACAGAGAGGAAGGGATAATGGAATCAGCTGGATTCCCTGAAAGACAGATTGAAAGCAGACTGAAAGCTCTGATCTGGTACTTGTTTGATGTGTTCATTTCTTTCCCTGCCTGCAGTCAAAGTTCCATTTTTTGTGGATCTTGAGTGTCCTGCTGACCTCTCTCTGAATCACACTGTTAATTTCTACCTCACACCTGAAGATGGAGTCACAGTGGGGGTCTGGTAAGCAAGGCATGGCTTAGTTTTGTTAAAGGGATGTAGACTTGAGAAGCAGACTTTAGTAACACCCTGCTTCACTGCTGGCTGTGAACACACTGATCTGTGCAATGTCTGCTTGATTGTTGGATTAAGGAAACCCACTGATTTGGGAATCAGTATCAGTGTATTTTTTAAGTTGCCAGATCTATGCACCAAATAAATGGGAACCAAAATAAAAAGACACCAAATAAATGGAAACAAATACTAGTCTTGTTTTAATTTATTTATGCAACTAATACTGAATGTGCAGTTATATTGGTTTTTTTCCAGAAACCAACTTTCACTTACTTTGTTTCAAGATTATTAAGATATTTGGAGCCCACTGTTTGTGTCCATTATAAAAAACCGATTTATATATCACATGCATAAGGATGCATACTTTATCACACTGTGATAATTGATGAAACTTGCTGTAAAAATCCACATTTTCAAGAGTCTGAATGACATCTATAGGCTACTGTGCATTGATTAAGGAGAAGATGTTTACCTTGTGGAACAAGAGGAACCTTGTGTTGCTGGTTTACTGAGATTGTCCCTAGAACTCCTCAGTCTGGAGTTTTCCTGCTCACCTGTGTGTTTATCTAATCTCTTGCCAGGCACACAGTGCCCGACAGCCAATGGCAACAGGCCCAGGGGAAAGGCCTGGCGTGGTACGAGGCTTCACTAGGAGACGATGCCCCTGTTATCATCTATCTCCATGGCAATGGGGGCACCAGGTGGTAAATCACTTAACAGACAGTTGCTGTGAAGTAAATGATTAGGCAGACAGGAAGCTTCTATTCTACTTTAGAGCCTCTGACTTAGTCTTGTATGCAATGTGTCCACTTGCATTTAATTCCAGTTTAAGTAATGCTGAAAATAGTAGCAGTAAGTAAACAGGATAAGATGCTATAGTGTTCCAATATGCAGGAGGCTGTACTTGTTTAGTTGAGTTTTGTGTCTCTGCATCAGGAGGCATTTGAATGACAGATGTTCTGAACATACATGCCATACTGTACATCCATTCCAAAACCGACTCAAGAATTTCTGCTGATAAATACAGACATAGGAGTTGGTGACTCTCATTCTCTGATTTTAATATGTATGACTGTTAATTCATTCCCACAGGGCTGTATCTCACCGGGTTGGGCTCATAAAAGTAGGTTCTTAAATTCTGAATTCCTTAAATAATCACATCCACTTAATGTGCCATGTTTACCCTGTGCCTCACAGTGTCCCTTGTGTTTTTATAGATGCTTAGTGCAGCTGGATTTCACGTTCTAGTTCTGGAATACAGAGGTACACCTTCGTTATACACCCACCTCATCTGTGTCTGATATTGCCCTTTCTTTAGCACGGAGGTGTCAGACTGAATTCCTGGAGGGCCACGAGTCATCTGGGTTTTGTTCCACCCACTTTCCCAGTTACATAATTAATCTAATCATTTAATTCAACTAATTCTGCTTAGTTGTAATATTGTAACTTGGCTCTGAGGTGATTTATAGGTACAGTAGTGCTACCTTTAATAATGTGAATGTCTGGTGTGACAACTGTAAAACACCAACGAAATATTCTATAATTATAAATAAATAAATTTACTACTCAATTTGGAACAAAAAACAGAAGACACTAGTCTCTCTGGGAACTTAGTTGAGACCCCTGCTTTAAATGCAAAAGAGAGATCTAAGGGACTATTGAAATACAGAGTGGCACATACGCAAGTCAGTGCAGTATCCTCTTTAAAACAGTCTGTTCTGCTCCCTGAGGAATCCTTCGTGTCTGCTCACAGGGTTTGGTGACTCTACAGGGCAGCCCAGTGAGGATGGCTTAACCACAGATGCCCTTCAGCTGTACCACTGGGTAAAAGCACACAGTAGGGGCAGCCCTGTCTGTCTGTGGGGGCATTCCCTTGGCACAGGGTGAGTTATGCAGCTATTTTTTTTGCTCAAAGTAAATGTTGTGAAAAGCACTTTCAAGCGGTGATGTGATACTTGGATTACATACATATGTGTGCACCCCTGGTCAAATTGCTGTTTTGTTTTTTCAATCTGCTAAAATCAGCAAGTAAATAGTAACTGTGCATTAAAATGCATAGAAGCATGTCATGTTTAAGTTTGCACCCTACAGACGTTGTGTTAACTTATTTTCACTTAGAGATTCAGTGAAATATGCAATTTTACCAGGGGTGGCCAAACTTGTGCATACAACTGTATGCATACATATACAGTACATTACACAGAGCACTGGAACTGATGAGTTTGTAAATTATTTTCCCCAAACGTCTTGTTCATTTTATAATGTTATACCTTGCACAAGTAACTTGTAATTGTAAAGGATTAGTTTTAAAAGTACTTTCCTTAAGACTGCACACACACAAGGTTTTGCAGTCTATGATTTGTTTAATAAAAAAAAAATCCAAATTATCTGCTAGTGACTTATAGTGCAACTCTAGCACTAATCTTAATTCCAGCATCGTGCAATTCTATTTTTGTAGAATTGAGTGATGCACACATTGCATTTATAGTAACAAAAGAGATCTACAAAGTTATGCAGAATTATAATGTTTCCTTACAGAGTGGCTACCAATGTTGCACGAAAATTACAAGAGCAAGGTAAGTTCTTTTTCTGGAGACAGAACAAGTGCACGTATCTTGTTATATAGTCAAAATGAGTTTTTAAATAATATCTAAAATTATCATGGTCAAAGTTAAAGGTTGTATATTATCAGCAAAACTTTAAGCACAGTGGCTTGTATAAGTCTTTGGCTCCCTCTTTTGTTCACAGGCTTAACATTGCCTTGTAGGGGTGAAAGAAAACTAATTGCTTTCATTTGTACAATACTTTTCATCTTAAAGGATCCCAGCGTGCCTCACATATAGATGATGCACTCCATTCATCTACCTGCATGGCACATGGCAGTTATTATGCGCCAGCAGCACATTAGGTGGAGAAGTGAGAGAGAGAGAGTCTTTTTAATCCCCAAGGGGCAATTTGTTGTACAGCAGCAGACAATAAAGAAAACAAACCCACAAACAATACACGTTTATACACAAAATAATTATTTGTTAAGTAAGGTTAAAGCCACCATGTATAACTAGGTATAAATGAGAACTTCAACCTGTTTGTTTTTAAATTAGGATTGTATTTTTTCTCAGGGGAGTAAGCAGGAATCATTTAAAAAGGGTGTGAAGGGTCGTCTAGATTGGAATTCGCTTTACATAAAACTCATAGCTGACAGACTAACTGATAAAACTAACTAGCTGACAGTGAGAAAGGGCCTAAAGATACAGTAAGCATCAGTGACTACTGCATCTGACTTTCCCAATCCAGGTGACCAGGCCCAGCCTAAACTCCTGAGATCTACGATCAGAAAGCTACTTATCCTGGTGGGGGTGAGGCCAGTTCAGGCCTGTGCCAGAAGCATGGGGTACAAGGTGGAAAAAGAAATACCTGTTTAAGTTAATTATTCCTGGTATAAAAAAAAATAAATGAGTGCAGAGCATTTGCAGTGCTCTTAGAGGACAATATTGTTCTTCATGATGTTGACTCTGAGATTCCTGTCTCAGGAAATCCGGCTGATGGTGTGATTCTTGAAGCTCCGTATACAAACATACGAGAAGAGGTAGCCTACCATCCCTTGGGCCTGGTGAGAATCCCGTACTTATTCAACTCCAACCACAGGTTTCAGAACTGCTCCTGTATTGCGATCAGCTGTGTTTTATATCCAGAAACACATATGTTTCTTCATTGCCCCCAGCTGCACGGCCAGCTCTGCCGCAGACCTGCTAAATGGAAAAATAGCAGGAAACAATTTTACATAAATAAACAAAACCGTTATTGCTATACCTGTGGGCTGTTCTGTTGAATAGCTGGCTTTTTCATTCTAATGAAAAAGTTTAAGTTTCTTTTATCTGCAGGGATTTTGCTGAGGTTGGTTTCTTACAGTATGTGAATGTTGCAACATTTTGGAAAGGCCACAAGCGTCGACCGATTTTTTCATTATTGGCAGCCATGGGTAATAGTGTCAGATTCTGCCAGTGGACATTGGACACGCTTGTGCATTTTAGAATACATAACTATGTAATCATTATTTTCAGACATCATTGGCATAGATTATTTAGTTACAGATAATTTAGCAGTAATTAGACAGTAGCGAGTGATTGGAATACAAGTACAGCCAATCCACTCCAGCGCCAAAGCAAAAGTCATAACCACAAACCGACACTTCAAATGTGGAAATGACACCTTTTTTTGTTAGTAATGAGAACTAAAGTGCAGGGCATTATTTCTGAACTGATCTGCATACAATATAAAAATGTCTAGATTGCCCTGTATTGGTTTAATGAAGTTCACAATCCTTTATATGTTTTCCTGTGATCTTCTGCGTCTTTTAGATTTATTGGCTGTTTCCAGGTTTTGAGTACTTTTTCCTGGACACCATGGCACTGAACAACTTAGTCTTCCCAAATGATGAAAAGTAAGTTAGCTAAACATTTATAAGTATATATTATTAGAATGAGTATTAATTTGTTTGCAACCTAAAGAGACATCCAATTCTGCTGTTGTGACTATTAAGTTAAAGGCACCAGCCAAAGACAGCTGCTTTACCTTTATTAGGGCTCATCAATGTGACATTTTGACAGTGAACAAGACATATACTGTATATGTATATTTCATGGAACAGCTTTCTGGTTTATGGTTTATTAAGAGCTACTAGTCTCTGTGAATTATGAACAACTCTTGCTGTTCTACAGTGCTGAAAAGGAAGGAACTGTCTTAAGAGACTTCTGATTCTGCTTTCGTGATATATTGTGTTATACATATTCACGGGTGTTTATGGCTCTTTTTCCCTTTGTAGAGGTTATTGAATGTACACGTTGGTAAAATGCTTACCAGTTGGTAAAATAAATACAATACCATGTCCATCTGCCAAGTTAATATTGTGGAGATTATGGTCTTTACATGGAAGGAAGCAGAAAACTGGAGATGGATTTCAGACATGCACTAGGCAGCTGCTGTGAGACACAGGAAGGAAGCAGAACTGTACAAAGTTATTGTATTTCCTGTGGTTTACAGCTGGAATTTTTGCAGTATTGGCTAGTAACAACTGAGAAAGCACATCACACTGTTTTGCCTTTGGTAATGTACCAAATCCAAGTCTTTATTTCCTGGAGCAAATGCAAAGGAAACAAAGCATCATGCAATTGTGCCACGAATAATAATCTTAGTCATGTTTCGTTCAAAGTGGTACTGTCCTGTCTAGATCGCATGACTATTAAGAATATTTGGAAGAAAACAGAACTATTGAAGTACTTTTCAATAATAAAACAGACTTTACGTTAAATCCTTGACATTGTTTTGAGAGATATAGCCCAAACCTGACCAGTAAAGTCAACTCTTTAGAATAGGGATTTCTAACACTTTCCCTCCAAATCCCCAGTCCAGTTAGTCTTATGGGTTTCAGATTTGTAAAATTGGCGGTACCTGTGTGTAATTGATGAAGTTAGTAATTTTAACCTGTTCAATTTGCAGAATGTTTTGCGGTTTGAGTGGTAAGCAGAGATTGGTACCTAATGAGCTTTAAATGACTTAATTTAACAAGTCACCTGCTTAACTGGGCAAATGAAAGTGTTGCAAGCTGTTAAAATGGATTTATTGGCGACTTAAGACTGGGACTGTTTGGAGACCCCTGGCTTAGACTGTAGGGATAAAGGTACACTCACCAAACACCTGTATTTGGGTGACCAACTTGGGAACCCCCATTTTGAAGGCTTTCTACATCAAATACACCCCCAAAAATATGTGCAGTCTCCCATGACAGTATTTCAATGGGAAATTGTTCCTAAAGTCCTGCTGAAGAATGATAGCGATCCTGTGCTTCTCTGTCTAGCCTGAAAACCATCAGCAGTCCGATTATGATCCTGCATGCTGAAGATGACCAGGTTGTTCCTTTTCACATGAGCCAGAAGGTATGAGCCCACACCATTCAGTAAGGCTGTGCTCCACCTCTTCCCCTATCCTGCCATTTCTACTTCACTACATACTCTGTACCTTCTAAAGCACAAAAATGTACAAAGTTTTGTTAAGGGGTTTCTATCAATATAGAGTAAGCAAACAGATTTAGCACTCTGTGTGCTCACTGCACAATCTCATCGAGGTATATTTCCACAACATTCAATTCCAGTATGATTATTGAATCTCATTACACCACATGTAGGGCCTGTAAGTGTTATTGAGGGCATTGCTTACTTTCTGGGGAGGGGTACTTTTTCCTGTTATACTTAAGTCTTTTGCACATCTAAAAAGAACAATTCATGAATATGTAATCCTTACATTCTTCACAGAGAAATCAATTTGACTACCGTCTCAGATGCACTTTCTTACTGTATGTTTGTTTTCCCAAAGCTGCACAAGATAGCATTGCAGTCCCGCAGCTCCAAGGACGAAGTCAGGATGTGTTCCTTCAGTGGGTCCTTGGGTTACGGGCACAATAAAATCTTCAAAGATCCCAACCTGCCAAGTGTACTGTGGTGAGCTGTTACTCTGAAATTAACATTGATGAAAACACCATTGCCAGTCACTGATCTGAGTGCGTGTCCTTTAAACAGTGGTTAGGACTTGACTCCTGACCTGAAGGTAATGCATTTAAACTCCACAAGGGGACACTGCTGCTGCAAAATGCAACAGCAAACCCAGTGTTGCAAACTGGAACCTTTGCAAGTTGCTTTATAAAAGAGGTAGCCAAACAAATGAATACTCCAAAGGTTGTCATTTTAATACTGCAGAACATTGCACACTTTACATGACTAAGCTGTCTGTATGCACAGCCTTTGCAACTTGCAAAGGTGGACTTCCAGTAAATATTTCAGCAATCACAATTTCAGTTAAAGTTATGCAAAAAAGGTCATTTCTAGCTCACAATCCAAGGAGTTTCTCATGCTGGGATTTCTTTGCATTTCAGGGAGTTTCTACAACCTTTGGCACAGAGACAAGCATAATCAAGAGGAGGCAAACTCCATTACTACAAGGGGCAAATGTGTTCCATGTTCTACACAAGCAGGGATTTAACAGTTTCTAAGGAACTTGTATGACCATAACAGTACTGATGTTTTTCCCCCCTAAGGTAATGTTTTTTGCACCAGTTGCACTCCATCTTTCTTTGGGAGGTGGATTCTCACATAAGTTAGATAAATTAAGTATATATGAATAGATATTAAAAATTGAAAGTCCTAAAACTAGGCCATTTTTGACAAGCATGAATGTTAATTGATTCCACCCTGAAACTGTAAACTGTGACGTATAAAGCACCAGTTGAAAAGAGAGGTTGCAGATAAACATTTATTGAAGTAACAGTACAGAATGTCAAGGAGAGAGAAGACAATGCTCTCAAACTATCCCCTTAAATACATCACTGGTATCATTGTGAAAATAAGCCATGTTTGAACGTGATTCATACTTGCAAAACGGTCAGATTATCAGGCAAATCTGTATAGGTTTATTAGATTACAGCCCCAAGACAAAAGGTGAAGGTTACAGCAACAAATTAATCTGGATAACTTCGGACAGTCCAGGTGTCTAAACATTGGAGTTTGCGTTACTAAGTGCTAAGATGATGCATTTACACAAGGCAACACTGACAAAGGGAAGATTGTATAACAAGGCTTTCAGGATCAAGACCCAATTGCCAATTTCCTTGTAAAGATTGCACAATTAACAGCTCTAGAAATGGCCCTCATGCCAAAACCTTATCTGAAAAGCCTGGCCAAAAGCTTACATAAGAATGGCACTACTGATTAAGTTTTGCGAGCACATCCTTGCCTGCTTTAGCTCTGCCCAAGAGACATTACACCTTTTTTGGCTTTACCGCCTTGGCCGTCTCCTCGATAGCCTCTCGTGGCTCGTTTGGTGGTGGGATCTTCAAGTCTGTGGGCGCCACTCCCCAGATCTCCTGGGCATACTCCTTGATTGTCCTGTCGCTGGAGAACTTCCCAGAGGCAGCAATGTTTTTGATCACCATCTTAGTCCATTCCTTTGGGTTCTAGGAGGTGGCAGCATCAATAGAAATCAGTGTATAAAATGTTGGGAGTAATTCAGCATTAGTTTGATCACTTTAACCATCAAACAAGAGGTTTTCAATTGAAATTCCATAAGAATTAGGTTTACTTACTTTGTACAGCTTGCTGACCCTCTCTTGGCATTTTACATAAGCTTCATAGTCTGCAAAGACCTTAAACCTGTAGGGGATTGATTGTACAAGGATTCAACAGTTAAAGAACTGGCAGCTTGGTCAACCTCCATGGTCAAGACAACTACCCTTGTAGACTGCTCACCTGTCATGGTTGAAAAGCATGTTGATGACATCATTGAAGAGTTCTGGCTGCTTGGGGGAGAAGAATCCACTCTTGATCTGGTCTATAACTTGCTTCAGTTCAGGCAACTCATTATAGTATTCTCTGGCATCATAGCTGAGGGAGAAGAAATAAATAGTTGCTCCACCATAAGTGTAGCCACGCAAGAGGCTCCTATCACACTCTTTAGATATGAGGGAAAAGTAGGCCTCCCCCAGCTAAACCATTTCTGTGAGAGCTCATACCCCTTCTTATCAAGCTCGGCGACATCCTCCACCCGCATCCCGAAAATGAAAAGGTTCTCTTCGCCAGCTTCCTCTGCCATTTCCACATTGGCTCCGTCCATGGTCCCGATGGTCAAAGCCCCATTCAGCATGAACTTCATGTTTCCTGTGCCAGAAGCCTCTGTGCCTGCGGTGGAGATCTGCTCAGACAGATCTGTAGCAGGGATCACTGCAAAAAGAACAGATTGCACTATGCGGAATCGTTCGCTTGGCAAGCCTCACAGAGCTTGTAAGTGTTCGTGAGGGAGGAAGCTGTCCCCATAAGGTGGGCGTTTACCTTTTTCGGCAAGAGAAACTCTGTAGTTCTCCAGAAAGATGACTTTCAGCTTGTTTCCGACCACTGGGTCATTGTTCACAACCTCTCCTACAGAAGTGATGAGTTTGATAATCGTTTTCGCCATGTGGTATCCTGGAGCTGCCTGTGGGAGAGGTGAATGGAAAGGTCAAAGACTGCCAACTGGATAGCATTTCCTTACTTTTGTAAAAAAAAAAGTAACTTACTTTACCACCAATAATCACTGTTCGTGGTACAAATGGAGCGGTTGGGTCCTTCTTTATTCCTATAGGGTAGGAAAAATGCATGAAACCTCTTGCATCCAACCGCTGTGAAAGGAGATGTTATATTAGCCAGCACTAGGAGCTGGATATTTTAGTGTTGCTTTATGTAAATTTAAATTACATGGGAAGTATACATTTTAACCTCTAAGAATCATTAATATAATGTGTGCAGCACCCTACATTAATGATTAGAATGTGTAAGAATTCCATTGCACAATCTGAACGTTTACAATAGCCAGGAAACTTACGGTTGTACATGGTGATAATGTGCAGGCAGTTGAGGAGCTGCCGCTTGTACTCATGGATTCTCTTCACATGGACATCGAACATGGAAGAAGCATTTATCTTCACCTTGTATTCCTTCTCCAGATACTGGGCAAACTTTACCTTGTTGTCCTGGGGAAGCATCAAGACCACACAGAAACAGGGGTCCATGATTATGAAATCAGTGCTTAATGTACTTAAAATGCAGCACTGCTGTATGAGCCACACCCTGGGCTCATTTTGCACAAGTGGAATCTGAACATGGGGAATCATGCTTGTATTGGGCATTCTGCAGTGATCCTACCTGCTTGACTTTGGCAACATTTCGAATAAAATTATCATTGTCCACAAAGTTAATGAGCTTCTTTAACTGGCTGAGGTCTTTCACATAATCCTCACCAATAGTCTGCAAAAGAATGAGAAGGTTATCAATTACAGATGTTAACGTAAGACTGTTCCCAGTACAGCTGTAATAGTGACAGTTTAAAACTCATTGAAGATCTAGGCAAATAAACTATATACAGATTTTGTACATAGTTTGACTAGATGCATTTTCTCCATGCCTTGTAAAGGGCACTTGATTAGAGTACCTCGGCAATGAGCTCTGCCAGCCCGGCATTGCAGAGCAGTAGCCAGCGTCTTGGAGTTATTCCATTAGTTTTGTTCTGGAACTTATCAGGCTCCAGCTCGCTGAAGTCACGGAACCTAAATTGAGACAATAAATATGGATGGCTCCTCTTTCAATAGATAGGAAGGCAAAGCATCCTTCTTCATAAGCATGGCCAAAAACCATAGTAGTGTTTAACTCTTACACATCCTTCTTAATTATGTTGGAATGGATTTGGGCAACTCCATTGACTGCATGAGACCCAACAATGCACAAGTGGGCCATGTTGATTTTCTTCCCTCCGTCTTCTTCAATCAGAGACATCCTGCGGATCCGGTCCAGGTCACCAGGAAACAGCGCCGCCATTTTCTGTGTGCAAGAACCAAAGAGACAAGTCAGAGCTCCCTATGCACCAAGTCATTCAAGTCCCCATTTTCAAAGTTAGGATAGAAGCTTTGGGAAACCAGTTCAGCAGGGAATCTAAAAATTAAAGACTCCTGCAGAAATGGAGTCCTCTATACTCGTCTTATCACTCTATAAAACTACACTTCAGTCATTTGATAGCTGAAAGCAATGGGTTCTGCAGTTTGACCTTAAAGGGTACCTATAAATAGGCTAATACTTTATTTATGTCTCAGGGTCTGTAAATCATTTAAGCACTTTTCCAAACACTTGCATCCAGCTGGGGAATTTTAAACTATTCAGAAATGAAACATACCATTTCAGAGGTCTAGATTCTTGTAGTGTGGTCCTTTAAGGAAACACCATGATCATGGCCATGACACTATAGTTGGTTCAGTGGTTGAGCAAACAGTGTGAAAGGAAAAACATCTACTACAGTCCATCTAGTTAGATGTACATTTTGGTACTCCATTATCACTACTTTCTATTTTTTGAAAATGAGAAAGTTATTTTTCTACTTTCTTAATATCAAAGTGTGCACGTTTGCATTTCAAAATAGTTTAAAATTGCATGTAGAATTCACATTTCCAAACTGCACTTTTTTGAGCATCCTAATAAATACAAAAAGGTACTTAATATTCTTTAGTTGGGTGTATATGAATCTCAAATCAGCAGACAGTGTCAAAATCACCATCAGGCTGTGTATACTTGGCTTGTGGACCTACAAACTTGAATCACCTTCCCTGATCAAAACAATCCCTATTTAGTCCTGAACTCGTGGAATGTGCAATTTAATAATGTATGAGATTAAACATCACAACTTCAGATATCATTTTTTTCCCCCATTTATGTATATATTACATTAAGTATCATTAAAATATTTACAGGAGTTACACTCAATTGATAAACAAACTTGTCTAAGGTGCTGCAAAAAAGTTTTCACAAGCACTGCAAATTTCTTTTTATATGCAAACACTTCACGGCTTTCCTGAAAGCTTGACAGCAAGCATTAATGAAGACTACAGCTGCACCATGTGAGCAGCCAATACTCACATCCAGGTGCTTCTGGTTAATTTCATAGATGATCTGCAGGTGCCGAGGGAGTAGGTTCTCCATCAGGTGCACTGGCCAGCGTTCTAGAGCTTCAGGCAGCACTGTGTGGTTGGTGTAGGCAAAGGTCTTCTTGGTGATGTCCCAGGCCTGGAGATGGGCATGCAAAGTTAATCAAATGTGACTGGATTAGAGAACATTGGACATCTTGAATTAAATGGTCCTCCAACCTTATCCCAAGGCAATTTTTCAATGTCCACCAGGATCCTCATGAGCTCAGGGATAGCCATTGCTGGATGCGTGTCGTTCAGCTGGATTGCCACCTGATGGAGTAGAGTAGTCAGGAGCAGAGCTTTCCATGACCTTTACAATAAATGCATTCGAATGGGTGGGGGACATACCTTATCGGGAAAGGTGTCAAAGGAGGTGGATGCTCCCGGTGACACCTTCTTACAGGCCTTAAAACGACGAATGATGTCCTGCAGGGTTGCAGCAACCACAAAATACTCCTGCTTCAAACGTAGCTCCTTCCCTTCAAAGAACTAAGAGAGACAGGTCTCAAGATTGGAGCTTGCCTAGGAATTCCAGCGATAACCCACATTAGGCTCACCTCTTACAACTTGGATTTTGTTGTAAAAAAAAAAACTTTCCCGAGAAAGGAAACGAAAATCAGAGCACCCTTTAATAATCTAAAACCAGGAAAGACTTACATTATCATTAGGATAGAGCACTCTGGTGATGTTTTCAGCCAGATTCCTGTTCAGTACAGCCTGAATGTAGTCTCCAATATTAACTGCACAAAGAAGAGTTATTTATAAATTATAATCTTAAATCCCTCTATCTGGCTCCAAGCATTGCTTATAAATCAAAATGACATTGAAGTAAGAGCAACCCATAGCCCATGAACACAGTAGTGGGCACCGACATATCTCAGACAAGTAGAGGTGCTTATACAGGCTGGCCCTTGTAGTGAAGACAATGCTGGTCAGAGGCTGGGCTAGGTCATGAGTCAGCTGTGTCCAGCATTCCCCAAGCAGCAGTGGAACACTGTCAGGGTATCCAGCTTGTCACTCAGTTACCCAGGCACTGCAAAGTTGGATATAGGCAGTGAGGGACGCATCATTCATCAAACCAAACACATCCTAGCGGCCACCTCTTCTGGGCCCGGAGCTCACAGCATGCCACAGCACACAGGCAGTGGCTGAGGTGGAGGAGTGTATGCACGAGTCCTTATCCCCATCATCAGAAACTGACATTCCAGTGAGCCAAGCTCAATGGAGTTAAGCAACATTCAGGTACCCACAGTACCTGTGTATCATCTCTTCTGCTCACCAACGCAAAACAGTCTCATACCCAGGTCTTCCCTTCACCCCCCCCACATCTACACTCTTGCAGCAAACTCCCTCATTTAATCCTCATGATAGTATGTGTGTTTTGGGAGGGTTGCCATTCAGCTAGGCGAGTTACACTAAATACTCTACATATTTAATTTCTCGTATTCATTAGGACGTAACTGAACCAGTGAATTAATTGTAGACTATTCCAAATTGAAAGTGTATTATGCAAAATATGGCCAACCAAATATTAACAATGGAAGAGTAATCACGTAGAGCCAAATCTAATCAGGAGAGGCAACTTACAGTCCCGCAGGTTGAAGTCATTGGGTGCACGAGCAGACCACAGCCTCATGGTGTTGACAGTGTTGTTCATGTACCCCGGAATCGGGGTGTC
The DNA here is from genome assembly GCF_055471065.1 of Atractosteus spatula. Lineage (NCBI taxonomy): Eukaryota > Metazoa > Chordata > Actinopteri > Semionotiformes > Lepisosteidae > Atractosteus > Atractosteus spatula. The sequence goes on from NC_142714.1 coordinate 13,579,004, forward strand.
ATAAGGCATTGCCAGGACCACCTAGGGGGTTACACATCAGGTGTAATTACACCAAACATCCCAAAGAGCCTCGTACAAAGCTCTCGCTACCTACAGTACCTGTGTATCAACCCATTTGGAGCCTTCCCTGGTTTGTTCCACACGGCCATAAAAATGAACAGGCAGCATGTACTCCGGGCGGGCTTTCTCCCAGGGGTTGCCATGTCTCAGCCAGTCGTCGGCCTCCTCCACCTGCACAAGTATTCAATAAGCAGCCTCAGCTTAACTTGAGGAACACAGGCATGTGAGAAATAAGAGCACAGCCCAAAGTGTGGGTACTCTAGCCCACCAGTGACTTTCTCTTCTTTATCAACACTTTATACAGGCAGGGTGCAAGAGCTCCACCTGCACAGGACTAAGGACAAACCTTAGATTGGAAGTTTTGGCTGTGAAGTAAATGAGTAATCTGCAGAGCAATTCTGTTCAAAAGTACAAGTTTACATTGCAAACACACAACTGTTTAAGCACATGAAATCAGAGTGCCAGTGCTTATCTGGCAAGAGACCACAGTGTTTGTTTCACTGCTGTTCACGTTCAGGGGAAGCCAGTGGTGCAACCCAGCCTGGCAAATCTCTTTGGCGGACTGTAGGTCTTTCCCATTAATAATTCCCCATACACAGCAGCCCACTGACCCACATTTTGCCCCTTTCTCAATGTAGCCTCGAGTCCTCACTTGTGTGAAAGCACTTCTAAAGCCGCTATTTGGGGAAATGTCAAGAGGCACAACCGAGAGAACCAGCAAGTCAGGAAACATCCCGGCCGTACGTTTACCTGCCAGCCCTCACGGATTTTCTGATTGAAGATGCCGTACTCGTATCGAATGCCATATCCATATGCGGCAAGGCCAAGGGTAGCCATCGAGTCAAGGAAGCATGCTGGGGGAAAAAAAAAGACATGGTTTATGACTGCAAGTGAAAGCAAAGTCTCCTGCATGGCACAGATTCACAAGAAGAGTTACACAACCTGAAACCCATATTATAGTAGTGTTCCAGTTCAGACATGCAGGGGGGAAACTTAAACCTCTGACATTTTTCCCCTAACAGCAATAATCTACATTCGCTTCACAATACACAACATTTCCTCTAGCAACCTGGGAGGAGTCAGACAAAAGTGTGTGCTTATGAATTCCTTTCAAAAACACAAACTCCTGCAGGTGTCTTCCTTAGTCAACAATTACCTGCAAGTCTGCCCAAGCCTCCATTCCCAAGCCCAGCATCTTCTTCCATCTCCTCCAGGTCTTCTATATCCAAACCCAGCTAAGAACCAAGAAAAGGCCAAGAAACACTATTGGCCAGTTGTTTTTTCATACTGGATCAAGTCCATCAACATAACCACTCAGTGAAGAGATTTTTCCCAAACCGTCATGCTACTATTTAAAACACTTGACCTGATTTGAACTTGGATACAGGAGTAGGGTTTTCTGTTTATTTCTGTTATTAGAAATGCAAGACTAATTGTTCCCCAGTAAAAAGAGTAACCACTCCAGAAAGTTGATTTTAGGTTTCAACAGTTAACTGTAAACCCGCCACTGTTTGTTTTGCTTGCATGTGAGTTATCAATGCCTAAACAGACCTTGTACAAGAAGAAAGGCTTTTGAACCCAGGCAACAGATTAAAGTTGAGTTTATATAGGGGAGTGTCTATAATGGAAAGGTGACATGGAAATAAAAAAGTTATTTCCATGGACTGAAGTGTAACACACAGGACTTGACAAAGCAACATCAAACAAGGGACAACCACAGTGCAGAACTGTTGTAGCCAGAAACTACCTCACCTGGTAGATGGCCTCATCGCAGGCATTCTGCAGCCCCAGGTTGATCATGGTGTTCTCCAGGGTTCGACCCATATAGAACTCCAGGGACAGATAGTACACCCTCTGGCAGAAGAGATGCAGTAAATTCCCCAGTTAGAAATTACGACCTTCCACAGCAAAAAGATACCAGATGAATAGTCCTGTTGCAGAGCACTTACTAGTGGAGGTTGGGGAACAGACTTTACCATTTAAATTTGAGAAAGGACAGAACGTACAGTAAGTAGACAACTTTGTATGTTTCCATTTCATTGAGCAACTGTTGCCCAGCCCGTCAGAATGCGCCTGTTTAAACCAGGCTGTTAACACACATGTTCTGAACATACAGGAAGAAAATATTTTACATGTACATCACATCCAAGACGGAAAGCGGACACTTTGAACAATAATTAGGGTTATAACTAAAAATGCAAGAAAAGCTTTATTGTGGCTCCAGAGCTCACAGGTGACCAGTACGGAAGTAGTATTATAATGCAAGTTTGTTCCAACAAATGAAGCTAGCTAGGAGTTCACATGTTCACAGCGCTCGAGAAGAAAGCTTGATACAAAACCTACATTTCATTTCTTGAGTTACCGAACCAGGAAACAACTACACAGTATTCGGCCCAAGACCAGGCCTTGAGACACCCTCAGTCTGCGTAATATATGGAGGCCGTATGTGTTACAATATATTTATATTTCTTATAAACGTTTAAAAAGGCGGAACTCTATGAAAAGGAAGTGAACATTGAGAAAGCACGAAGGACTGACGGACACAAACGATTTCACGCAACCGTAAAATGCTCGCCTTTACAACACTCCCACTCCTCAATTGCAGCAGTGTTGCACTCACATTCTCAACTTTCAGATGAAAGTGAATCTGCTGAAACTCGGTGCAAGCCGACACAATCAAACAGATAAAGCGTGTGCTGAACGGCTTCACGGAGTAAAAAAGTTAGCGGGACAATCGCTTTCATGACGAGTCCTGATCGCAGCAAATCGTTTACATGAATACTGCAAGAAAGTTTTAATGTTTATGTAGTCTTAGTACTTACTGTTTTATACTAATAACTCAAATACTATTTTAGGAGTTCCAATTATTTCCTCTATGAAGGATTTTAAAGAGTTGACAACCATTTATGCAGGACTGCAAATGCACAGACCGCAATCCGAAGATGCATTAACTTTCTGGCAACGTTTTGCAATAGCGTACAATTGTGCAATTTCGCCTCTAAAATCCAAACTATCGATAGTTTTTGTATCTCCAGCCCTGCACACTTTCGCAGTGAATCTACGTGTCGAGTAACCTCCTACAGAGTGGGGTTGAGGAGGAGGAAAATGGAAAGTTAATAGGCGTGCCCAGCGGTATAAACCCATCTGCATGAACATATTTTCACGCACTTATTTTTAGGGTGTGCAACACTGTAAACAAACATGATTAGCGGAAAGCGGAGTAGCCCCGCAACATTCACCTTTGGGTCGGCTTCATAGTAGAACTGCTGTGTTCGGATCCATCTCCCAACCAGATGATCTCGGACCGTGTGTGCAAGAGCAAAAAAGTAATCACGCTGCGTCGCCACATTCCTATCTTTCACTAAGGTGAAGTGCAGGTGACGGTTAAAGCCTTTTTTCACCTCAGAAACATTTTCTACGCCAACTATCCCCCTAATACTAATCTGCTTTCTCTTCTCTTGGTCTGTCAACGGTGTCGCCATTCTAACCGTCTTCCGCACTTCCCTGCTTGCCTGCTAAACAAACTAAACAAAAAATGAACTTTATATAGATGTACTTAGACGCCCAACAAGTCTCCTCCTCTTCCCTCCATTGGCGACTGAAGATACTGTAGGTGGAGCAGCTCCGGTCCGCAAGAGGGAGTGTTCAACAAACAGTCGCAACTAACACAGCGGGCTGTTCATTTAAAGTGAAGAAGACCTGGTCAGTTATTCATCATGAGTAAACTTCTCCTTCCATTAGCAAAGGTTACTACAACTTAGATTACACATTAGGTATTTATATTAGTGTAACAAAAATTGAGATTCCTTAGATTTCGTACCGTTTAAAAATCCTTCTGCTAAAGCAGATAACGATCATTTGAACACATACTAGAGTGATTTCAGCTCTCAAAAATATCGTCAATGATCATCATCAGGCAGATCAGCGTCAGACAGGTTTCACAACTCCCTACATATACATTAAACCATATATAGAGAGATTCACAAGCAAATTCGTGATTACTGTAGACTACAGTAAATCCAATCACTTGGATTCTACCTAAATCACTTATACTGTAGCTACAATAAGAGGTGCAGACCCAAGGAAGAATCATATTTGCCAACAGCTCTGCCACAACAACAGATTTGTGAGACAGATGTACAGTACCTTGAAAGCACCTGCCCAATGGGGAGGGGCTGTTTGTACAGGTGGGCCATTGTTGTGTTCACAGGTTGATACCCATTTCAACAGAAGCCGATTCACGTGTCTCCTGGATGGCGCAAACCATCGGGGTGGACATTCAGTGTGGCAAAGAGAAATCTGCCTGCAAATGTGGGCGAACACAGTCAAGTGTTCACACAAACCAGCGGCCCCTGTCTCTATAGCACCTATTGTAGAGGCACCTACAAATATTCCGTGGCGTTCACTCCAATTTGTGTCAAGGTAGGTTTCTATCGCAGGCCAGACAACACAAACAACAAAGGACACCAAGGAAACTTAGAGCATTTGTAATTAATTTATTAAATATTCATTGGAACAGAAAAAATGGCCTTTCAACAGCAACAATAATAATCAGATAGCAATAATAACAACATTGACAATAATAACCACAGTAATAGGCAAATAAAAAAACAAACAGTGGTACGAGGTGGCAAAGAGTTACAGTACATTCTATTAACATCACCAGCGGGACAGTAGGCTTAACTAGAACACATGGTCATTGTCACTGTGAAAATAACACTAATGGCAGGAACGTGGGCACTGCCACACACATCCCACAAATAAGGAACCACATCTTACTGTCCAGCAATAACACTGGTTCCCCTTTTAAAACTAGAAATGAGATCGCAGAAGAAAAAATTGTGGGATTTGATAATCAAGTTGGCATAGCACCCATCTAGTTAATCAAAATCCATTTAAAAATGGAGTCAGTAAGTACTATGGCAGCCACATAATCCTTCCCTATTCATTGCATTAAATGGTTATAAGCATCTTTTAGGTATCAAGTCCCTTGTAAGCTATTCACCATGCTTGACTGATTGTGTTTGTCTTCTAAGGACAATCTTGAATATAGTGTATAAAGTAAGCTGAAAATATGACTAACTGCTTTCCAGATCTGATGAACATGTTAATTCGGCATAAGCCTTAAGACACACATTACATATTTGGTGTGTGACAGGTAATCAGAAGCATTAAAAAGTCACAATAGGGATCAAGATAAGAGTTATTGTACAAAGATGAAAACCTGCTATATAAGCATCTACAAAGCAAGATTGTTAACTAAAAAGTAGTTTCCAATTAAATTTTTCAGACCCCTCAAAAAAGAACAGAGGACTTCCATGTTAGTTCTGTTAATGAACCTAGCATAGGGGACATGTCTGTGGAAAATGAAGATATGGCACCAGTATATGAGGGCAAATGCTAGCTATGTTAAATACAAGCTGCACAACATATGCTTATCAGTTAGAACTAAATGTTACTGATACTTCTAAAGAGTAATGTAATAACGTACCAACAGAGCATTTAATAATCATGAACTGGGATGGTAATGTAGATTCCGTCTTCCAATAAGTAAATATGCAATTTACCATGCATATACTGTGCTTTGTCATGCTTTACTATGCTTTAATCATTTTACTGTGCTTCACTAAACTTTACTCTGCCTTAACCATGTTATACCTCTGTAAAAATTTATAAGGATATTGTATTAACTTGGAAAACGCATAAGTAGAATTCATGTTTCTAAATATATGTTTTTTCTAGGGGGAGAAATGACAGGATGCGCTCTGCAGTGGCTTGTTTAAAAGCTCCTGGCATCAACTAATCCTTGTTTTTGAGCTCCTGGCATACTTCCCCATTTTTCCGTTTCCATCTGTGCCAGAAAGCATTCATTATGGTACAGTCATGAGTCATCCTTGCAGTGTGTAATTCCTGGCTTGCACATAAAGCACAGTGAAACCCTCCTGTCACAATTAATGTCATCCATCCATTGAACCATAACATCTTGCTTTTGTTGATATTTCCACTTAGTTTTCAGAGGGATAATAATGTAGATTGTTCAAGCCCAATCATACTTTTCATTGCAGCTTGTACAAGCAGTTGCTGGAGCAATAAAGACTTGAAAATTTCATTCGTGCTGTGACCAGCTGCATTAGATTCAGTCTATCCATACAGAAACCTCAAGAAGGACTGCACACAAACAGAATATGGTTCCACTCTTATGAATGTTAAGATGGTGTTTCACCAATTTGTCTAACAGATTTCCATTGGAGACTAGCAACAGAGAGGAAAATGAATCCTCTTTTGTAATTATAAAGATATTTGAGGGTAGTTCTGCACTAGTTCAATGTTCTTCATTATGTTGTTCATTTTCTAGCAAATGTTTGACCTCAGGTGTGAAAGTACTATGTGATTGGCCAAATACTGTAGGGAGAACAATGTTCAACTAATGCTTCTTACCAAAAAAACAAAAAAGCTACGTTCCTTTCTGATTTGTCAGCACTATTTGTGCTTTGAGAATTTTCAGGGATGTCAGGAGTGCTTATTTTCATGCACTCCTGCCTTTTGCCCAATGAGTAATTACATGAATGACATTTCCAATCAGCAATAGGATCTCATTTATATAAAACATATTAGCCGTCTTTCATTCCAATAGCTTGCTAAATTACTTATTTAATCCTTCCTTCACAATGATAATACAACACATACAGGATTGTTGTCCTTGAAATAACTATGGCTGATTTATGCCAATGTCATGGTCTGAAGAACACAGAAAACTATACATACATTTTCATTCTCTGACTATTTTCCATTAAGCTCTACCAGCAGATTAGGGATGGCACATTGGTTTGCATTATAACAACTGGGTATAGCAAAATCGACTTTTCCTTCAACCCCAACTGAACACAATCTACTGAGACCTGTGCTACCGAGGAATGACTAAGCAATCTGGAATGAAAGCCCAGTTCCTCCTCAGTGTCAAGGACCAGCAGTAAATAGGTTTCTCAGTCTAAATGGTAAGCAACCAATGCTGAATCCTGTCACACTGGCATGTCCGGCGAACATTGTGTTTTGCAAAAAATATTTGCACGGCACCAGCAGACAACTGCCAACAGATTTAAAGAATCATTAGAAAGGCACTCCCAGTAAGTATTTTTTTTTGTACAGCACCTTCATAAATACAGTATTATAAGCTGTTGAAACCCATCGTGCTGAATTTGTCCAGTTAGGCATACTTTCATTCCCTCCAGGGAAATAAAAACCAAATATCTGAGTATTCATAAGCACCCTTGCACATTGTGAGCAGACTCATTTCCTGAGGTGAGGAATTTTGGTCGCTACAAGTAAATCATTGCGAATTGTGAAGGCTAGACTTTTGGAATTGATTCTTAGTGCTGGCTGATGAGATCTGAAGAATCTTGGCAACGTCCTCATCCAGTGGCTGGTACCACTGATGTCCATTCTTACCTCCTACTCAGGAGCACAAGCAATATATTTATGATTCATTACTTCTACTGAAAGAAGTCTGAGTAATTTTCAGAGAACTAAAACCTAATGTGAAAACCTAAACCCAGATATATGAAATGTGCAAACTCATACACACTCTTAGCCTTCAGAATTTATTCCCTAGACCTGACTACAGGCCAATGACTTACAAATTGCTATAGCAATTCGAGTTAATATAATAATAGTCTAGGATGACATCCACTGAATTCTTACCACAAGATGTTAACACAATCAGACCTTCCTGTATATGCCCATTATGTAAATTTGGCTTTAGTTAAGGTATGAAGAAATCTAGTAGAATCTAGTAGAAAACAACAACCATGATGATCAAGACACTAAGAGGTATATATACAGTATATAATGATAAGCAATACAAAACTGAGAGACTACCAAAACTCAATCACCTAGATAACTGTTGTTTTTTAGCCAGCTGCCGTAGCACCTTATGAACCTTGTGCAAAAGCTGCACAGCAGTTAAAGAAATTGATGGATCCTGTGCGTTACGGAGATGCTGCAATATCAATGCAATATTTCCTCATCACGAGTAAAGGCTGTTGTGTTGTAGTAAAGACTGAAGGCTGGTTTCTGGCTGAATTGCACCTTTGCAGTAGTAGACATTAAAAGGTAACAAGCTACCAACAGAAAACACCTGGCATGCCAAAAATGCCCCCCACAATTTGACTGTTTGCTCCAGGGATCATCACACACTAATGTCAGCTAGCCTCAGACATACCACAGTGCCATGCTTTTGTCCAAGAGCACACCGTTTTGCCATTTGGTCACTGTATTTTCTGGACCAATGCAGGTGTCGTGCTCTTTGCTTAGTGCATTCCCCCTGGCTGTAGGTCAATGATAAGCTATCTCAGACTGATAGGAGACGGCAGGATTTTGAGTTCTGAAGTTGAAAGAGAGACAGAGTGAGAAGATAAAGGTTTGGTCATCAAAGGGCTGTAAGTTTAGGCCACTCCGGAGCATAAAACATTAAGGGATGATAAGCTTGCAGAGAACAAAATAAGAAACAATTGACTTAAAATCTGTCCATCTATAGTGTTAAAAAAAGAGTGATGTCAAATAGAGATGTGCAAATACTCAATTCTTTCACTTCCGGTGACAATATGCACATTTTATCCCACCTCCATATTTAAATTTTGAATTCTTGCTCCACCTAGAGGACTATTATTGTAACTCATAGAAGCAAGCTGTGCAAAGCTGTACACCCCTATTAGCCCACATACAGAGATAGTAAGGATAGCAGGGTTTTGGCTTGTCAGCAGAAAGCCAATTTCAACAACAGAGGGGGAAAAAAACAGCTGGTCACCTGACTTGAGCAGAGAATGCCACCCGCAGATCTTAGGTTTACTTGCTGCAATTTTAAACAAAAAATCCTAAACAGCTGTTATACATTACAGTTCTGTATGCAAAAATGAAACATTTCCAGTTGAAAAACAGGCTCTTTACAGATGTTGCTGGAACAGCATGCCTTCAGCCTGGAGATGACATAAAACTATATATCTGGCTTTGCAGAAAGCAGCAGCAAACATGTCCCATGATCAGCTGTAATTTAAGACCTCTTTCTTTCCGGGGGATGCTCTGTGTTGTGTCTTCCCTTGGGACTGACTCCAGGGTGCTCACAGGCGTGAGATCGGACCAACCTCCAAGTGTACCGGAGGACAAGCGTGGAGTAGGGATGCAGCCGAAGAGAACACAGAGACCAGTCCCCGGTCCACACTGGTGCCGCTCTTCCATTAACAAACTGAGCTGGGATGCTCTGGTTGCCCTGGGGTGTAGAAATCTGGGATAGCTAATCCAGTGTGTAGACTCACCTGAGAAAAAGAGGTAAACTGGGCTAAAACAAAACAAAGTAACACAGTCGTCTTTCTTAGATAAGCAAAGCCTTAGCCTTTTCCTGTACTTTATCTGTAATGGGGTTTCTCATACAGGAGGGGGAGCTGTGAACCTGCAGTATAAAACAGACCTCTGAAACCTGATGTATGCAGACATTGTTTTAAATTAAAATAGAAATAAAATTGCATTGATATAGTGGTTTTCATCCCATAGGATCCCCACTTAATCCATCACTGAAGTGCAGCTCCACCTGGGCGACACATGACAGCCGTTATGAACCAGCAGCCCCACTCCCACAGCTGATCAGGGGAGAAGTGAGGAACAGCTCCAAGAGATGAATTAAGGGGGAGCTTTAGGAAAGCCAGATTGCAATTCAGACAGACAACACCCCTACTCTTCTCAACATTTAACATATTGATAGTTATATCAGTGCTGTCAAAAGTACAGTATTTTTATTAATTCCACCTCGGTTTTCAGGAACAATGAATACTAATAATACCAAAACTTCAATTTTTCACATTTGTAAATCTTCATAATCATTCCTTGAATTGACCAATCACTTTCCATCATAACCTTAGGCAGGCCGGTTGTTCCATTCGAGCCGCATACAGCAGCTCATCAGACTAGAGCTTATTCTGGTTCCTAGGTGTGATGCGATCAGAGAGAACATGACACTCCCCCCCCATAATGGGACACTGGCCATCACAAGACCAATAATGCTGGTCCCCATTCATACAGCTGGGTGGCCTGGAGAAACAGAGCTAACATACCTCACTCAAGGAACAATCTCACTGTCTGCAACTTGGACTTGAACCAACAACCCATTAGTTATTGATCCAGTATGCTATGATATGTCTGTCATTACCTAGAAGACAAGCCTACAACGGCTCACAAGTCATCTAAACATGTAAAAGCACTAGTGTATTTCTGAGAGCAGCACATGTAGCGCAGAAGGTCACCTGCACGTTTCTGTTGAGGCTTATTGCTGGGAAGTAGAGGCCCTCCATTGCTTCGAAGGCAATGGGTCCCTGCTGCTCATCATTCACCAGGAAGATTAGGATTCCACGGGTCAGGTCCAGCAGCACCCCCACCGTCGCCCCTTTACTGATCCCCCCGTCCGTCCTGACAAAACACACACAGAGCCACTCAGAGAGGACTAGACAACCAGCTCCCCGGGCTGCATGGAGGCAGAGAGAGCTCTGTTCTGTGAGATGCGTTCCAAAAGTCATTATTCCTTCATCATATGAATAGCACGTCTCCTCCTGTGAAGTGCATTTTCATATTTTAAAGAACCATGTGGGAGGCTGTGCATAGTTCAGCCATATACAGCTGGCACACTGGCAATGTGCTTTTCTCCAGAGGCAGAACAGAAGGAGCAAAGACAGTACTGTGGAAACAGGCTGCAAGGACAACAAATATTGCAATAAGCAGACACTGGGGTGCCTCAGGGTACTGTATATCTTATGATGTTCTTTCAGTTTTAAACTGAAGAGAAGTCATAGCATTTTAACAAAGTGGCAGAGGGGAAAGTGTTCATGGCAAGTAAAAGTTACTCAACAAGACAACACATCAGCAAAACAGAAGAAGGCCCTGAGAGCGGAGGAGTCCTTCTCTGGATTTCCTCACCTGCTGGTGTGCGAATTGTTGTGCATGAACCATGAGCGGTTGTTGTCAACATACATGGCCCAGGCCTTGTCGTCCTTGCCCAGCATGACGTCCTTCAGCACGTCCACCCGGGCCACCCCGAAGGCAGGGTCGGGGTGGTTGTCATAGCGATCGACGCTCAGCTCCCAGTAGTGTATGCCGCGCGAGAAGCCAGTGTTGCCCAGCACCACCCGATCATCGTAGCTGTTACATGTCACAGTCAGGTTGTCATTAGAGAAGATGATGTCTGGGTGGGCGGAAGTGGGGTCAAAGGTAAACCAGGCAACTGCAACACACCAACAAACAAACGTGCAAAAGAAATACATTGGTATTGTTATGTCCTTTACTTCACTTCACTTACAGTAAAATGCTATGGGACTCAAAATCAATGTTTAATTTTATTTTTTAATTTCACTTCACTAGTACCACAATTCGTATCAGCAGGTTTGAGTCTCCAATGTTCTCCTGTCATTATCCAGTGGAACAGGAGGCACAGAGAGTCCACAGAAGCTCCAGGTCACATGGCTCTTTATAAAAGGAAAACCAGAGCTCAGCTATGGGTTAGAGGACAGGAGATGTTCATGATGCAAAGCCAGATAATGATCCCAAATTCTGGCAATACTCATGTCAGTTTTGGAACTGCAGCAAAGCCTGGATTCAAAACCAGTATTGACAGCCTCTTCCTGGTTTCCAGACCGTTTTTACAATGGCCATTCAGTAAAATTGCCATTCAGTACCCTGAAATATTTGTGTAAACAAGCAGACTACTGATTAATAAACAACATGAAAAAGTGCAAGACAAATAAACAGGCCCTAAACATTCAAATTGTACAGAGAAAAAGAATAATTGAGACAGTAGTAATAAAAGACAGTTACAAAGGCATTTGTTTTTTAAAATGTTCTTTACAGATAGAGAACAAGCATGGGTGGGGCTTCAGCGAGTCCTGGACTGTAAGGTAAGGGTGTAAATAATGGTGATGATGTTGAAATCTGAAATGGATTAAACATAAATACAGGCAAACGGGGGATGGGCAAGAATCCCACTGGTTAGTGTGATCAGTCAGCCTCCCTGATTTTTATTTCCAAATCTTACTGACATGGTCACCAAATTGTCCTATGTATATTTTCTAGGGAAATTGAATACAGAAACTATTGTAGAATATAGAATGAATTCCAAGAAGCCATCTCTCATGAGGAATATAAACAAAGTGACGAAGGTGATTGCAATCTCTGCCTGTTATTGTAGCTGAAATTCTCATCATGCAGCAGAGAGCAGAGTATTTCTGGGTTGCGGCTGTAGATAAATGATCATTTTAATTAAAGACATTTTAGCTTAGACCCTTTTAACTTTTCAAATGTCTAATTCTGTTATCCAATGGGAGTCTTGCTTGTCTAACCATGAAATAAAAGGTCAAGAATAGTGCAAAAATGTATACAACATTTATTAATACAGAAATATCTAAAGCAAATGACATGGCACAGTTCTATTTTTAAGTTACAAAAAACACTTCAAAATAATTGCATTGAGAGAAATAAAATTCATACCAGTGAAGACTATAAGACATTTAAAAGTCATACAGGCTCTGCTCACAGATTTCATTCTCCCTCTTTATTGTTGTGACTGAAAAAAGGTCAGTTATTACAGTTTTCGATAAGTCCAACAAAACTGGGTAGCTGCCACTCACTCATTTTGACATTAATTCATGCCATTTCATCTGAACTTGAAACAGCAGAAGATATTACAAAATTGTTTGCATTGAAAGGTTTGCTTTAGATTTTCTGGTTTGTGTAAAACAGCTGTGCATAAAGCAATTAAATAAAAACAACCTAAAGGGCTTTTCCAAGTGCATTCATTTACTGCTCAGATTGAAGGAGGCAAGATTTAAAAAACAGAGACAAGATGAGATGGACAGCATTCCTGTTTTTAAGTGTGAAAAGAGTATGAAGGCCTCAGACATGCATTCTTCTTAGCAGAGCTGGCCTAACCAATCACACTCAAGAGCAGGAAGAGGTCAGCAGGTGCTGTTTAGAGTCTCACACAAGAGACATCTGAGATCGCACCCTCAGTCGTGAAGTAAAAAAAACACATTGATGTACAGTACACACTGTAGTTAAACACATCTATGATGATATATGCCATGTAGACTGCATATAAAGTAAAGTATGACTATAGCACTTGTACCACTCACAATGACACGTTATCATTGGCACTGTGCCCGAGGTGTTGCGGACAGGAAATGTAACTCATCCATACCTGCTGCTAGATTTTTTAAATCGCATGGAGTGTATCCGGCTGAAATGCATGGGGGAAGAGAAAAGGAGAGAAAAGCTGACAGCACAGAGAGAAGGAAATGCAAGACAATGCAACCTGGGAAGCCTGTCCTTCCCAGCACCCATTGCCTGAAAGCAAGCTGGAGTTGCTACAGCACTATTGTTTTCTGAACTTCAGACAGTGCCAGAGGGTTAAACTGGAGCACTGTGACTCTCATCAGCATTCACCAGGAAATGAAACAGCTCTGGTATGCGTGAGTGAAGTGCATACTAACCCGGTCCCTTCCTTCACCAAGACCTAAGATTTGATCTTTATTCTTTCTTTCCCTGATACCATATGGTCACAATCCCTGCAGTACTCTCATTGCCATAAACCTGCTAGTCAATAATGTAATTAGAAATGTGAAATAGTTGTATTATTGCATAACGCTACTTGAGTGTGGCCCATGTTTCAGTATAACTTGTTCTAATTGGGACCCCATCATTACATCTGTCACTTGAGATCTTACAGCGAGCGGCAATGGGAATGCCTTGTCCGAAACAGATCACACCATGGCAAGAGGTGCTAACAAAGGTATGTAGCAGTTTGTGTCATATTGGCATGCTACACCTGAATGCTTGCATTTAATATTGGATAGAAAACTAGTGGGTCTAAAATCCTAGACATGGCAGCTCAGTAATGAGAGCTTTGAGGTGGCAGTGAGAGCTGTAGACAACAGAAAAGGCTTAGATGGTGACTAAATTTAAATGTTATTATAGAGAAACAGTACAGGACAGAGAAAGCCATAGACAATTGATCTGAAATTGGTGCTACTGCTTTACATCCATCTATCCCTTATCAGAAAGCCCGTTGTTCCTAGTAAGGGTTGTTCCCTTATATTGACCTTTTGCTGCCTTTTTTGCAGACAGAGGACTCAGGCAGGGCTACAACCTGGACAGGATGCACAGTGACATCCTGGCAGAGTGGACACACACACAGGGACAATTGCAAGACACCAATTAGCCAAGCTGGTCTTTGGAAGTTGAGAAGAAAGAGTAGCTGCTGGTAAAAAGACATGTGAACACAGAAAATACCCTGGTCCGGAACCGAATCCGAGACGCAGGAGCATGAGACAGCAGTGCTAAGTGCCACACCTCTTTACCACTAGTCAATAATGAGATACTATTGTTTAGCGGAGGGAGGGTGTTTTGTAACTTTTAGAAAAATAGACCAATTATACTGAGTCTATTTTGGGATTTTTATTGATCTGGGAGAAGGGGATGGAGGATGAAGAAACATAGAATTTAAGTTGCTCTTGTAACAGCTTATTTGTATGGTTATTATTTTCTTTTGTGAGCTATGACACATATGCTAATGGACAAGAGCTTTTCAAACCTGCATGGTAGTTACTGTGCAAGATGCAGGGAAAGGTGGGGCATTTAATCCAGTATCTGCACATCACAAGCAACGCCTGTGTTTATAACGAAACCAAAGAACATAGCAGGCTTAGAGAGTGTCCACTTGGACTACATTAGGGATTTCATACCACTAGCATCCACTGAGTAATGGGCCCTTTTCCTGTCCTGTTTTTGAGAAGTCATTAAAATCAGATGGGTATGCAAGGGTCAATATGTGTTATTCAGAGAAACACTGTAAGTTAAGAGACTTACTCTCAGAGGTCTGCATGACCAGTGTCTTGCTGTACTGCCCCACTCCGCTGACATTGAAGGCCTTCACACGGCACTTGTAAGTACTGTTGAAGTGCAGCCCGTCCACTGTGCACATGGTTTCCTTCCCTACATACACCTCCTGCAGGAGGAAACGGGACAGGAGAACTGAGTTTCCACCCCTCTGTGAAGCGCCTGTCAGAGGGAAGCACTGCATTGATCGGTCAGTGGAGGCTGCTTCTCCAGTTTCAAGGGATTCATGCAAAAGACCCCTTTTGGCTTTTCAGAAGAAGAATTTTATAGGAGTATAAAAGTTGTAAGGTGAATTTCAATTCTATAGAAATCTCTATTAAAATATAATTTCTAAACAGTGTAATTATAATGCATTCTTAATCAGAAAAGATAAAAGTGTATCATCACCAACATCTTAATCTCCAATAATACACAAACTGGTCCTTCCATGCATGCTTTGACTTATGTTTCTAATCCTGAGAAATGACCAGATGGATTTACATGCTTGAGGCACTAAGGAAAGCTGAACAGTCTGTCCCACGTCTGAAGAAATGCAGTCCGAGAAACGTTTTCCTGTCATTTCTTATGAGGGCCTTTAGTAAGGTTTGTCAGGTCCTGACTGATAAAAAGTGTTATAATCCGAATGCATTCATGATTATCTGTATACTGTAAATACAGATAATCGTGTTTTGTGTAAATACAAAACATGGGACTTTGAACGGCAATTTTATTTTCATCATATTTATTTAGTTATCTTGCGTTAACATGATCATTCTTAGGAACATTGCAAGAACATGAAAGGACCTGTTTTTACACTTGGCCAAGATGGGAAGGATGCCCATTGCAGCCTAAGCCATCTACACAAGAACAAGAACCATCAAGGTAAAGTCCCTGTTCAAATACAGTATCTGCGAATGGGATATTAAGTTCACAACACTCTGGTAATGGATCCACGGTATTGGAAGACCCCATGCCTTTCAGATTCTTTCACAGAGATTTTGAAACCAGCCACTGGCTGAGCTCTAAATACCCTAGAACAAATAAGCAGAACCCATACAATGAAACTGCTTCAGAAGTTTGAGAGTAAGCCAAACTAATGAATACACTTCCACAGAAGCGACCTTTACTTGTATTTTAGAATTAAGACAGAACCTTAAATATAGAAAAAAACAACCTCAAAAGGAAAAAAAAAATCTGTAAAATGAATGTTTAGCATTGCAAAAACATCAGCGACGCTCGAAGCCAATTCAAATTGTGCTAAGCTGTGTGGCATTTTGGCAGAGCAGCACGTCAATTAGAACTTAATTAGGTCTTTTCTGAATCTGTCTTTGATTGTAAATAAATGAGCTGTTCAGCAGTCTGGTTGATAATTAGTGATGGGAGGCTGCTGCTGAATGCAGGGGGGTGAAGTATCAGGGAGTTGGGAGAGGAGTTAGTTGAAGGGCAGGTAACAGAAACAAGACCTGCTTCCTCTGTACTGAACAGCACTGATGGTGTTCAGCCTGTGCCCTTTTTATGTGTTGAGCTAACAGAAGAGATATTCAGAAAACCTGTGGTTTTTACAAAGACATTTGGAAAGGTTTTCATCCCCTGTAGGGGTGTATTCAAAATAGGATTGCAAGGAACAAAACATAAAAAAATAAGACTTGCAGGTGTTATTAAAAGAATTTAAAAATCAGAACAGTATTGTTGCATGTAGTAAACCTTACTTTTAGAGCCTCATAAGATTTTAAAGAAAAGCATGTTCTTACTGCAAAGTGAACAGTGTTTTTTAAAACAACAGGGTTGATTACTAAGGTCCCATTCAGTGCAGTTCATAAGGATTGCTCTGATTCTAGGAGGTAGAAAAGCCCACTTTTCTCAAGCCCATGGTTACATGCAGTATAACCGTATGTAGAAAATGTGTAGAAAACTTTTTCATTCCCCTTCCCACCATCAATTTGTAAATGTTAGCTTCTTTCCCAGGTTTGACAGTGGCCTGCCAAACTGACCATTATCACTGGGCCCACATCCTTAAAACTGTTACACTGCTAGTAGAAAGACCCTTCTCATGTTATAGAAGTATAATTTAACAGAAAAAAGCCTTTCAATTAAAAAAAATGAATTCAAGGGCTCAAATTCTTCCATTGCAGGAAGGTAATTTGAGAGGCATGCATTAGCACAGACAGGGATGGCTGAAACTCCGATGGCTTCTTTGTACTTTGATCAATGGCTTTTAAAAGGCCGGTTGAGATCATCTGCAGTTTATATGCAGTCACTTTCACTTCTCATGAGCTGCTCAAATCATTTGAGCACAGAGAATTAAGGTCCTCTTGGTCACATGACCTTTGCCATTCGTATGACTCACTGAGGTCACGTCAACTCGACTCTGTGTCACAGCAATCAGAAAAGAACTTTGGGAAATTCAACAATAGCACTGCAACCTTCAAGACATATTCCAGATGTAAAGCAGTAAGAGCTTCATACTTTCCTAATGGGGCACAGGTCTTTCTGATTAAACTATCTAAATAAATGCTCTTAGAAGCAGCTTTTAAATTAGTGCGACATGATGGTGGTGATGGGGCGGGAGTCTTATTACCTACGTATCAAGCGCTTTGAGTGGAGTATCCAAATATAAGTGTGAGTATTAGTAAAGGACACAATCAAGCAAGCACAGATGTGAACATTCAAGAACCTACCCTGAATTGACCTCCGTTCCCATCATCAAGTTCCAGGATGTAGCCGTCCACCTGCACTGTGGAGAGGGGGGGCTGTTTCCATGACAGTGTGGCACTGTTATTTTGCGTGCAGCATTCCTCCAGCTGCAGGATAGGGGAAGCTGGGACTGCAGAGGGAACTGAGCCACAATTACTACAATGTCTCCGATCAATCATATTCACTCACAAAATGAGTGCCACTTCATCACAATAACTTTAGAAACACCCGCCGACACCTGTGAAAATTAAATGGCAAGGCAATTAATAACACTCTCACAGTGAGTGCAAACTATTGACATTCTTTTAACGAAGCTTTACTTAATGAAAGCCAGAACTGTGAGTGACGATTATGGAAACTCTCGCCCAAAGTCAAAAAGAGGAATCTAGATTCTAATCTAGTAGAATAGGAATCTATTCTAATCTAGACATTTAGATTCTAATCTAAATGTCTTTGTCAAGACATATGACAAAAAAATACACATCTTCACCACAGTCACTGCTCTCAGCTCTACCTTTCATCTGAACGAAGTCCAGCTGTTGGATGGTCTGCAGGAGTGGCCCACTGTCCAGAGTAAGGTCGAAGTCACTGGTCATCCTTGGAGTCAGTGTGCCTTTCCCCCACTGGCTTTCTGTCATGTGTACCCTTCGGATCAGAGCATCTGAGATCTGAGGTATGGGGGAGAATATACACCATTCACTTCATCACACTGAGCTCACATGATGTATACTTCTTTTAGTGACCTATGAAATATAACATGCCAATCAGATATTTTGTCACAAACCAGCACAAGGTGTCGTGTATGGTAAAGAGACTTTCACTCTGGAAAAACATTGGAGTATATTTACTAAAAATCCCTTAGGTCCACACTGGTCCACACTGGTCCCAAAACTGAGTTTTCACATGAGAAGGCTCATATTTATGGCCATATTACAACTATTGTTAAAAATATAGGGGGAGTAGTTTTATTCAAAAGAGGGATTTGTATTAAAATATATCTGCACAATTAAACCAATGTATTTTGATACATTTGATACCAGAAAGCAAGGGAACTATATGAAAATGCAAAACTGAGAATCAAAATAAAGATGTTCACAAACATGGATGATGTAAATGAACAGAGGATGGCAACTCTAGAGTTCCTGGACGCAGGCATGACTGACCGAGCGCTTTGTGTGTTTGTGTAAAGAGAGGTGTGTTCGGTGCTGACCTGTAGGAAGCCACTAGGGTCATTCTCCTTGATGACCTCCAAGCAATACTCCATCAGTCCAGTGGTCTGGCGCAATTTGACCGTACAATGAGCGATCTGATCACGCACCACCTGTGAGGGGACAGAGAAACAGTGAGATCAGACATCAACCCTGCCGAAAGAGAAGTTCAGCTTTGTGAGTTGCTTAACATCTGCTTTTGAGAGACAAATTCAGATAACTTGAGTCATAAAAAACAGTTCTAGGTTAACATAACAGTTACAAATGAGAGGAGGCCATTCAGCCCATCCGGCTTATTAAAAATAGAAACTGTTGGTTTACACAAAATAAAATCATGCTCTCCTTGTGACCCAATACAATGGATTTCTAATTGTTAAACTGCCACATTATAAGAAAATGGTCATGCTGAACCACTGTTGCTAGGTAACAGTAAAAAAAATGAAATGTTATTTCCAGACACAAAATTGCCAACCTGGCTCTCAACTATGAAGAGATGCAGCTCCAGCAGCTGAGAATTACATGCAGTTAACTTCCCACACTGTGCACTGGCCCAGCTTCTGGAGATTACCTGCAATGTTTCTGAAGTGCATTAATTTCAGTTTAAGCCCTGAACCAGGCCCCTACTCTCTATACTTACAAACTTATTACAAAATGTTTAAGGCATATATAGAGCATATAAAGCATATATAGATTTACAATGGATCTATTATTTGTTATATTTTAAATATACAGATAAAATTTCACACTACTGATTCTCATAATGGACCAGTAGATGATGATGTGGCATATGGTTTTGATAGACCTGCTTTCTCTACAGAGAAAGCCTGCACATCTGGACCAAGGGAAAGGGATAGATAAAAACCTGCAAAGGTTTAGAGGCCTGTATTCCCTGCAGCTGCTTTTAGACAGATTGTAGGTGTTTGTCAGACATTCAACTTGTTCTTCCTTAAAGGGCTGGGCTGGGCTAGAGGGGCTCATCAGACTCAAACACCCTCACTGCCTGCCAGGCAACACTGGCCAAACTCCAGCACTGCGCATAGTTGCCTGTGGTGATTTCATGAGTAATCGGACCATCCATCTGATAAAAAGCTGTTTATTGTGCCTGTCCTCCACACACACTGAACTGCCTTGTTCTAGAATTACCAAAAATTCAAGATAAGATGTACAGTATCTGACTACTTTGCTTCTCAGTATATTGTCAATACTTCTAATACTGCTTGTATATTTTGCTAAATACGTTTAATGGCTTAACAAATATTAACTCTTTGTTGTGGCAAATCCCACTTGAACAGGTGTTTTAAAATGAACTGAAGGCTAAAATCACTGAAATCCAATTGCCTTTATGGTATTTATTCCCTTAACAATGGAAATAAAGTTAAAATGCAGAAATATCCATATTTGCACAGCATATCCACAGGTCCAAGCTGAAAATTTCCAGCTGAAGTCAGTCTGGATGCTAGTCTGGTTGTCAGTGCTCTATCATGGGAGCACTGTCTTCACCCCTGCACTGGCCTGGCAGTATTCCAGTGGCACTGCTTGTCACTGCTGCATATGAATAATAAAATACAGACCCACTCTCCCTGCCACAAGCTACTGTGCTGTTTCTTTGGACCTGTTGCAGCAAGTAACTAATTTTCTTTGATGATGCACTCACAACTAAAAAGGTTGTCACAAGAATTAACATCATTCTTCTCCAGACGTGAGTAAATAAATAGATTTAGTTAGCGCATTATTTTTCCCTTATTTCTATTAGAGGGTAAAAATGCTTGCACTGTAATGATTTATTGAAAATTACTCCTAGTAAATCTGAGAAAAATGTAGTAAAGCTTGACCCTTTCTCCCTGAGTGTAGGTTTCTATGGAAATGGAATTGTCAACATCCAGATTTACACATCTCTGCGGAGCCACCTGTTGCAGTGAGCTTTCCTGACGAGCTTCACATCCCTGTCACAGTGCTGTCCTGTAATACTGAATGTCTGTGTTGAATAGGAACATATTTTGATGCCTTTTCATTGCCATCTGCAGTTGTGCTAATGTGCACAAGATTACATAATCATGCCCTCTGGGTACACAGTAAATGTGAGCTGCCATATCTTTAATAATGACTTGTAAGCTATCAGCAGGAAGAGAACATTTTGTTCCACCTTAAAACATTTAATGAACAGTGGCTTCCAGGCTCTACCAGTAAAGTTATCCCTGGTGGGGGGATGACCAATTAAGAGAACTGGAAAGACAGGGAAATGGGGAAATACAGCAATCAGAGAAGGCCTGTCCCCCTCTCAAAGGAAATCACACTGTTTAAGATGGAATATACACACACCATGTAGGCTGAGCATCGTGCTAACTGTAAAAAAATCTGTAAAAAGAGTCTTTAATGCAATCATCAGGGATCTGATCTTCTCCAAGGGGACTTGTCTTGGTAGTTAAGCACAATAAAACATTTTGTCAATTAATGCTCAGGCTTCCAGGCATTAAAGCATAACAGGGTCAAAATGTGTGAAGCTGTATTGTCACATTGTACAAATAGTTCTAGAACCACTAGCTTCTATTAAAAGTTCTACTTGAATGGTGTCTTTAGAAAACAAACCTTTAAAAACAAATTAAAATTAAATTAGTTAAAAACACATTAGTATACAAAGGAGTTATAGGTTTATTAAAATATTCAAATCAATACCTTATATCAATTATCAATCAATATCAATATCAATATATTGATATATCAATATTATATATTATATATGTTTCCCATTGGCCCTTACCAATCATGGCCTCCTAATAATCCCCATCTATGAATTGGCTTCATTACTCTGCTCTCCTCCCCACTGATAGCTGATGTGTGGTGAGGGTTCTGGTGCACTATGGCTGCCATCGCATCATCTAGTTGATGCTGCACATTGGTGGTGGTGGAGGGGAGTCCCCAATACCTGTAAAGTGCTTTGAGTGGTTCCAGAAAAAACGCTATATAAGTGTAAGCAATTATTATTATTAATACCTGAGAACTGTTTTTCAGAGTGTGAACAGCTCTTGTCTGAACTACATATCCCAGAGAGCTATGGGGCATGACTGCCATTTTTATTCACCTGACAAACTGGTGCGCCTTCTTTTCCTGCCTGTGACGTCACTCTGTGACGTACAAAACAGCAAAGTCACGACCACCAGATCTTTCAGTTGTGATCTTTTGATCAGTTGACCTCAGACTTTGCAGCCTTTACACGAATAAACAGTCTTACATTTAGGGAGGAGTTACTATGTTAGTTCATTGGGTTAGGTGTTTTCTTTTAATTTTTAACCATGTTCTCGAAAATGTATTGCTTGTGTACTCCTTTCATTGCTGAAGAGACACCAGTTTCCAAATTACCGCTGGTACAACACGAGAGCCCATATTTACATTTTTAGGTATTAGTTTCAAGATCGATATAATTTAACAATAAAAAACAAAATTTAAAGCACGAACATAATAATATAATGATCATAGACTTTACATTTCTAATCATTTTTGAAGTACAAAGCGGAAGGTGTTTCCCCTACCTGAAATATACGATTAAAATTGTTCTAACACCATGTATTCATTACAGAAACCAGCGGAGACAGTTATATTGCAAATAAAAAATGTATTTATTTCAAAGAGTACGGGACATTGTGAATCAATAAAGACGTTAAAAAAGCCGATAAGTAAAGCATTTTAAAAATAGCTTCTCATTGACAGTAAACAAGCCGATCACCCGGCGCTGCTAGCTTGAACAGCTCTCAGACCCGTGATTGGCTAAACCCCCGAACAGCTCGGGCTCCGATTGGGTGAAGAGTGAGAATCGATACTCTGATTGGGTAAAGCGCCACAGCGGAAGTTCTGTGTGTACCATGTGTGCTGTATGAGCACGTTGGATATACAGTAACACATCCATTGGTTTCCAATTACTGATCAATCTAAGACAAGTCGCACTGAGGTCAAAACTGAATAGCAGACAAAGAATGTCATGGCATCCACAGCGCGTTCACGACTCCGACAGCATGTCACGATAGGAGTGCGCGCACCACAGTCACATCGCGATACCCATTACGACTGGCAGATCACTGTCAAGGCGCCACTGTTGCGACATTAAGTCCATATATCGCGAAATGACATACACTGACAAAACGCCCCCGCCCCATATCACGATATGGCGTACCCCCGACAAAACGCCACCCCCCCCCCATGTCGTGACACGGAGTCCACATATCGCGATATGGCATTCCCCGGCAAAAGTGCCCCGCCCCCATGTCCCGACATGAAGCCCGCATATCGCGATATGACATACTCTGGCAAAAGTGCCCCGCCCCCATGTCACGACATGAAGCCCTCATATCGCGATATGACATACCCCGGCAAAAGTGCCCCGCCCCCATGTCGCGACATGAAAGGCTCTATATCGCGATATGACATGCCCAGCCAAAACTCCCACCCACCATGTCGCGATATGGAGTTAATATATCGCGATATGACAACAACTGTCATGCCCATGTTATGACATTAAGCCCATATATCCCGATATGACATACGCCGACAAAATGCCCTGCCCCCATGTCGCGACATGGAATCCATATGTTGCAATAGGACATACTCTGGACAGGATATGCTGACCCCATGTTGCAACACAAAGTCCATATATCGCGGCACCTCCTATCTGGCTATATCATGTCCTGATATGAGACCTTTGTTGCGACAGCAGTGCCAGGATGGCATGGAAGCAAGGCACCAGTCCTGATATACACTGCCGCGATATACATGGGGTCCCTATCATGACATGCTGCGGAGCTCTTGTCGCGATGGTATCCAACAGTTACGCGTTTGGCAACAGCGTGTCACGGTAGGGAAAGAAAAGGAAAACGTGCCATAAAAAATAAAAACCATGGATCTTACAATCGCGGTGATTTAACATACATTACAACCACAGGTTTGTGTCATAGATGGTTAACTTGTTGGCATGCGTCATGTCTTAGTATTATTCACATCAAAGGAGGCTCATATGTTTATGGATATTGATTGTCTTTAAAATGGTAAGGGTGCGAGCTAAACTGTAACAGAGCGCTTGAACTCGGCAGATGGGGTCACTGGAGGTCAAAGTCACCGAGCATGGTCAAGTGATCACTGGAAAAACAAGGCGCTATATCTCTGTAACGAAAGCAGCAAACGTAGCGCTAACGAATAAGACCGGATTGGTTTCCTTACGACATTGTAGGGGAGCTGAGTGACGTCACGACCCCGAAAAAAACAAGGCGCTATATCTCGGAAACGAAAGCAGCACAAACGCTACTTTCAACGGCACAAACAAACGAAAACGTAGCACTTACGAATAAGTTGGGTTTCATCTCTTGTGCTGTCTGTAGGGGGGCAACTTCACGGAGCTGCCTTATCGATACCTCTTCCGAGTCAATTTAAACAGTACATCATGTACACTGACAACTGAAGTATCCAATTGTGTCTCCGCACAGTTTACAGCGTCCAATCAGTTTTGTGTAGAGGTTGTCCTGTGCAAGGTAGCTGGGCTTAACAGCCTGAGATTAACGTCTTTGTTGTAAATGTCTGTAGATTTTATTTTACTTTTATTTTTTGTTTTGTTTCATGTAAATTTCATTATTTTTATTTGCTTTGGCAACACTGATTGTACCCATCGGTCATGCTAATAATGCACCTTGAATTGAATTGAATTGAATTGAATTGGTCCGGTCTTATACCTCAGGCTTGCTACAGCGGATGTAGTAGCTGCTGTGGTAAGAGCCAGTCATTAAATTGAATGCTCCCTGATTTTGGTTTATTCCTGTGCAGAGTGCAAAATATCTGCCTGGCTTGCGCTCGGAATATTTTAGTGCAGACCCCAGACGCCAAATCACCGCAGAGTACTCGGGCTTCTGGCTCGGGGGTTTCCGACTATGACTACCTAGATTTGGATAAAATGAGCTTGTACAGTGAGGCGGACAGCGGCTATGGCTCGTACGGAGGCTTCGCTAGTGCCCCGACCACCCCTTGCCAGAAATCCCCGAACGGGGTGCGGGTTTTCCCCCCTGCCGTCCCTCCTCCTCCTCCCCAGCACCACCTGCTGCAGCACCCCGGCTCTCTGCCTCCCATCCCTCGCAACTCCTGCATCACCTGCCCGCAGTGCCATCAAAGCCTAATCCTGGACGACCGGGGGCTCCGCGGTTTCCCCAAGAACAGGGTGCTGGAAGGGGTGGTCGACAGGTACCAGCAGAGCAAAGCGGCTGCACTGAAGTGTCAGCTTTGCGAAAAGAGCCCCAAAGAAGCTACTGTTAAGCTGCTCTCTCTTAGTTTCCTGCCAATATCACACTGATAATAGTTTGTTTTACTAGTGATTTGTCTAAAACTTTAAGAACCTTATATTATATTACACTGATTTTATGTAAGAGCATTTCAGAGAGATTAAGTATGGTAATCCAAATGAAAACAGTAAGTACAGTAATGGTTTTATTAGAAACAGACTTGATCAAGTAAGACCTCAACCGAAAAGGAAATTGTCTTCAGTTTTTCTCTCTCTTGGTTTCCTGCCAATGAAGAATATAAAGATGATCTGGAACACAGATTCTTTTGAGAGAATGTTTGAAATAATGTTATTTATTAAAGAATGATTTTTCACAGTTTCTGAATCCTCGGTATGACGGGTGAGGTATTTATTTGCGAGATCTATCGGCAGACATCTCAGAGTGAAGCAGCCCAAACCAGGGAGGTTTGCAGAACGGAAAAGTGACGGGAAGTGTTTATGTTGAAGGCAAATTGGAAATCTGCGTATGGGCTGGTGAGTGCCAGGTTGGCCATCTGTCGCCAGCATTAAAAAAAAGCAGAATTAATTGAACTTTTCCATAATATCGACATATGACTTTGGTTCATTTTTTGCTACCTAGGGTAGAAATGAATTTGAATGTAGAGCGAGGCACTGCAGATATTTTCCCCAATGAAAAAGACATGACCACAGCCAACATTTTCCATTTTAAAAATTATATTATGTAATTTAATGTATCTGAATAACTTTAATGTCAGTGTGAATAATAAAATGTAACCAGGCCTAGATATGTGAATGGTGTCCCTATTCTATATAAAATGCCAAATAAAGATAAATACCTATCAAACCTACAGTATCTTAAAGGAACCCAATCACTTCCTACTGAATAATTAGGATTTATCTCTAATTGGAAACTATTGTACAAGACAAACTTGATTTCAGCCCAACACTTTGGACAACTCATTGCTGTTGTTTCAAAGTCTTTTTATATTTTCATAACATGCTATGTTTAGCATGTACAGTCCTTTTTTTCTTCATTTGGACTTCTGTCAGGGTAAAATCATGATGATTTAGCCCCTTTAAATGCAATGTATGGTGACATAATTCAGCCCTGAACTATTTCTTCTCTCTGTTCAAGATGTGAGGAGGGAGGAGAGGGGAGCAGGCACAAAGGGGAAGAGGTCAGAAGGGATGAGACAAAAGGAAGGCACGTCAGGGGTGAACGATGACAACACTGGGGGGAGAAGCAAACACAGAACTGAGCTCTACCTTCCGTTTCCCCCTTGTCCTGAGGGTGTGTGAAAAGAGTCAGGGGACAGACAGGGACAAGGAAGAGGGATAGACGGAAAAAGAGCAAAAACGGGGCAAAATTAGAAGAGCTTGGAGAGGGAAATATTGGTAAAAGTAAATGTATTAAGAAGTCCTGCTGGTAATCTATTCAGTGCATTCTAGACACAGGGGTCGACACTCTTGTAACACAGAAGACAGAGCTCAGCAAGACGCTCTGTGGTCCGCAACTCAGAACACTACGCCTTACTCTCTCTTTCCCCTGGCGTTCCACTTGGCACGAAACAGGGCCTGACTCCTCCTTTCAGGGCCCAGTGCACAGACTCCGCATCTACTACCAGGTCTGGTCCCGTGGCACGTGACGCATGCCTCTAGCACTGAAGCAACGAAGGCACTTTGATTTACGCTTTAATTTAAGATTCAGTAGAAATAACCCGTCAAGCCATTTTGCTGATCACTGCTGTCTCTGATGATTCATACACTCCCCACCATACTGAGCGAGGTGAAGCCAGGAAGGAAGGAAAGAAAAGCCCTTTTCAGATCCCGTTTCTATGAAAATGAGAACAAAATGCTTGGCAATGGATTGCTTGTGTTGTGCTAAGGGAACAAGCTAGACCTTGAGGTCTCGATAACTAGCGTACTAGAGACTTTTTGGATGCCTCTCTCATTTGTGTATTCAGGGAGCCACATATTTTCCAAGATTTGAGAGGGGAAAAAAGAACTAGCACAATTGGTTCTGCCAGTCACTTTGCTTCACATTATTATTTTGCAGAAATACTGGTGCCCATTACTTAGGCTAGTATATTAAATATTATAGGAATTATGGGAGTCATGCTCTTATTCATCTTGACAACAATATAATTCTAAATGTTTTAATTGTATATATTCTGCAGGCCAAATTTAACAAGTCCAAAGTGGAATATAGTCATATAGGAGCCTGGGGTGCACTATCGTTACTCTGAAAAGTTCCACGGGATCTCTAATGATCAAATAATCAGGACCACGGTTAAACATCTCATCCAAAGGATGACACCCCCTACAGCACAGTGTCCCCAGTCAATGTAGTGGATAACTAGTTCAAAGTTTTTTTTCCCAGTGGGAAGAGCACCACCTACTGGTCCACCAAACCTGGTTTCACTTGGAGGTCTCCCATCCTCCAGCTTTACTTCCAGTTTTACTTCACTTCCAACCTTGTTGAACGGCATTCCTTAAAACCTCTTTAAACGAATGAAAGTGAATATACTTAACAGTTGCTCAGGGATCATAAGCACCTTAAATGAGCTACCCTGACCCGTCAATGTCATGATGAACCTGTACATGAATTTATAAAGTGCCCATTATGTTTTGAGATTTATGACCATGTCACAGTTTTTTTCTATGCTATGCCTTGCTACAGCACTTTTAGAATACTTACCATTTGAGAAAAAACTACTGAGCTGAAAAATTTCCCTCAAGTTTTGTGTTCATTGACTAATAAGAACTGAAATGCGATACAATTGCTGAGAATCATAGTTTCCATTTTCATCCCAGTGCTGCCCTGTGAGAGGAAATCAACCCAAAAGCCGCAGTGAATATTTCTACTCATGCTTTTAAGTCTAATAAGGCATCCTGGAGCACACTTTCTCTGGCCCACTAAGGAAGACTAATTGAAATGCGGTGGGTGTGCACCACAATGTGCGTCAGGGGAAAGAGGAGAGGAGCTGAGACTTGAGCAGAGCTAAGCATCAGGCTGAATGGAGAGGTGGGAGGTGGGTCTTTTTATGATAAAAGCAAGTGGCCAAGGGAGGGCCAAATAATTCAGTGAGTTATTGCCAAGAAACACCAGCAATGAACGCACACACTGCACTGTTTAAATATAGTTCTCTAAGGTCTTCATTAGGAAACATGAACAGGCCTCAAATATTTATCAAAAATATCCTACATGTATTAACATGTGAAAGCCTGCTACTATTCACTTAAAAACTCTCCTAAAGCATCAACTCCCCTTATGGATAATCAAGATCCCCACTAAAACACGAGCTGCCTTATGATGATTAAAAATACCCATTTAAAAATGAACTGTTTTACACGTCACAGAAATCCTAGTTTATTTTGCTCCAGCTTACAACATTAATGGTAGCCATGGAGACGGTCTCTTAACGTCACTTTTCTCATTTGAGAAATCAGAGTGGAGGTGCAGTTTAAGAACATAACATAGCCATTTTGCTGTGCGCTTGCAAATTTTAAAGTATAACATTCAGATTGCATATCAACAAAAAAGGATTTAGCAAATATCCCAATATTAAGAGATCACTCTCAATTACAGAATCATTTTATAACGCTGGGAATAAGAGGTCCTACAGTAATTTTGGCATTACGAACACATTAATCTTTTTATTACTGTTACACGGAAGCTCAGAAGGTGATTGAAAATGTAGGATTTGGTTTAAAACAATTTAAATTGACCGTCTTATGTGGCATTAGATGTCAAACATTAGAATGAACGAGACAAACATAAGAACAAACAGAGGAGGACAGCTGACTCCTAAAGAAAGTGGTCAGCTTTCTTCACAATAGCTGGAGTCCTCCTTTTGAACTTGGGTGTTGGGGAAACAGTGGCTATGCAAGGAAATATAGAAAAAAAACCCTTTCATCTGCCTTTTCTCCCTTACTGTACAGGTCTATTGCCATTATAAAAGTCCTGTACACATCAGAATTCTCACAGATATTTAAATATTCAAGTTCAACATTGCTGAACTGAAAGCTTTTATGTTTCAATTCAATAATTCCCAGAGCACATGTATGTCCCCTTCATGTGCACATTTTTCTGTGTGTCTTTGAAATGTCTTTCTTGGGGGATCTTAAAGCAGAGGGAAGAGCACTAATGGTCCCTTCAGGGAATTGTTGAAATAGATGTGGAATGGCTGCTAGGACTGAACTGGAGATAAAAAGATTTTCTAATTAAAGACAGAGAGGTCATTTACCCTGCTTGGCTTTTTCAAAGCACAATAGATGCTAGATAGAGGTAGAGTATTATTTTTTCAAATGGCAATTATCTAACAGGAAGCAGAGAGAGATAAATCACAATACTTACGAGTCCTGTAGAGGCTGGCACTGAGGATTTATTTTTGTGAGGTTGTAAACAGTGTTATGTCATATTTAAGTCAGCCTTTCCTATATGTAAACATTTAGTGTAACCGTGACATCCCAACTTAATATTTGCAAAAATATACACCCCATTACAGACATGCCTAATTAAAATGCACAGACATACCTAAAATGGTTATGGGTATAGGGGCCACTCAAAACAGAACCAACTGTAATCAACACAAAGCTTTAAATATCAATAAATATAACATGTGGGAAACAAATAGAAATGAAGGCTACAGGTATAGTTGTTGTAAGAATGTGAAGGTTCTGACTGATCAGAAACAGTTCATTCATGTTTTGATAACAACAACGCAATTTGTCAACACAGGTTCAGAAGGGATCCTCATTGAAAGTATAGATGCTTGGGAAAAATGGCTGGGATCTATCCAGCTGATACTATACATGCGCACTGAAATGCATGAAGATTCCACACAGAGACTGAAACATGATATCCTAATGGGAGTTTTAGTGATAGCGTTGTTTCCAGGCTATCCCACAAATTATTCATCTGTGCTCGTTTGTCTTCTGTTTTATTTAGCACGATGCTTGCAGCAATGAAAAAGATAAATAAATGATATCAATAGCAGGGAGACCATCAGAAATGCATATCCATGCCCAATTCCATTAGCCCCCTTTTCTGCACTTTTCCAGCCAACCGTCACTCACTGCATCTGCGTTTATCTCCCCAGGGTACGAGGAAACGGCCTCAGCATTTTCTTACATCAACTCGCGCAAAACTTTAATTCCAGCGACTGGCAAGGCGTGAAATTAGAGGCAGAATGCTACTGGTGTATTTTATTTCTTTCTCTTTGTGCTTGACTTCTAATTTCTATTTCTTTTTGTAATTTTGTAAATTAAAAAAAAAACTAAACGCAGAGCCCAGAAGACTCAGAGAGTATTTTAAGAATCTCAACACATGTGATGTCTTTTTTTTCCTAAAATGTGAAAGAGGTTTTTTTAATGGTATCAAACAACTACGTCTGCTGATGCTGCCTCGGGTTACCACTCTGTGCAGAACACTGATAGAAATCTCCACATGCTGCTACTGTACCTTATTTTAAGATATTGGTCAGACGATTACATCTATTATTTGTTAACCAGATATAGGTTTTAATGCAATGTCTAGATTTATTTTCTAAAGACAAAACTGAATAAAAGGAAAAGTAACCCTTACATTATCATAATGCCTTCATCAGACTACTTTTAAAGGAAAAAAATATATGTCAAATGAATTTTTCCTCATTTCAGTGACTTCATGGTTCAGTTGTTCAAGTTTGGTCAAACCCATTTTGAAAGCAAATTCTTCATTTGGGCACCACAGCTGTCTCTGATTGACACTGGGGGACAGCAACTTTCAATGTATTAAAGATACAGAACCAACAGCCTAAAATAGAAATTTGGTGAAATATATTTTCTTGCTTTGCAGTTAAGTATAAATAACTGAATGGATTATGGATTATGACTCAGATCATGACAATTGTACCTACTGTATATTCCTTCTTTGTAAAAGGGTACAATTGTTGTTTTCATTTGATTCTTCACAAGTAACAAAGCAGAAACATCTTGAGGTGGAAGTGTACAGATATAGACTAAGCACTTGCTAATAATCACACTTCATACCGTGAAACAAGTAAGAGTGTTATAAGAGGAACAGTCATGGGATGGGTATGGTACTGGTACTACCGCATTCTGGCTGCCCCACTGTCCAGATCAGACTTACACCACACAGCACGAGCACAAGTGGCTAAAAAGCTGTTCTTTCTCAGGTTCCTGACCTTGAGTTTGTGCTCGTGTTCCTTGTTGACCCGAGACAGCAGCTGTGCTTTCCTCCTGTTCAGTGCATCGATGAGAGCATCACACTGTGCCACCAGGCAGGCCTCAAACTCCACCCCGTTCTCCTGTGGATACACAAGATATAACTATAACACTCCAGAACAATGCCAGCTCTGAGCCAAATAGTGCAGGCCCCAAGGCTTGAGAGAACCACCACAGACAAACACAGAGACGTACTTCCTGAGAACAGCCTGTTGATCTGCAGTGATGTTGTATGAGAAGCCCAAGGCCTGCTATTGTGAATTGGGCTAAATGAAGAGCAACACCAGGGCTACAGACAGTGCAGGAAGGACTGCCTGAAATGGTCTTCTTTCCCTTAATAGAATCCTAGCTTCATTTCAATCTTATCTTATCAAATCTTTTATTAAGAAGCCCTGCAAATGCAATCTATAAAGTCTATTTTTAGAGGGTTGTGAATTTTATTACCAGCAGCTACTGCTGTAAATTGCAGATTCTATGCTCATGTGTACAGCCTCTCAGGGGTACTGCAAAATGGTTTGCTGCAAGTGCCGGATCAGCAGTGTGATAGGACTGTGTTTCAGGGGAGTTGAAGGGGTTTTCTTGAATGCACAAAGACTGGATACATGTTAAAGAGAGAAACTATTGTAGTTGGTGGAGGACACAGGGTACATTTATTACAGAGTACA
Organism: Atractosteus spatula; assembly: GCF_055471065.1. Taxonomy (NCBI): domain Eukaryota; kingdom Metazoa; phylum Chordata; class Actinopteri; order Semionotiformes; family Lepisosteidae; genus Atractosteus; species Atractosteus spatula. The sequence goes on from NC_142714.1 coordinate 13,611,034, forward strand.
GACACTAGACTAATTTGGAAAGGGCAGAAAACACCTTGCTTTCATGAGAATCCCAAGAAATCAAAGAAAACAGAAAAACAGAATTCACTTAAAACATTCAGTCTCTAGGGCCTGTAGCGACCATAAATCCAACCTTGCCAATCTTCAGTCTAATGACGCTAGAGTCTAGTGATGTTTAGAATCACAAACAAATCTATTAAGGTAGCTAAATGTATCCAAAATGTTCAAGATGGACATGAGGATAAAATTCCTATTAATTATGTACATACTAATGTATAAACATGCCTTCAAATACCTAAATAGGATTTTAAAATTGTTTTAGACAGACTTCAGGATTGTTCTGAGTTTTTCAGCTATCTCTATGTACAGGATGGCACACAACTGTTCTTGTTTTTATTTAATTTATATATCTTTGCTTTAAGAAGTCTTCACAAAAATGTGTTGTATCTCATGAAAACAATACCATGGTACCAGTATTTCTGCTTTTGGATAGTATATGTTTGCAGTATTCAACGGCATGGAGGGCATCCTTATTCTGAGAAGTAGGAAATGCTGTGAAAGTGAGCGAGTCTGTGGTGCTTCTCCCTCTGTTCTCCTCACTCTCAGGGCCTCACCTGCAATGCTCCCCAACCTGATGTCACTAAGGGCGTCTCTGGGGCATCTGCAGGCTGCACGACAAGAACACCATGGCAACACAATCACATGTGGCGGCCTGCACCCTGGTGGGTGTAACTGTGTACACATCTCTGCGTGTTAGCGTGGTGGAAAACAAAACGAACGCTCTTCTGCTAAAATGTGAAATACCCTGCCCACAGGGTCGACTAGCTCTCGTCTAATAAATCGCTAGGGCTGAAGCTTGTGCACCTAACTGGACCACTGAACAATTCCTTTATCCGTCTGGTCAAAGTTCAGTCACCCGGGAAAAACAGAGCAGTTACATGGGCCAGCTGGAAACATTATCAGATATAATCAACTATATATAGTTCTAATCTAAATATATTTAGAACAGCAAGCCTTGCTTTGTAAAAGACAGAATCATTTTGCCTATTAAAAGATTAAAGACTAGCTGGTTATCAGTGGCATGTATAAGTGAAAGCAGACACTAATAATGTTTCTGTTTTATTGTGGATCTCTGCACCAGACTCACTCATTCAAGGAAACAGCAAGTCTGCAAAAATTTCTGCCGTATGTATCAGTACCAAATGGTTAGAAAATAACACACAACATTTACCAACAGATTTATTGGCTTCTACAGTGCAGACCTGTCTAAAATGGGGGAGGGGGAATTCACTGTACATGTAAATAACCCCCCATTACATCAATGAAAATGATACAGGCCTCTGCTTCAGATGTCACATCCATTAAGGGATGTTTCTTTGCTATAAGTATAGAACTAAATCATTTTAGGTTTCTTTATAAAAATGATTGAAGTTTTAGATATGACCATCTTATGCCATAATAATTTTCTGTAATTCGTGTGCTTCATGATTTCTCTCTGGAAATCTTGATGTTTTACATGAGTGTTATGGCAGCATCATGATGTTTTATATGACATTAACAAATCCAAGCAGGCCGACATACTGTATGAAGGTCCTGTCATGATTAACATCAAAATGCTTGTCTCTTCCTTCTGCCCCCATTTTATTTCAGGCCACTTGACTGTCCATTAGCAAGACTTGGGCTACTTAAAAATGTAAAACCTTTCTGAACAAATGCCTGAGCATTCCAAAAACAGATGTGGAGTAACAAGAAACTTTTGAGTTAGGACGTAGTTCTCACAAAAACATAATGATAAATTGGATGATTAGTTAAGTAACTCAAATTAAAGCTCCAAAATACGGAAAAAAAACAATTGTAATAGAAATTTTAAAAATTAAACAAATATCATAAAAAGACATTTTATTAAAAGGAAGATAATTTTCAATTCTTTTAAAATTTAGAATCAGCAATCATTTTGTTATAACCTAACCAATTTGGAATTGCCAATTGTTTGTCACGTCTCAACACACAGCTATGAACACCACGACCGCACACAGGGGAGACTGAAGAAGTGTAGGCTGTCTCCTCTGACCTGCCCCCTTCGTCTTTTATGGCCTCTGAGGAACACAGGACCTAGTAGCGGAGGTTCAGCCCCAACTAGAAAAGAGGCACATCCCTCACCGACAACACAGTATGTCCCCAAGCACCCAGGGGGCCACAGGGGTCGCTGCCTCATCCAGCCAACTGAGCATAGCCATTGCTTTTACTACTGTATGCCTTTACCATGACTTCCGTACCCTTTGACAAATTCCCTTGCCTTCTTCACGGCAGACCACACTAATGCAAGGGCTAGTCTGTGTGGTGCAGAGACATGGCAGGCTGCAGCGGGGGAACGGTGGGCAGTCCTCTGACAGTGCAATACCTGGATGTGCTGAACCATGTTCCTCAGATGCACCAGGAACTCCTTCGCCTCCTTGGCTCTGTCCGACAGGATGTTCAGAGCCTGAGACAGCTGGCCCTGTGAGAAGAAGATAGGCGTTATATCTTTAATTACATCCTACTTAGATGAAACACAGTGCCATAAGCATAAACCAGAAACAGTTATACTTGTCAGACAGAATATATAGGTTTTTGTCCCCATTAAGTATAAATTCTGAAATTCAACTGTATTTATCAGGTGCCAATGATCTTATTAGGTAAAATCATATTGAAAGGTGAAAATGATGGTTCTTTCTTGGCCTTTGCCTAGTTTATTATATAACAGTCATCTCTGACTATACGGTACACTGATTGCACTGCTTTGCCACAAATCAAATACCGTTCAATCTCATCAGCTTAGTGAAGTGATTGAAATGTATCCAGCAATGGAAAATTCACTGTGACGTGCTACATTGAGAACTGACAGGACCATGGAGCCTGGCCTCTATGCTTAGTGCTTAAATATTTACCTTGTAAAATACATTTCCAACCCTGGGAAAGAAATTACAACCCGTAAAACAGCAACAAAATAAAAACCTGGAGTAATCCTACGTTGTGTGTGTTCATGTGATAACATTACAAAGCTTCTAATTTGGCAAGGGAGGATGAGGTTTTAGCTGTGTGTGAACAGATGAACTGTGTGACTGAGAGATTAACACTGACCATATAAGGCTGTTGAAAGCTGGCTTGGTTCATTGGGTCAGACACAATGAAGAAGTAAATGTATTAACATTTGGGAGAATGAAGCATAAAGAAAGCATCAGCTTAACAGTCTTGAAAATGACTTTAGTGTTACTGTGGTGTAAAATGGCCAGTGCTATAGTAATGAGGACCAACAAAGGCATTTATGTCAGCAACAGTTTCTCTGTTGGGAAAAGATCATTTTAGTCCCATATTTTCCTAAAAGGACATTCCAGCTAAAATAGTCTCTGGATTGAACACAAATGTTACAGATAAATGTTAAATGATGATAAAGACATGGGAATAACTTAATGAAATAAACTTTGATCCTACACACAAATACCCTCCACTACCTTCTTCTTCAGTTATTTCATTTTAATTGAACTAATCTACAACAGTTACAGCACTGGGTTCTCAAATCAAATGTAATTGCATTCCAGTATGAACAGAATTACTTCACGTCTCACCAAACAATTATACTGTGTTTCTATCTTGTTATTCCTGAATGAAAAATGTAATCATCCGTCATTAGCCTGGACTTATATGATAAGCTTATATGATTAACTGATAAGCCGGGTTGAAACATTTTGAAAAAAAAACTGAAGTTTCTAGGTACGTGTCAATGGATTTCTTCATCATCATAATTTTCCTCTTTAAACCTACAGGGAGAATTCTGAATGGAATCAACAACGCAGGAAATACTGTGTAGGCAACTGCAGACTGCGATTGTTCTCGGTCCTCTGCTGTTTTTGGGACTGTGACGTGCTAAAGCCCACTCAGGGGGAGGGAGTGGGAGGAGAGGGACGGCGATACTGGCTGTTGCCTGGGTTACAGCATGGGCCATCTCCAGCCTACCACTGTGCTGGATTACGCCTCGATGGTAATCACTGTTCTGACACTCACAGCCCTGTCTTCCCTTCCACCTCCCCTTCTGTCAACCCCCACTAAGGCCCACAAACTGCCTCCAATTACTGTCGTCCCCTCTCTCCTCTGTCAGCTCCACTCTTGTCAGAGCTCTGTCACCCAGTAGTGCACAATCACCTCTCCCTGAATCAGACACGTCCAACATATTCGGTGGTTGGAACCATTATCTGGATGTTTCTGTGTGCACGTTTATATCACCCATCCTGCTGCAAAGTAAATAACGTTTGTCACTGAAAGAGGTAACCAAATGTCTAGTCCTTAGAATCAGATCCATTATTTAACTAACCATGTTGGAGTATTGAACACTGTTTCTTGTTTTGGGTGAAGAGGGCTATTCTGCCCTGTCTGTGGCAATACAGAATAAAAGATCAGGTAGAGATAACCATCTTACTAACTGGCAGCCCTTAAAAACTCATTTTATCGAATTACAGTGCTGATGATGATCATGCCATAAAAGTAGAATACAAAAACCATTATGACACCATCACGCCGCTTGCTTCCTAATCATATCCATTATTACTCACTTGGGCTGCAGACAACTGCAAAGCAATAATGTGGTAGCATGCCTCCAGTTGAGTATGATGAAACACTGAATCTATCTATTGGACGATTCACATTTCAAGCCAGTGAGGTCTCTACACAAAGTAGATTTCCCACTGGACTAAGCTGATCATCATAGCAAGTCTTCTTAAAATCACCCGGGTCATTATTTTCTTGATACATACTGCAAGTTATATTATATATAACAATTAACTTACATTTACAATCAAACAACCATGTAATAGGATGGCTTAAGTATATCCTTCTGAATACTCTGTGAGCAATAATTACAAAATGTGGAAGCAGATGTAAAAAATGATATTTATCAAGGTTATGACCATTTTGCTTCAGATTCTTTTCCCACATAAGTGAATAAGCCAATGTGCAGGAGAATGTAACAATGCCCCAGTAAGCACCATTAGCTCTCAGAGACTCACATTTCTGACAGGGATTAGGTAAGAGATTCCGATTCTGAGTATTGGACTAAAACCGCAAATTCATCATTACAAGAATGTTTCAATGAGGGAACAGACAGAACAGAATACATATACATTCAGAATACTAGGAAAACACTTAAAAAATCATGTATACTGTATGGATGTGTGATTTTATTTATTTTATTAATGTAGAATTGCCAGGCATTTTTATCTGATACCTATCCAATTGTGTCTTGATATCTCAGCTCCCAGTAAGTCATGGGGAGAATGGGGAAGTACAAACCTGCCCACCACTGAGTTTTTAACTTTTTGGCACATTACAGACTTCAGTTTCATATAGCAGACTCTGTGCTGAGAAGTGTGTATCTTGCTTTGAGCCTAGCTGCTTTTCTGTAAACCAAGAGAGCCTGGCTGCCTAATCCCATCTTTCTATTCCTGGCAGAGCCAACCAATGTGTTTTTCTTAGCCATGTTAAGAAACAACTGTGTTCTTGTATATTACCTCAAAAAAAGAAATGTGGGTAAAATAGGAAGGCAAAGTACCAAGAGTGCTCATATTTTAAAGAATAAAGGTACAAATAAAAGCTAACACATTAAAGCTGAAAAACTAAGTGACAAAATCCAATCCCTTCTTTCTGCTTTTCTTATTTCCTCAGCAGTCGGCTCACAACAATTGTCTCCATGTCCCTCTCTCATCCTCTGTCTTCACCGGGGACCCTGTATCTGACACTCTGCTGTGTTCTGTGTGCAAAACCCCAGAGAACACAGCTCTTCCATTGCACGACATGGATTCCACAGAAGGTCAAATGGGGAGCTCTGTGTGTAAGAACATGCAGCTGGTTACACAAGAGCATGGATTTCTCTGCTCTTCGCAGCTCTGAAACAGATAGCACTGCATGGGGTTAAATCACTGAATCACAGCATGTCTTCACAAAAGCATTCTCCTGCCCCAGAGGACTGTATTACTCGACAGAGTACGTGTGGACAGAATGCTGAAAATGCCCTTTTCTGCTCTTGTGGTAAACAAACCACATCGCTCCGGACAGCAAGGTTCAGTTATTCTTCAGGGTCTGTGCACCTATCTTTTAACTTACTCTCAAATCTGTTTCATGCTTTTGTTTCCTAAGAATTAAAATAAAAGGCAGAGATCAACACTGTATTTTTCAGGAATATCACCTTTGCTGCTCTGTTCTTTCACGCCTTTCTTTGGGATTCCCATGATATGTGATCAGATTAGTTGTTTGTTTTTAATATGTCATTTTCCCAGATAAGCAACTGATGCCTAGCAAAATCTTGAGTGAGGAGCCATTTTATAGCTGCGCAAGAGCTTTTTATATACATATATAATACTGGTTTATCATTGCTTCATGATGCTTTGAATACTGATCGTACTTATTAAAAAATAAAATACAGGAAGTATCAATTCAATTTGATAAATTAAACTAATCATGCAGAATATATATATAACAACACATCACATTACACATTCTTTGACTGGGGTTTCGCTATTGCATGGTCATGTATGAAATATGACACTATAATGTGTATTTAAATACACACAATAACGCCTTATTTATATGCTGCTAAATAAGAAAACCTTTTCCTGATTTACAGGTAAGTGTCCTTTTTAACAATCGACACGGAAAAACATCATAAATACAGAACAACTTATCGGTTTCCCATTTTGAAAAAGAAACGTATCTTTTTCATATTTATTTAAATCCTTTCCTCCGGACAGTGATATTTAGTTAATTCCATTTTCAGCAATAAGAACGTATGACATGTAATTAAACAGAAAACTGCTGTATGAACACTTCTAACTTACAGAAACTATAACAAGACTCTGATGATCCCCAGAGGTGCAGCAGAGATATGACACATCTCGGTTAGAGCGCTGAAAAGAGGAGTGACTGAGACAGGGGACAAGAAGGACACAAGAAATGCTAAATCAAGGTTGACAGACTGAACTGGAAACAAAGTCTAAGCTTCGCTGAGACCACTTCTAGGGAAGCAGTAATTATTTAATTGCGGTTTAAAAAGCGCCGTTCACAAACTGCCCTGTGACATCCGTGAAGACGAAGATTAAATGCACTGTGCCAACACATACCCCCAGAGCACCTGCACTGGCTTTTCTTTCTGACAGGTTTCTGCATGTATTCAGCTCAACTGCCTTCTTGAATTAGCATCTATTAAAACACCAATCAGACCTTGCTAAACCCAACGTTTCATTGTATACATGATGTAATGAGAAGTGGAGGCTCTCAAGCTATTAATAAAAACGAAACACATTCACGCTGAGGATAATCACGCCTCTTCCTGAGGACATGCAGAAATATTCAAAGAACCCTGGTGCGGCACTGTCAAAGCTCACTGTAACATACTGTATGTTTGTAAGGTATTCCAGAAATGGTGCCTTGAATAGTTATACATTCTAGATGTCATCATTTCTTACTGTAACAGCCAAAGTATATTAGTGAGGATCAGCATGCATTACACACAACAGCCATTTAAAGCTAGAAGTCTATGAGGCGGATTTTATTATTTCATTCTTAGCTGTAGTGTTTCTTTAGAATGGGACAGTTATGATTTCTTATGGAAGTCATAGCACAGATAAAGCAGTCAAGTCATCAGTGTTCTCACATGTAATAATTTTCTTTATAAGTGTGCACTTATATGCATGTATGTCTGACTTGTGAAATCATGCTTGACGGGTTCATGCAGAGCAAGCCCTTCTTTAACAGAACACAGCACATACAACCCAATGTTATGATCATTGTAAGGTTTTCAAATTTGTTGGCAAAATGGTGAGTTTTATGAATGTAAAATTAAACTGCAAATGATGGGCTAAGTCATTGACGCATGACTTTTAAATCTGGCCAATCTACTCAATTTGTAGAGAATTTAACAAACTAACATTTAATTAAAGGGCAGACTAAAGAAAAAAGCAACTTTAAAAAAATGAGAGTAACCAGTTCTTTTATTTATGATGATGATCAGAATAGATCATCAGTATTTAGTATATTATACTATAATGCATGCCATACTATTCTATAGTATACAGAAAAAAAAACTATTGTATGTCAAGTAATTGCAGAGAATTCTATCTTTACAAGACTGTAAATAGTATTTTGATTGATATACAGTACAGTACAACACTACATGATCAGAGCTGGTGAGAGAATACCAACAGCTTGTTTCAAGAGCAGCAATGAAAGTTTTTGCTGAGCACACATTACCTACAGTATAGGTGCCTCAAAAGCACCTGCCTAGGTTATAGGACAGGATAAATGTTAACAGTGTTAGGACCAATTTGCTTTGATTTATCTCCAAGCTCTGATTGAGCCTTTATTTTAATGATCATATTACGCATCTTGTGGCAGTGCCGACAGATTCAGTGATGTGTTATCTAAAACACTAATTAATCACCTTAATTATCTCTATGCAAACAAACAGCTCAGTGACCTCCTTTCATATTCTTGCATTTCCACCTGTTAGTCCTCCAAAGTCTTGCGAGCTGAACTTGTCAAGAATTATAATCCACAATTGTGATGCTGGGCCATATAAATGAGATAGTAAGTTTTATATTATAATTGAATACAAAAGGGAAAATTCCAAAGCAAAAAGAGCACGCAAGCCGGATCAATTCCAGGCTGTGTTTTTTCCTACAGTACCACCCTGTTCACCCCTCAAGCGAAAATGCGTTGCCATGGAAGCATCGTGCCACTGCCCTTCCCTATGGAGAGCTGCTTAGTTTAAAGAGTTTGCGGATGTTAAGAGCCCCAATAGTCACCACCCACAATGAGAAAGGATACAGCACTCTGAGGGGTTTGCCATGAAATTGAGATTGATTTAATTTGGGATTCAAGTGAGAAAGAAATCTATTCATTCCAAGCAAATCCAGGCACATTTAAACCATCTCTTGCAAGTGCTTTCAGTGCCACTGAACAGAAAGTCCAAAGTAATATTTGTTATTAGCTACTGGACACATTCTCCTGCCAAAACACAATTATAATTATAAAAATAAGTTTTTTAAAAATATTGTTACATATTGTACCTCAAAGATGAAAAAAACAAACACTTTTTTCCAGTGCTGTGTTGTTTTTTTTGTCTTCGAGGTACAACATGTAATGTACCATATTTTTTAGAAAAATTATTTTTCTATTCAGACTTAAGTGGCTGTCTGATTTTACAACTTCTCTGACTTAACAATGAGTTCACTTCCAGGTCTGAGGCTTGAAAAGCAACTGGAGAAACAAACACGTCCAACAGAATTCCAGAAACAAAAAAAAACAACAACACCAAATTGGTCAAAATTAGACAACAACTTGACTGTCATGGTACACTATAAATGAGACTTAAGCTTAGAGATAACTATAGGACTCATATTATATAAGCTGTTGCAGCAGGAATAGATGGAGCTACTAGCAGGTGTAGTATACTGTAGATGATTAAAAAATGAAGTCTGATTATGCCTAGATCCTACAGACATTGAAATCCCTAATATTTATCATAGTTGAGCTGACAAGTGCATGAAAATCTTAGATATTGGATTACAGTCTCCCTCCAGTTCAAACAGCACAATACAGTCATGCAAAATGAACATTACAAAGCTGATTAGTGTACAAAAAGCTTATTCTTTGTAACAATATAATCGGTTGTTAAGATGTATTTTCAGGTCAGCCTTAACAGCCCTAACTGTTCTAACATTGGGTCAGTTAACTCACATGTGTTTCACAAACCATTACACTTCCTGTAAAAAGGTGATACATGTTCTGCTCTCTGACTGTGACTGTAAGTACAGCATACATTTTTTTACGGCAGTACAGAGCAGGACCCTGTATTTCCATGCCCATTAAAAGGCCAAGGTCCTGTGAGCTGCAGATCACGGACAGTGGCCTGTGATTGGGCGTGGTAATCAGACCACATGCAGAGTGAATAAGAGGTGCTTGCCATATGCACCATGGCCATGATTCACAAGCATGATGGATTAACAGATGCTCCAGCAGGCCACACACCGCAAAGCTGTCTAAAATGCACAATTCAGGTGCTTTAGCGCAATGAGGGGTTTAATTTCATAATAGGGAATCGCTTTTAATACACAGAGAAGCAATCTTGAATAATTATAATAAACTGTAAATCATACTCTTTAGCCAGTGTTATACTAGCATACCATCCAAATTCTATTAGGACAGCAAGACTGAAAATCCGGTAACCTGTCTTAGCAAGGCATTGATTTACATGACTGTTTGAATGAATTTCCATCCATACTTCGTGGTGAAAACATGTTCACTTTGATTTCCATTATTTTTATTTTATTATTATATGTTATTTAATAATAGGGAAGGAGATTGTACATAATATACTTTTGCGTTTGAATTTAAATTTGAAAAATTGAACTGGCCATTAGATAGATGGTGCGTTTCTCATATCTTGAATAGAGAGAAGAAATAGTTCAGGGCTGAATTGTGTCACCATAAATTGCATTTAAAGGGGCTAAATCATCATGATTTTACCCTGACAGAAGTCCAAATGAAGAAAAAAAGGACAGTACATGCTAAACATAGTATGCTATGAAAATATAAAAAGAATTGAAACAACAGCAATGAGTTGTCCAAAGTATTGGGCTGAAATCAAGTTTGTCTTGAACAACAGTTTCCAATGAAAGATAAATCCTAATTATTCAGTAGGAAGTGATTGGGTTCCTTTAGGATACTGTAGGTTTGATAGGTATTTATCTTTATTTGGCATTTTATATAGAATAGGGACACCATTCACATATCTAGGTCTGGTTCCATTTTATTATTCACACTGACATTAAAGTTATTCAGATACATTAAATTACATAATATAATTTTTAAAATAGAAAATGTTGGTTGTGGTCATGTCTTTTTCATTGGGGAAAATATCTGCAGTGCCTCGCTCTACATTCAAATTCATTTCTACCCTAGGTAGCAAAAACTGAACCAAAGTCATATGTCGATACTATGGAAAAGTTCAATTAATTCTGCTTTTTTTTATGCTGGCGACAGATGGCCAACCTGGCACTCACCAGCCCATACGCAGATTTCCAATTTGCCTTCAACATAAACACTTCCCGTCACTTTTCCATTCTGCAAACCTCCCTGGTTTGGGCTGCTTCACTCTGAGATGTCTGCCGATAGATCTCGCAAATAAATACCTCACCCGTCATACCGAAGATTCAGAAACTGTGAAAAATCATTCTTTAATAAATAACATTGTCACACATTTTCTCTCAAAAGAATCCGTGTTGCAGATCATCTTTATATTCTTCATTGGCAGGAAACCAAGAGAGAGAAAAACTGAAGACAATTTCCTTTTTGGTTGAGGTCTTACTTGATCAGGTCTGTTTCTAATAAAACCATTACTGTACTTACTGTTTTCATTTGGATTACCATACTTAATCTCTCTGAAATGCTCTTACATAAAATCAATGTAATATAATATAAGGTTCTTAAAGTTTTAGACAAATCACTAGTAAACAAACTATTATCAGTGTGATATTTCTGAGCCTACAACCAACATCACATAAATTCTATATATATGAATAACCTCAACATGTTTGTTAAATAAAATAATCCTTGGTAGCTTTTAAATAAGTACATCAAATTTACCTCCACAATATTTTAAGAGCTGCCCCATGAAGATTAATGGAAAGCATTTAATGTACACGGTACACTGCATCCCAGCAACCATGTATTGGTTAAATGGAAACCCAAAGCCAGGATTTAGGGCATTCTGGTAGAATAAGGACAATGGATGATGAATGATAATGGCCAGTTAAAAAGAAAATGGGGTTTCTAACAGCTAATCTGCATAGTTTAAGGGGAGGGGTATTGTGCTGATGGTGCTGGCAGGTACAGCTCAGCAGTGTTCTTGCAGGACCTAGCCTCTCCATTTGTTTAACAGCAGGGAGCCCTAAGGCCAGGCAAAGCCTAAAGCTGTGAGAAACCAAATCCTGCTCACAACGGCCAAGGCACTGTTCACATAATCAGTTAGTCTGATACAGGAGATGGTTTTCACAGCTCTGTTTCTTCTATCCAAGGGGAATGGAAGAATAACCATCTTGTTTTCCTATGTGTTGTATTAAGATGTTATCCTGAAGGAAGTATGGTTTGGAAAAGCATTTCTGCATGGATATTGTAGGTGTGCTGTAGTAAGTACTGCCCAACAGTTTCTTCACATCACAGCTAAACCCACAGGGAATTTTTTGCACGTTTCTGTGGCAACGAATCTCCAAATTTACTCATAGTTACATAATGCAATTCAACACTACGGCATTGCCTGGCTATATCCAACCTTTTCTACAGAGCATGAGGTTTTATCTTAAATATATCAGATACTCTTTCACAGGGCTCAATTCCTAGCTATAACAGGAATTGCGTAGGCAGAAGAGAAGCATATTGGGAAACAACAGAGGCTCAAGTTGAGAATCTGTCAGAAATCAGTCAGATGACCCTCAACATACCAACAGTAAGTGAAAGAAAATATACAATTATTGTTATACATGACCCCCAGTCCGCTTCTGAGGCTATATCACAAGTTATATACCCATATTGCAGAAAGATGAACTGTGCATCTGTACAGAAATAGTAATCCACAAACATATTGAAATATAATAAAGTAGAAAACAGCTGTCTTCATTTTAGGGTCCACTGAACATTTTTAAAGGGCAATTACCAAAAGCCCTATTATAATCATTCAATTACACATCTTTTGGGATTTGTATTTTTTTTGCAAAATAACTGTCTAAAAATGTCAAATAGTAGCCAGAGGTGTCCGCATCTGCAGGACTGTGTGGCAGTGACAGTGAAGTATTGTTCATCTGTCTACAGCTGAGGGCTCTGGAACAATGAGCTGGGGGCCTCTGAAGGCCAGGGGCTCTCAGTATGTGGAAGTGAGTGCCTGTATGCTGGTTACAATGGGCTGAGTCTGTTTCCAGGCAGCACACATCTTCAGGAATGTCACATGAGTTGAGAGCTGCCTGCCTATGTGCTTCACCTCAGTGCAGCCATCTGCTGAGCTTTCAGATACCAGTTCTGAATCAAAGGTCAAAGCAGATCAGGATAATGTATATGAGGAACAGGCGCCATGGAAACGCAGTGGAGAACCACCTGTGACTCACTCGAGACACCCTGATATAAATTATTTATTGATGCTAATGATAAAAGATTAACTTACTATACTAAATAATGACACACACTAATACTGTGTTATTCTGATTAAAATAATATTTTGATACAATGTGATAAGACCATGGTAAGAACATAAGAAACATTATAAACAAGAAAAGACCATTTGGCCAAGTCTAGCTCATTTGGTTTTTAGTAGCTAATTGTCTTCCAGACATTTTTGAAAAAAAAAGATACTGTGTGGCATCATCTTCAACAACATGGCTGGGCAGCTTGTTTCAGACTCTTATAACCTTCAGTGTGAAAGAGCGCCCTTTAAAATACCCTTCCCCAAGTTCTCATTTGTATTTCAGCTTTTTTACTGAATAAGTCCACTGGGTTGGCCTCACCAGTGTCAGATCCTCTTGTACTCTTCTGTGTGTAAAGATATTTTATTCTGGCAGAGTGGGGCAAGCCTTTAAAGGCAGTTCATGTATATGATTGTTTTTCTCTGGTCTCATTCCAGGAAACTTTTTGTATTTTTTTAAAATAGTTTTTACATTTCAGGTCTCAGGTTATGTATCAAGGATTATAAAAGATATCTGTATATAGATTTGCCATTTAATCAGACGTCCATTGTCATGTAGGCTTGGAAGACAATGTGTTGAATTCAAGTATTTTTGGAATACTTTCTTTGAAGAATATGGTGCATGTCTCAATGAATCTTCTTTTTTGTTTCAGCTGCATGCATTTGAAATCCTAAAAGCTAAATAGGTTCTAAATGGAAATAATTGTAAAGAGATACATCAGTTGGTGCTGTAATACAATTTGCTGACCTTCAGAGAGACTAATGCAGGTATATGTTAATCTCTGCTATGTTGTCCTGCCATATACTGCTATCACGAATACAAAGACCCCTAAGTTATGATGAGATCAGCTGTACTCATAACAGTTCAGAAGTGTTCATCTATTGCCCGCAATCTGCTAAAAGAGCAGGCGAGAGGCGAGTGCTCTCAAAATGTTGATTGGTGCAGCTGAATGAGATAAAATTGCCTTTCACTGTAGTTCAGTCATAGGGCCCTTGTGCCACCCTGTAGTACCTACTACAAGAGGTGATGTTGAAAGTGTTACATAAATATTGAGGTTATTTCACTGTATGGGTTGGATCAGAACTTCATTGTATTAAGACTAGTAATATTAAGACCTTTATTCAGGATAGGAATTTGGTTCATCCCTGACAGAAAAAGCACTCAGGAAATCATATTTGCATTGCATGGTCTTCCCAAATTCTTCTTCTTTATGTCTGTTTGAATTTGGCCTGCGGAGGATGACCGGCACAGCTGCGTTGATCTCTAAGGGCAGTTTGTTCTGCCGCTGTGGCTTTTTCAGGCAGACAATGGGTCCCAATCCTTCTGCTCTTTCCTTAGTGACGGTGTTTGCTCAAGGGAAAGTTCACAGGGGTCCCATCAGTTCTCACGCTGATGCTCAAACACTGGCACACATACACATGCCACTGGACTCGCAGCACATCTGCTGTAGATAGCTACCCTCTCTAAACTGCACCTTCGACCAGTCAGCATGTTGCTAACTGTAATACTTTTTTGTTTGGCTATCATTTGGGCGAATATTTAGTCTTCAAAGTCAGGGAATACATCAGTGTTCTTCTCAAGTGTCATAAGAATAGAGAATTCACTATAGATTTCAGAGATATAAATGTTTCTAAGAGCTACCCTCACTTCCCAGAAGGAGCATCTCTCTGTAAATCTCTGAAAGTTAAATATTTTCATTCTTTTCTTTTACAGGTTCTTTTATCTTAATATTTTCTTTTAGTTTGTTTTTTGGGGATGAACAAAGCCTTGTACAAGCTAAGCAGTGCGCTGTGCTCTGCACAGGAAAAAAACAAAATCACTGAGCATTCACTTAATGACTTGCTCTTACCACAACATAGGAGGTGGGAGGGACAGGCTCAATTATACAGACAGCAACCACTGTTTTTGTAATTTGGTCCTTGAAATATACAGTATACCTGCCCCAAAAGACTGCCCCAAAACAATTAAAAGGACAAGCTATGACAATAAAGAACTGCCTTACAAACAACACAGAATTGGATCATTTTTGAAAGACAATTTTGCTAAACTTTACTGTATGTCCATATATTTTAGTACCATAATTCTATGTTATAATTATTACTAAAAATATATGGTTAGAGATTTTCCAGATGTAAAAGAGGGCAGTTATTTTGTTTCTATTTTTTAAATTATGTAAAATTAAGGAAAATAAGAAAATAATTCTCATTGTAATTTAGTGTAAATACATAGGTCTATCTAAATCAATTATCAAGCCTTTATTGCAGATACAGGCAAAAATAGATTATATCAGAAATGGATTTTTAAGAGTTTCTAATACTTTTTTTAGAAAATAGTTAAAAGCAGAGATGAAACAACCATAGACTGAAGCCACACACAGGGTTAGAAGTACAGACTTTGTTTGCCATACAATGACAGAAGATAACAATGAAGACTGGAGACCATCATGCTGATAAGAAAACAATACAGCTGACAATGAAATGTACTAGTATTTAAACATTGGTAAGTAAAAGGTGAACTGGCTAATGTTACTCAGATTTTCTTAAAAACAACAAGTGCACTTTTGTAAATACATACTTCTGTGAAACTACTGTTAATATGTGTAACTTTGGAATGGTATTCATTGAGATAATCTTAATTCCCTGGTTATCTGTGTGAAAGATAGATATTTTAAATATTTTTGGTTCACAAACAAAATAAACTTCAAAAGGGGCAACATTTATAATTTAGCTATTCATATTATTACTAAATGCAATGCCTTTCACACATGTTTACTTACAAATGACTGTGGTAATAACATACAAATATTTAAAAAATAAAACAAAAATACCCTTCAGTAAGAGTAACTGCAGTCTGCTGTAATACTTGAGTTGGGCTTGTGGTGTTAGATGTACTGTTTTTTCCCTTGGCAAAGGTTTTGTCAAGTGTTCTAAGCCTTACTACAATTGTCATGATTCTTTAAAAGAACTTGAAGTTGCTAAATCTGAGATCTATCAGTATAACACTGCTGCTTTCTCAAAGTTTGATAAACTGGCATCAGTAAGTCAGCTGAACCTGGAAAGTTAGCGTTTCAATAGGCTAAAAAAATTAAACTCATTACTAATTCAAAACACACACCCAGCCTGCAGCTTTTGACGATACCACAATGAATGAATCAGTGAATGAAAATGGTAAAGTCGGGTGTCTGTCATACACGTCCGAGCAAGTACGTCATTTTCTGGTAGAATGTATAGTCAATAAATTGAACGCAACAATAAAAATACTTCAACTCATTCTTATGGTACAGGGTATTTTTTAATCAGTAGTTCTTAACGCAGGACTGCAGTGCAGAGACGAAAGCATAGACTTCTCTCCCAGCAAACTGAATCATAACTCGAGCTAACAGCACCCCAAATATGCAGTCCTTGTTCCACACCGTTACTGTGACAACTTATTACGCACAAGTAATGGCTCTTTTGTAACATGTTTTAAGGAAACAGTAACATTTATATTGACGAAATTATCATGTGAATGAAATGTCCATTATATTCGAGCACCCAGACATAAACGAAAGCTTATACAATGCTAGGACCGTGCGAATTATGTGTGCTTTATACTTTGTCCGAATCTTTTTTTACCCGTATTAATAATATCGTCTTGAAAACAAACAGCACAAAAACTATCTCACCTACAGTAAAGTTATCTAAATAACTGCAGTAATCTACATAAACTAGGCGACCTGCAACGGAATGAATGAAAACAGACTTTAAAGATATTTTAAGGAAACTGTGATACAACGTTAAGCACAATCGATCCACTCGTGGAAAGAAGAAAAAACCCAAACTGTTACCTTGTGAAGTTTCCACATGGCTCCCAACGCTTTGACTTCATGCGTGGAGTGCTTGCCCTCTTCCAGACACTGGTAGCACACAGGCATCTTGCACTGGACGCAGTACATGCTGTGGTTCTCCAGTTCGTGCTCGGTACAGGTGGAAATTTTTCGGGGGCTCTGTCTGCGGCTAACCCTCCCCTGAGCCGGCGGTACGAGGCGATGCTTGGCGAGCGGGCCCCGGGGAGGGTGGCATCTCAGACGGCAAGGGTCGCAGTAGAAGACGTCGCACTGCTCACACATCACAGTAGCTTCTTTGGGGCTCTTTTCGCAAAGCTGACACTTCAGTGCAGCCGCTTTGCTCTGCTGGTACCTGTCGACCACCCCTTCCAGCACCCTGTTCTTGGGGAAACCGCGGAGCCCCCGGTCGTCCAGGATTAGGCTTCGATGGCACTGCGGGCAGGTGATGCAGGAGTTGCGAGGGATGGGAGGCAGAGAGCCGGGGTGCTGCAGCAGGTGGTGCTGGGGAGGAGGAGGAGGGACGGCAGGGGGGAAAACCCGCACCCCGTTCGGGGATTTCTGGCAAGGGGTGGTCGGGGCACTAGCGAAGCCTCCGTACGAGCCATAGCCGCTGTCCGCCTCACTGTACAAGCTCATTTTATCCAAATCTAGGTAGTCATAGTCGGAAACCCCCGAGCCAGAAGCCCGAGTACTCTGCGGTGATTCGGCGTCTGGGGTCTGCACTAAAATATTCCGAGCGCAAGCCAGGCAGATATTGTGGGAGCACGGCAATATAATGGGCTCCCGGTAAAACGATCCGCAAACGGGGCATTTTAATTCTTCTTCCATCTCTTCCATAGGTGGCTGTTTTTTGGAGATGAACGAAGCCTCGTACAAGTTAAGCAGTGCGCTGTGCTCTGCACAGGAATAACCCCAAATCAGGGAGCATTCAATTTAATGACTGGCTCTTACCACAGCAGCTACTACCTCCGCTGTAGCAAGCCTGAGGTATGAGACCGGACCAATTTATCTCAGGCTGTTAAGCCCAGCTACCTTGCACAGGACAACCTCTACACAAAACTGATTGGACGCTGTAAACTGTGCGGAGACACAATTGGATACTTCAGTTGTCAGTTTACGTGATGTATTGCTTAGGTTGACTCAGAAGAGGCATCGATAAGGAAGCTCCGTGAAGTTGGCCCCCCTACAGACAGCACAAACGATGAAACCCAACTTATTCGTAAGTGCTACGTTTTCGCCGGTTTGTGCCGTTGAAAGTAGCGTTTGTGCTGCTTTCATTTCCGAGATATAGCGCCTTGTTTTATTCGGGGTCGTGGCGTCACTCAGCTCCCCTACAATGTCGTACGGAAACCAAACCGGTCTCATTCGTTAGCGCTACGTTTGCTGCTTTCGTTACAGAGATATAGCGCCTTGTTTTTCCGGTGATCACTTGACGATGCTCGGTGACTTTGACCTCCAGTGACCCCATCTACCGAGTTCAAGTGCTCTGTTACAGTTTCGCTCGCACCCTTAACATTTTAAAGACAATCAATATCCATTAACATGAGCCTCCTTAGTTGTGAATAATACTAAGATATCACGCATGCCAACAAGTTAACCATCTATGACATAAACCTGTGGTTGTAATGTATGTTAAATCACCGCGATTGTAAGATCCATGGTTTTTATTTTCTATGGTACGTTTTCCTTTTCTTTCCCTACCGTGACACGCTGTTGCCAAACGCGTAACTGTTGGATACCATCGCAACAAAAGCTCCGCAGTATTTCATGATAGGGACCCCATGTATATCGCGGCAGTGTATATCACGACTAGCGCCTTGCTTCCATGCCACCCTGGCATCGCTGTCGCAACAAAAGTCTCATATCAGGACATGATATACCCAGATAGGACGTGCCGCGATATATGGACTTTGTGTCGCAATATAGGGTCAGCATATCCTGTCCAGGGTATGTCGTATTGCAACATATGGATTCCATGTCGCGACATGGGGGCGTGGCACTTTTGTCTGGGTATGTCATATCGCGATATTCGGGCTTCATGTCGCGACCTGGAGGCAGGGCACTTTTGCCGGGGTATGTCATATCGCGATATGCGGGCTTCATGTCGCGACATGAGGGCGGGGCACTTTGCCGGGGTATGTCATGTCGCGACATGGGGGCTGGGGCGTTTTGTCGGTGTATGTCATATCGCGATATATGGACTTAATGTCGCAACAGTGGCGCCTTGACAGTGATCCCCCAGTCGCAATGGGTATCGCAATGTGACTGTGGTGCGCGCACTCCTACTGACATGCTATCGGAGTCGTGAACGCGCTGTGGATGCCATGACATTCTTTGTCTGCTATTCAGTTTTGACCTCAGTGCGACTTCTCTTTGATTGATCAGTAATTGGAAACCAATGGATGTGTTACTGTATATCCAGCGTGCTCATATAGCACACACGGTACACACAGAACTTTCGCTGTGGCGCTTTACCCAATCAGAGTGTCGATTCACACTCTTTACCCAATCACGGCCCGAGCTGTTCGGGGGTTTAGCCAATCACGGGTCTGAGAGCTGTTCAAGCTAGCAGCGCCGGGTGGATCAGCTTGTTTACTGTCAATGAAAAGCTATTTTTAAAATGCTTTATTTATCGGCTTTTTTAACGTCTTTATTGATTCACAATGTCCCGTACTCTTCGAAATAGATGCATTTTTTATTTGCAATATATTTTATTGCAATGTCTCCGCTGGTTTCTGTAATGAATACATGGTGTTTGAACAATTGTAATCACATATTTAAGGTAGGGGAAACACCTTCCGCTTTGTACTTCAAAAATGAATAGAAATGTAAAGTCTATGATCATTATATTATTATGTTCGTGCTTTCAATTTTGTTTTTTATTGTTAAATTATATCGATCTTGAAACTAATACCTAAAAATGTGAATATGGGCTCTCGTGTTGTACCAGCGGTAATTTGGAAACTGGTGTCTCTTCACCAATGAAAGGAGTACACAAGCAATATATTTTCGAGAACGTGGTT
This sequence comes from Atractosteus spatula, assembly GCF_055471065.1. Lineage (NCBI taxonomy): Eukaryota > Metazoa > Chordata > Actinopteri > Semionotiformes > Lepisosteidae > Atractosteus > Atractosteus spatula. The sequence continues at coordinate 13,631,139 of NC_142714.1, forward strand.
AAAAATTAAAAGAAAACACCTAACCCAATGAACTAACATAGTAACTCCTCCCTAAATGTAAGACTGTTTATTCGTGTAAAGGCTGCAAAGTCTGAGGTCAACTAATCAAAAGATCACAACTGAAAGATCTGGTGGTCGTGACTTTGCACAGAGTGACGTCACAGGCAGGAAAAGAAGGCGCTATATTGAAATATATTGAAACATCTTTCCCACCCGACCAGACTGACTCGGAAAACAAAATGCCCCCATTGTTTTCATCACAATCAGGAGTTCAAGTACCGAGTTTGCTGGTACCTGTAAACTTCCTTGTAGATAGTCACGTGATTACCCGAGAAAACAAGGCGCTATATCTCGGAAACGAAAGCAGCACAAACGCTACTTATTGCGACACCTACCGGCACAAACGCAGCAACTTCATGGAGCAGGACAAGCAAACATGTAATGTAATGTAAAACAATGTAATGTCTGGGTCATTACATTGACTTCACCAGAGGATCTAACAGGCACCCATACCTGTGTCTTCAGGGGGCAGGTGTGCCCTCACGCTGTATTCTACACCAAGGACTGGCCGGAAACACAAAGATAAAAGGACTGTGAGCTCATCGCTTCATGTTTGCGCATAAGACCCCTGTAAATACAAACACACGGATAATGACAGTTTATTAAAGAATTCAGATATATGTTCACTTCTGTTATGTGAAAATAATAAAAAAATGTTTCCAATATTGCCGCGGTCCGCAGGTGTGAGACGGTGGACTTTCCAGTGTTGATTCTCGGATGTGTTATTAACTACCCGCGACAACCTTGTACGTAGTGCCCCTTAAAAAACACCCTGGTTCTTTTTTACTTTAACGAATGTGCTTTGCATAAAAAATGCAACAGTGGTCTTGTTCGTAAAGTTGCAGATTCAAGCCTTTTTGAACACGTGGCTCGACTGACGGAGCGAATCTTTACACGTCCCTTGGTGCGCGTGTTTATTTAAGAAGGAGACAGTGAGAAACTGATCACTTCTTCAGATTTAAAAAAGCACACCGCTACAAAGTATTAAGACGTGCTCGTTAAAGCCTCTTGGTAATAGCATGAAATTGTTTGCTAGTGTTCGCTTTTTGGGACTTGATTAGGGTATGTGAGAAATTTAATTTTCCTGCTCACACAAACGCACAGAAGACACTATCAAATGCAAAATCCACCGCCGCCCCCCACCCGGGCAAACAGAGGAACACAATTGCAGAACTGTTACTCTCGCACCGGTAACAGACGCTTGAACTCGGCAGACGGGGTCACTGGAGGTCAAAGGCACCGTGCATGGTCACGTGATCACCGGAAAAACAAGGCGCTATATCTTGGGAACGAAAGCAGCACAAATGCTACTTTCAACTGCACGAACCGGCACAAACGTAGTACTAACGAATGAGGCGGGTTTCATCGTTTGTGCTGTCTGTAGGGGGGCCAACTTCACGGAGCTCGATATGGCTTTTCCTGCACGTACCACGAAAGGGGTTCTTGTTTATTGGAGAAAGCTATGGATTTTATAATGATAAATGATAAATAATACTGTTTTCTGCTGGCTTTTTTCGTATGATATATCCGTTTATTTTCCATTATTCTTGTTTTTTTGTCAGTTAAGTTTGATGTTCTCCTTAACCAAATAGGAAGATAACGCCAGATGGATAAAATAGACAACACTTTTAAAATAGTACCTCATTTTACAGCACACAAAGAAGAACCGATTTGTACAGTAGTAAGATGAATGATAAACATTGTTTTCTAGGTTGTAGATATACTGTGCATAGTTATATACAGTAGAAAAGTAAACTGCCTTCGTTCCTGAATTAATTTGTTAAGAGAAAGAGATGGATTAAGTGAAATTTAGACCCTAAATTAATTGTGGTTTATTCAGCATGTTGATGGTCTGGTTCTAAATTGTACTGTTAGTCAATGTGGCATTTTAGAAAATTTCGCTCATTAGGCTTTAGAAAGCAAAACTATATTGTGTCCTTCAATGTAATTGTATTTGCTTTTGCTGAGGAGAAATATGACAAATTCACATTGAGATGTTCAGGCCATAATGATGTATTGTAGCAATTCTCAATTTAAAGTTGTCAGCATGAAAAATAACTGAAAATAAGCAAAATACAGATAAATACTTTGGTCCAATTTCTAGGATTATTAGATTGTGAATAATTCGTTTTGTTAAACTATAAATCTGCAGCACAGTAAAGAATTGAATTAAATAATCACCCTTATCAGTTGAAGGATTTATAAACACAATTCATTTGTCATATAGAGTACAGTTATAGTTAAGATGCTGTTTATGATATTTTTATTATACACAGTATGTCTGAATGAAGGCTAACTGCATAAAAGTATAATTTATGGTGTTTTTTTACAAGCCTTTTAGAAACCAGTACAAGCAAAAATGTTGGAAATGGGAGATAAAATAAAGACATAGCTCCCTTTTCAAATAAAAATTGAGCCAGGGAAATGTCTAAGGTTTTAACATAATTTTCACCCTTTGCATTTTGTTTAGAAGGACACAGGGGCATAAAACTGTTAATGCAAATCGAAATCCACACACCATATGATTACTGAAGAAAACACATACAGTATACAGTACAGATTGTTTTTGTATATATTGTACAAAACTGGTTTTGTAGAAAATACATCACCATATAGTTCAGATCCCTCAAATATTAATTTCTGCCATCAGCCTAATGAAAGTAGAAAAGTTTATAATAGTGTAACGCAACGGGGGCTCAGGCGGGCGCCCTTGCCGCATCAGGTCGGCCCAAAGTATAGGTGGCTCGAACCCGGGACTTCCGCGTCTCTCTGCAGCGACCCAACCCCGTGAGCTAAAGAGAGATCTCTCTACAGCCCAGTAGCTGTAGTCCTGCTATCACAGGGAAGGGCGGTGACGTCACCTGCTCTGGTACGCCGGCTCTTACACAGTGTCTGTCGGCCGTAAGCGTTACACTCTCCCCCGCTTAAATCGCCGTCCCCGGCGAAGGGCTATCCCACCCCGCTTCTGACACCAATGTAACGCAACGGGGGCTCAGGCGGGCGCCCTTGCCGCATCAGGTCGGCCCCACACCGTCCGGGGCTCGAACCCGAGACTTCCGCGTCTCTCTGCAGCGACCCAACCCCGTGAGCTAAAGAGAGATCTCTCTACAGCCCAGTAGCTGTAGTCCTGCTATCACAGGGAAGGGCGGTGACGTCACCTGCTCTGGTACGCCGGCTCTTACACAGTGTCTGTCGGCCGTAAGCGTTACACTCTCCCCCGCTTAAATCGCCGTCCCCGGCGAAGGGCTATCCCATCCCACTTCTGACACCAATGTAACGCAACGGGGGCTCAGGCGGGCGCCCTTGCCGCATCTGGTCGGCCCCATCCCGACTGAGGCTCGAACCCGGGACTTCCGCGTCTCTCTGCAGCGACCCAGCACCGTGAGCTAAAGAGAGATCTCTTTCCAGCCCAGTAGCTGTAGTCCTGCTATCATAGGGAAGGGCGGTGACGTCACCTGCTCTGGTACGCCGGCTCTTACACAGTACCTGACGGCCGTAAGCGTTACAATAGGTTTTCAGAATAAAATACCCATTATGAACTTATATACTTTCATTCAGCTTTTTTAAATAGATATCTCCAGAACTTATGATACTGACACAGCACACACTGAGAATTACTCACTGAGACATTCTCCATTATTGTATTAAGACCTTATATCTTTCTGACAAAGTATGTTGCACTGATTCAGAAATCTGCCAGCAAGCTTGTTAGTACAGCTCTTTTCCTCATAAAAATGCAACTTTAGCATTGTATCATAATTAAAAAAGACAAATGGCCAAACAATCTCACTATCTTCTTGGTGTTGATGTTGAATTGTCACTTGTTTTGATGACTGAAGTGGTCAAGACAGTATCGGAAGCTTTTGAATTTACTTCATCGATAAAGGAAGAAGTGTCTTCTCCTGTGTTAGGAAAAGCATAGTGAAAATGGATGCATTTGATGATGTGCCTGGCCTTTTTGATGGCCTCCTGTTTTTAGGAATGTGTGCACATTTCCCACAGCGAAAGTGTCATATTCAATGAGAAAGTGATTATGTGTGACTGGGATTGAAGTGTGAACCTTAATCGTTAGCATCTACATTTCTAGTCACACTTGTCTCATGTTTCTGACATCACAACGCTATTTTCTTAATCAGAATAACACCTTCTGAACACACCCGGAGAACCATATTTCTGTTAACATCATGTACTATCAATGTACAAATGGATATTTGTCTGAAGTGTCACATAAAGTACTCTGAAATGGTTAAACTTTGAGTTTTATAGTAACATTATGGCATACGTGTTTAGTATTTGTAAAATGATTATACAAAAAAGTGATGCTATGTACAGTGGCATGTCTTCTATTTAATATTTGGTGTATATACCACTATACAGTATGATATATAGTATACATGTAGTATAAGGTATATAGTAAACATGTACTGTAGATTTACAGTAACTTGTTCCCAAAGCACCAGTGGAAATCACATTCCTGTATTAGTGCAGGCTGCATTTTGTCAAAATCATTTCATACTGGAGTGGCCTGATGGGTTAATGGCAACTATTAAGGTAAATCTAGTGGGAATACAGATAAATACGAGTCTTGGTAAAATGAAATTTTATGAATCAAGGTTAGGTCTAGCAGGACTTACATCACTAGGTCTGCGTTACATATGAAAACGCTGAGACACTTATTTTACTGTAATGGTGTGTAATGGAAGTGGTTTTTTTTCTAGATTTAACTCAATGCAGTCGCATTAAATAAGGATATGTATTTGAGCCTAGTGTAATAAAAGAGAGATAAGGTTGTTTCTTAATTTATGTTTGTTATTAAAAGATGTCTCCACTCTAGTATCTACCAAGCACAGACTAGCTAGACTAAAGCATATACAGTAGGCTTGACTAAGTTCACCTTTTGGTGGTGTTGCTGTAATGAAGTCCCATACACCCCAGTATTTTGTAAAAGCAACAAAGCAGACCAGTAATGGCAGAGACCAGGCTACACTTGTCTTCCACCTTTCAGCACTTTGCCATCATTTATATTGCTTTTAGATCAGGCTTCCATGGCAATAAACTCTCCATCTAGCCAGAGCTTTGCAAAATGAAATGTGACATTTCTTAATATATTTTGATTGAGTTTTTATTAAAGTATATTGTGCTGAAATAGACCTGTATTCAGAAGAGCAGTAGGTGACTGTTTTGGGTTTGTTTCTGAAAGACAAGAGTAGCTACAGTAATGAAATAGATTTAGTCTTGAGATCTAAATAAAAGAAAATAATACTGTAAAATACTGTACATATTTTTCCTGTTTTTATTTCTGCACCATGCTTTTCATTTTCAAAGAGCGTACAAGCAGGCATTAGCACCACAGAGGATGAAATCCCAGATGCTGGATGTGGAGATCTCTCACACATCAATTTATGGTCATATCAGTTCCAGTTAAATCTAAGCTGAGATGGAATCTATTGGTTAAACATCATTGTGAGCCAATTTACAAACCTAGGTGCAAGGGGCAAAACACAATGATGTGTACATTGCACTGAAGTTTCAATGATGAATAATACCATTAGAAAATTAACCAGCACCAAAAAAAAATAAATTCACTTTCTACCCTTGGGCACCACAAACCTCAATGGATCGGTTTATATGAAAAGAGGAAAGGAAGACATTTGGTAAAATGATTCGACAAAATAGGCAGTTACAGCCTGTTTTCTTTCGCGCGCTAAAACTCCAAAGGCAAAGGTACTCCATACAAGAGTAAGCACTTGGCAACACTAGCCATATTTCAGCACATGGGCAGATTTCTCCAGATCTAGAAAGGAAGAAGGAGAATTAGTAAGTGAATGAAATAAGACACGTTATTGCCAAGAAGAACCCTAGAATCCTAAAGGGCTTTAGGGCAGTCACTACAAGCTAGGGAATGGAAACCACTGCGTTAATTTCGGCACAGATTTAATGACCTGCTGATCTACAAGGATCAGAAAGTCTGTTCAAGGACATTAAATGCTTGATTATACCAAGAAGAAACAAAAGTACCTGAAAGCAGAGCAACAACTCAGTTCTTGAGCTCTCTAAAAAGCTATAAGTGAAGTGCTGTTAAGGGTTTAAAGCTCTCCTATTGCAGAGTGTGCCATGTGTTCCCCCAGTCACCTGCCTGGGAGAGCACTTTGACAGTATCCAGGGAAATGTAACATGATTACCATCAACCACAAATTGTCTGTTCGAGTGGGAGCGAATAAGTACAGGTAGCAGTCTGTATGATCTCTTCTTGACAGAGAGTGGGTATGTACAAAGAGTTCCCTATATTTTAGAATCTTTTGTAGTCAAAGAGAGAATGAATTATTTAGAAGTGAAATAATGGAGCGCGTGGGAAGGAAAAGCCCATGTTCCCTGCCATTTAACAGTTTAGTAGCAGTGGTAGAGATCTCATCTAAAAGTGGTAGGTAGTGGGAGCCCAGATTCTTAGAAAAAAAAAAAGATCTGAATTAAAATGCAAAGTGCCGTAACAGATTTTGTTCCAGAATTACCCTTTAGCTGCCTTCATTTGCATTGAAGATAAAGAGTATTATTTTTAGAAGTAAAATTTGCACGACCATTGTAAGGGGTGGTGATTTGAACTGCACATGATATTCACTGTAGGAGTATCACATCATTTGTGCCTGCTTTAGGTCACGCTTGTTACAAGTCCTGTAACAATCCTATTATGTGTGTTGCATCATTGTCTTTTGTTGTGCGTGTCTAGGTCATTAATCCTTTTTGTGATGCACTGTAGTAATGAGGTGCACTCTTTTGGGGAGGGTTGGATAAAACAGCCTTCCCATAATAGGTAAATCCATTTTCCAGATGGTGGCACATCCATTAAAATGCTTCTTGAGATGCAACATTTATACCAGCAGCAAACGGGGAAAGCAGATTTACTACATTACTTGATGACGTGACTTTTTTTCTCAGTCAATGAATTTGAACTAGAGAATCAAAGGATGTTTTTACAGCTGAAAACTTTCCAGTTGGGTTCCTTTGTGTGCCTTGGTGTAGAAGTCTTCTCTGAACTACAACACTGTCTGAAAGAAGACAAAAATCACTAAAACAATGCTATTTTTAATCCTGCCTTTGGAGACAGACCATGCTTGTGCTGGGAAACAGTTCACTGATAGGATACACAGCATTTTGACATGTTTCATTTCATGCTGATATCATTTTGCTGTCTGTAACTCTATGCATGAAATGCACTCTTGTATGCATTTTGCTCAGTAACAAGTGCTTTATTCAAATAGATAGTGTCTCCTTTACAATCAGAATTTCAAAAATAAATGTATTTGATGAAAAGAAGTGTTCATAAATATATCTTTATATAATTTTGGGTACCTCCTTCACATACCAGTGCTGTATGATCACATCCCAAAAGCTTTTTTGTAGAATACTGTATAACTCACTTATTTATATTGGAATCAAATAGGCTTTTAATGCTCTGTGGCACTTCTACTAGGAAAAGTCTTGGAAGTGATTTAATGTATTACAATAAACAATACTGCTGCAATTACTGTGCCTTTATACCATGCAATTATGGTGTTTGTGGAAAATGTATTTTGCACTGACTGGAAACAAGTGCCAATGTGCTAACTGACACCTTGGCAAACGTCCTTTTTAGAAACTGCACTGGATAACCATTGTGTTGCCTCCATCGGCCTGATCAAATTGCTGACAAAAATACCAATAACTTTAAATAGTTTAAAATGCATGATGGCGAATCTTGAAATGGACAGATGCACACAAGCTTGCTGAGGTTTTGTGGGGTTTTTTTGGGTGATTCGACTGAGAAAGAGACAATTGCTGGTTTGTGAATTGAAACTACAGTATATGAATGGAGCAGATAATCACTTGGGGGTACATAGGTCTCAGATTTCACATTTAAGTTTCGCAGACCTTTTTTATTCATTTAAAACCTGACAAGGCAGTGACTGCACCTTTATGTCAGTGCAATTAAAAAAAAAAGCAACTAATGGCAATCAATTTTTAAATTAAGAAACTACTTTCTAGATATTTGGACAATATGTCAATGATCAAATGTTGATTTAATTTGGGGAGTTCTGGTAACTGAACATTTGTATGAAATTGTTTGCTGCTTTATTCCCCACCTTCAAAATTCAGTCCTTCTAGAGCCAGTACTGATTGGGAAATCAGGGTTGGGTTATCTAGCTCTTCTGTCACAGCTGACCAAAATTATCCTGGTCCTCAAGGCCACAATTTCAAGCAGCCAGTGCATCTAACCTGCATGCCTTTGAACTGGAGGGAAAACCCATGCAAACCTGGGGAGGAGATACAGACTCTGCACTCACTGGCACCCAAGGCCAGTATCACAAACGGGCCCCTGGAACGGAGGAGTGGCAATGCGATCCACCACATCCCTGAGCTGCTCAGACTTAGAATTCTTCTGAAAATACTAATTTATAAATCCCGTTATGTTTACGTGCATCAGATGTATCTGAAATTGTCAATCGGAGTGCCCAAAGTAGTTCTTGTGAGAAGTAGACAGCTGTAATGGGAGCAAGTGTCAGTGCCCCACTGGTGCAGCACAGACAGCCATAAGGCCCTGTACCCCAGGCATATGTGCTGTTATGGGTTTTTACTACCCACAGGCCACCAGGAGTGCAGCACTATTGCCCTGAAGCAATAAAGTGTGAAATTTCTTTCAGTCGCAGCTGTGCTAAAGCCACAGAAGCCTTTCATATGTGGAATCATGAAGGACATGTCCAAAACCTTCTTTTACAATGTTTTTGATTATATCAGAATGTACCTTTTCTAATAACACACATAGCCGCCTCGAAATCTATATGCATCCTTGAAAAACTATAACTAAAACTTGATTTAAAAAAGAAAATGCAAGTGTATGTTGAGTTTGTTTAATTTAAATTTCAGTTTCTTCCATCATGAAGACAGTCAGGGCGAGTGGGAAAGCTGCTATGACCCCCCAGGAAGAGAACATACTGTAAGTATGTGTTACCAAAAAAATAGTGTTCTCAATTGGTAGAAAGAATGGCAAAACGTGCAGTAGTTTGAGAGGTTCTAAAAGAAGTGGCTGATTATTCCCTCAGGAGGATTTTACCCAGCAGCCATTTCACCCTGCAGCTCACCACTGACAGCCCACTGAAGCTACTGTACAGTAGGTAGGTGGGAGCCTGAGCAGTACTTGGATGGGAGATCTCCTGGGATAAAGAAAAGCTGGAAGTGGGGCAAGTAGGGAGCGCTTACCCTGCGGTCTGTGTGGGTCCTAATGCCCCAGCATAGTGTCGGGGACGCTATACTGTAGAACGCCGCCATCCTTTGAATGAGATATAAAACCAAGTCATGACTCTCTGTAGTCATTATAAATCCCAGGGCATTTCTCCAAAAGAGTAGGGGTGTTACCCTGGTCTCTCGGCCAAATTTCCCATCAGCCTTTACCAATCATGACCTCCTAATAATCCCCATCTATGAATTGACTTCATTACTGTGTTCTCCCCACTGATAGCTGATGTGTTGGGAGCATACTGTGCGCACTATGGCTACCATCGCATCATCAAGGTGGGGCTACATATTGGTATTGTTGGTGGGGTGTCCCCATTACCTGTAAAGTGCTTTGAGTGGAGTGTCCAGAAAAGGGCTTTATAAGTGTAAGGAGTTATTATTATAATTAAATTATTATAATTAAAATTAAAATTGTCAGTACCCTGGTTTTAAGGTTGGCACTCTGCCATCATTTTTGGGGTATTGGTTGGCTATTTTATTCCAGAGGAAAGAGTGTCATGTACTTGTCCACCAACACCACTTATAGCAAACCAGTCTCTCCTAGTTTCTGAGATCTAACGAATACGGATACAAAGTGAAATGATGTCATCATATCCACACCCATGGCGTAAGGTTTTCCTCAATGGGAGAAATGACCATTACTCATCATACTGACTGGCAGCATAGCTGTTGTTTTTGGGCAGCACTTTTTGTATACCACTGAGGTGCTAACTGTTTAAATTGCAAAGTGAGACAACCACATGAGCAAGTTATCCACAACGCAACGCTAATCTACCAGACCTCTTAAAGCTGGGCTGTCCAGTAAGTCATAAGAGAGAGTGGACGTCACAAGAAAATTAATTTCCTACAAACAGTATTCCTAATTGAGAGATGGGGGTCTTGGCAACAGTGGGTCACTCTGACGTCTTCAGTTGTAGACGAGGATCTTGACAGGGGGAGAAGGTAGCCATGGCAACCCTCTCACCCAAAGTACAGTTTTAAAACTGATGCCATCTGCTTTTCATAATTCTGCAGCATGAGACCTGCTTCTCACAGCTGCATATCTCTCTGTGCTAAATAACACACACCATTCATATTTTAGTGCATTTACTTTCTTTGAGAACAGGGTAAGTTGATGCACATTATTCACATTTCTTCATTGATATTTCTCTGCTTTCAAATAATCTATGCCTGAGATTTGCTATTTAAGAGTGTTCAATATACTGTACAGTACGCTGTGCTCTTGTGTCTTTGGAATAAAGATCATAACAGGAAGCTGTTCATAAAATCAGCAAAAGCTAAAATGTATGAGCTTCCACCGCTATGTTAAAAATATACAACACTACAATTTTTTATCGCATCATCCCTGTTAAGACATTCTAGAGTGCTTTGAAAAGTTAAAAAGTAAAACTGCTATGAATGCTATTCTTTTTGTGAAGAAACTAAATGCACCTGTTTTTCTTTGGGGTTTCTTTGTATCCTCTTGTCTGGTTTTGGTGTCTTAGTTAGAACTAAAGGAAGACATTATAAAGTGTACCAGAATGTTATAGCCTTTTTTCATGAAACTGAAGATTGGCTATTGTAAATAGACTTTTCAATAGGACAGCAACACTAAGCCTGCATTAGGCTTTAATGATCATAAGGTTAAGATAGTTTAAAGAGAGACATTGAAGAGAGCTTATCAAATGTATAGTAGAATATTTATGATATCAGCATAATTGTGGAACCTCCTTCACATACCAGTGGTGTATGATCATATCCTAAACAGAAGCTTTTTTGCAGAACACTAACAGTATCACTCACAGAAAAAAACAGATGATGCAGACTGGGAGAGCTGGAGAGGTTGTACATGGAGGAATGATCAAATATCTCTCATGAGTAGTACAAGAAGCAGGGAATGAAAATCATTAGCAAAGCTTGTAACTGTTTTAAACAGATATTCTCTCCTTATAATTGCTATACAGTTATACAAGTACAGTATTTAGTTGAATATTTGCAACCAAAAAAGAATTAATGTACACCTGTGTTTTCATGCTCAATAGGCTTTGACTTACAGTTCATTAAGGATATGATCACATTTAGAGGGTGCTGTACTAAGGACTCTAAAATTAGAAAATCATTAAATCACTAAAATCAGAAATTCACTGCTAACCCAACCAGGAGACTTCAGCTATCGAATAATATGTTTAGAAAGTTGTGTGTAAGTGGGTAACATAGCTGTTGTATGTTGACTTCACAGAGTTGAATAGAGAAGCTTTATTCTTAGGGAAATTAGCGTTGGATTGTGCATCAGGGTGCACAGTTTAAAACATGAAGGATCCTGTAATGGTGAGTTTAATGGGATTACAACAGTCTCCTGCATTATTTGCTTCTAATCTTTCTCTGTCACTGCTAGACCAACAACACTCCAATGGTCCTTAATCATTTTTGACTTGATCCAGTAATTATTTCTTGGTAGACACTACTCAGAAGTGATTACAGCACTGTTTAACATGCAGGTTTTGCAGAGTATAAGTCATATCTTACAAAAATGCTGTTTGTGTTATTTGACAGCAGCTTTCTGTTTAAAGCTTTTCAAAACCGCATTGCACAGTTTGCACATTAGCCATTGCTATACTATAGTCACAGTGGGCTATAATATGATATGTAGCACAGCAATTTGTACTTGATGCATTTTAAAATATCCGTGGTGTATGGGATTTACTGTTACACATTGGTATGTATGTTGTATGATGCTTTAATCCCACTGGGAACAATTGCAGAATAATGCATCTTGTAAACCTGTCCAATAGGATTAGAGATATAGACTTTGTTAAGCAGTGTTAGAAAATGGCATCTGCTGAAAAGACCATGCAACATGAACTTTGGGTGCCTGCTCTCCTTTGATGTAACTGAATTATAGAACAAATGGAACATGTCACAATGTGAAATATTTGTGAGATTAATGGGACTAAATGATTGTCTCATTAGGTTTGTTTTTAACTTTCAGCGCAAGCCAAGTTGAGCATGTCCTGATCCCGATCAGGCTATTGTTTGGTGATCAGTTATTGGGTGGTCTTGCTCTTCTGATGTATCTCAGGGTCACTGAGATGCAAAGAATGTTGCTATGCTGAAGTGCGTCACAGATTTTCATTGATCATCCCCAGGCCCTTCAGCGGCCTGATGTCATATAAAACACAAGGGCATTTCTCCGAAAGACACTCACTTTCCACAACTGGGGCTACAGTATAGAGTACTCCACAGTACTCCAGATCCTTGAGAAAGCGCTATGTTTTTAAGAAAAAACCTGGGGGATTGTGAGAGAAGGGGGGAGAGCAGATAAGAGTTGTAATATTTTTTTTTCAGATCTCATGAAAATCGCTAAATGTATTTGGACTCGACTCAAGGTATTTACAAACACAGTTATAATTGTGGCTGAGTGTGTGAATGCTTGTATAGAGTCCACTTCACAGGGAACAAACACAAATATGCTTATCCTTGTTTCATTTGCATAACTAGAACACTAAAGTCTTTGGAAGCTCAAGACAGTAGCATAGATTACACAAAGGAGTGGACTCCAACACTCCGTTTAACAGCAGTAATGCAGTACACATTTTAACAAGTCCAGAATAGTGGTACAGAAATAATGTTAATACTAGAGGTACTTGAAATGTAATTTCCACAGCAGGTCGACCAGGTGCACTGAGAAACTAATTTGGAAAAGATAGCCTAAAGATTTCATTTTAATGTGACAATTCAAACGGCTAAACAGCCTTTAAGCTTCCTTTCACTTATCAGGCCCTTTCATGGGACAATGTCTGGGGTAATAAACGATTCTACCTCCAAAAAGAGGCAGACATTATTTTAGAAAGATAGTTTCTAATTCTAATAATTTCTAATAAGGTCTCTTCCTGTCTTTTCATTGTTCTAAATATGGAAATTCTCTGTTCACATTTAGCATGCTTGCTGGACCATGACTCTGGGCCTCTCACAGTGATAGAAACTCATCTAATTGGCTGGTCTGACCACAGCACAGACATTGCTGGAGCCTCTCCATTCTCTTGATATTGTTTATATGGAATATGAACTCTAGGATCCATGGTGCCAACAGAGGGACGGTGAAGCTTGGAGTGCACCTGCTGACACAGTATTGCATTAAATACTGTACATTGTAGGTGTTTGACTTTAGGGTTCCAAAATATGGATAAGTGACAGGCTTTGTGTGAGGCAGGGTATGGTTATTTTAGGATTATATTTTGCTGTGCTAGGAAAAACATAAAGTCTTCAAAAATGTATTTTCAAAATGTAGTAGTGTAAACTATTAAGATGTTTTAGCTAATGGAAGAGATCTACCAATATACATACATATTACAAAATGTAACTAAGGAAATGGGCATATGAATGCATAACAGTGAAGCAAATGAACAAAATTAGCAAAGGGCAATGAAATCTGAGAGATCCATGGAAGAATTGGTCACAGCGAAAAGTAATGCATTCTTTCCTGACTATAACAAAGGACGGTGCTATGGGGGTCTTTCAGAATCCTTATTCACTTACATCTTTCATCAGTTTCATCATTTCATTTTGCATATTCACTTTCATGATTCAGCAATATTTGTATTCACAATACTTTTGTCAATGTGTTGTATATTACCTATTGTGCATCCATTTCCTTACTCTTCTGTTCGTTCCGCCATTTTGTGTCAGTTTATAGATCCTGCCTCTACTCTGGTTGAAATGGGGTCTTGCCTGTCCATCAGGAGAAGCCTCTCAGTCAGCCTTTGTCTCTGTCTCTGAATGAATTCTCTGGAGAAACTGGAGTTTTGTTGAATGTTTCTTTTTCTTTTTTGTTGTAAATATTTTTCTTTGCACTAGAACACAACAAAATAGTCAGTGGATTTGCATTTTATTATTGTGCCTTTTCTCTGTTTTACGAACTTTTATACCAAACCTAGACAGACTGTGTGGCAATTTAGTAACACTGAGTAATGTGCTTGTTTTATGTCTTTTTATTTTAATAGCTTTAGTAATGTTGGTTAATGAAGCATGATCAGTAGCAGGATTCATTCTTTTTTAAATGTATAATAAGTACTTGCAGAGCATCCAGTAGGTACGGTGTTGGACAAAATTAAAGTAACAGAATTGCATCTGATATTAGGAGATACAACAGCAGTGGATAGATGCACACTATTTCAAAGTCTTCGTATGTGTTTAGGGGAGAATATTCAGAGCACGAAGATCTTGGTCATCCAATATTCATTCTCTAAGGGAGCAAACACTCTAAGGCGGGTTTATAACTGATTTTATAGACATAGTAGAGTTAGGTCTCAAATGGATAGTCATCTCTTCTAGATACAGATGTCTTGGCTACAGATTCGCAGGCTCTGCTGTGAGCAGAGGTATGGTTGTGCTCTATGTGCTGCGATTTGAGTGTCAGCTCAGCTCTACTCCACTGCTCTCTGAGGAAGTGGCTCAGGGAATATAAATGGAAATGTCAAGAGAATGAAAACAAATGATGGTGTAAACCCTGAGACTGGCAGAAAGGAACCCTCTGAATGAAAAGAGCTTCATCCATTAATCTGGCACATCTTAACACAGAAACCACTTTTCACTAAAGCCCCCTCTTGAAGAAGAAAAATGCTCTTTGTTTTTCAGGAACTTAGCTTTACAGTCGTTTTAATTTTTAACTATTAACAGTATTAACATTCTGAGGTATCATGTATGTTCAGGATGAGATTTTTTTGTGTCTTTTATTTATATTTTTAACGTGTACTTAGAACATACTGTACGTTCCATGCAAAATATCATTTTAATGAGAACTAAAAGAATCATTGTGCTTTATGCCGGATGAACTGTAACCTCAATCCAGTCATCACAATTTCCTATAAAAAAAGCTCATTAGTTCCAACTCAGATTAAGGACAAGATCAATCTAATGGTGTGATTGTCACATGACCTATCTGTGACACTGCTGTGCATTTCAGTCTCACTGCAAGGCATGGCCAGCTCTGCCCAGCTCCCCACCCCCATCTGTGGATGCTTACATTTTCCTTGGGGAATAAGCTTTGCCTTTAATTAATCGTATTCTGAGAAGCCTAAGATTGCTGTTTTGTCCTTGCATTTAGCCATATACAAACACTTGGTGGCCATAAGCAATATGAAAATAGTCACTTCACATTATATTACAGAATCATCCTAATAGTCAACTGGCATTTGAAACATTTGAGACTCAGTCTTAATCTCTTGTGTTCAAGGCATCAGGTTCTTTGCACTGTTCGTGCACCCTGTTTTCAGGACGGCAGTGCCGTTTCAGGGTGACAATTGTGCTGATGAATATATAGCATCAGCACCGCATCTTTCCTCATCTGCAGACAGTGAACATTCAAAGATTAGCATAGTGTATGTTTTTTTTTCGATAAATTAAGTCTTTAAATGATTGCATGGGATTATTGTCTAATAAATAATCTCCCATTTGCCACATACACCTCCCTCACTCTCCCTGACCTACCCCAGCTCTCTGTTAGCTGCCAGGGATATAATTTCACAAGTTCTCTAAGGCAAAGACACTTTGTTGCCCCAGAGACATTGCTGCTGCCATCAAAATTACATGTTCCCTAAGCCAACAAGGCAAATGCAGTGAAGTCTTGAGTGAGAGGTACTGTAGTTGGTGAGTAACTGATGCAGCTGTAGCACCTCTTGAACCACACACTATTGTATATGCAGGGTCTGATGCAGTACTGCAGGATGAAGATAAAAGGTTTCTTTCTTCAACCTCAAACTTCACCTAAAGGGCTTTCACAAATCCTGTCTGTAGTTTGAAGGCAGAAGGGGATACTAACTCTCTCATCAAGAAGAGCCTGTTAGTTGAAGACATAAACCAATTAGGACTGAAGGAGCTTAGCCTACCCTAAATGTATTATTATCATTGGGTTTAAAATGAAATGGTGCATTCTATTCATAACTATGAAATAGGTAAATTTCATCTTAACCCATTGTGATTTGGTATTTTCTAACCCAGTGCTGTTTAAATCCTTTGTTTTGCATATTCTATTGCACTGTTTTAATGTCACACTGCAAGCCTTTGGCTGCTGTGAGCCAGGATTGGATCACTGTCGTTTGGCTGCTTCAGATTTGGACCACACAGATCTTACAAACAAAGCTAGATTTTGTCATCAAAATCTAGTCTAGGAAATGCACAAAGTGATGTGAGCCCAGTGTAACCGAGTAAAAGGCATCAGAATCAATTTCTCACCTACAGTGCGTTTAGAGAATTTGTAAATGATAAAGGTCCCCCCATAAGCAACAGAAAACCTTTATCACAGCTTTGGTAACAGGAAGCTGATGGAATATACTGTATAAAGCAAGGTGTCAATTTAGATCTATAAAGCAAGCAAGCTTTGTGTAGATATTTAAAGCAGGGTGTCAATATGGAAAATGCCTTCGAAACATACTCAGCTTTCTTCCACTCTCAAAAATCAGTTTGCCAGACAGGAAGACTATTAATACATTAACACAATTCATTGTGCCCTCTGCCCTCTACAGAAACAGTGGGGGCAGTAGGTCTTTGAAGAAGCCCTTGGCTCCACATTCAATCTGAGTGGAAATACCAAATTGACACCACATCACCTCCTATCGATCCTGAATGCATGATAATTAATAGCTTTCTAGAGGAGGATCAACACAGCAGACTAAGCCCCCTGGGGACTATTTCATTGACAAGAGACAATAAAGTTTAGTTTTGACTTTCAATACAAATTTTACTGCCACCCCACACACCTAAAATGTAAAACACACAAAAACACCTGACCCGTTTGGTGAACTCCACCAAATGTCCAGTTCCAATCACACACACAAGTTCAAGACACACACCAGCACTAGCCCCACACCAGTTGCTTGCTGGGATAGGCTCCAGACCCTAGGCTGGGATAGAGCCGGCATTGGATGAAGTAGTTAGAATGAATGTATGGACAACAAAAATGCAACAAATTGTGTATGAGTTGGTCTTGTCTCTTTATGGTTCGCATGTAATAAAATGAACGCTGTTCTCTAAAAAACATTCTTATGAGTAAAATATAGATAAACAAGCAGTCTGGGCACAACAAATCAATTTTTCTAGAAAAAAAGGCTGTTTGGTTTCTCGTTTATACAAAACAGTGTCCTATTTTTTCTACCCTAATAAACAAATTTGTCTGCAAGGCTACAATGCTCCTGTAAACAAAACAGCCCTGAGTGTTATTTCTGAGGAAGGGTTTCTAAAATGTAAAACAGACAAAGTAATCAGCTTCCACTTGTATGTATGAAAATACCTACATAGTAAGCATTATGCAGAGTTAAGTCCTAGCTGTGACATGCTTTGTGTCTCGCCCTTTTCGAAGATGTATTAGATTTCTGCATGGCACAGTGCAGTATTTAATATTTAATAAGTAGCCCATCACTGATTTTTTAAAGAAATAGATGTGCCTGTATCTGTATGATTAAATATGCTAGAACCAGAATATACTGCATCTGCCTTTTTCTATAATGCTGTTGTGAGATGAATTGTAAGTTTAGTCATCTTACCTATGTTGAGCCACCACTGTAAGGAAGACAACTGTTCTAGATAGTGGTGGCCAACACAAAATTGTTAGAACACAAAATGTGTAACTGATCATAATTTGTAATGTACAATGTATAATTAGCCAGAAAGTTACTCTCATCAAGCATAAAGCATGTGATAAAAATTGATCCGTCCATCAGCTAACCACTTTATCCGATATAGGGTTGCAGGGGAGCTGGAGCCTATCCTGGCAAGCTACGGGCACAAGGCAGGATACACCCTAGATGGGAGACCAGTCCATCACATGGCACATGTACAGACTCACAGCAGGGCCAGCTTTCCCACAAGCCAATTAACCTACAGTACCACTATAGCTTTGGAATGTGGGAGGAAACTGGAGCACCCGGAGGAAACCCACACATAGAAAGGGAGGAAAAATTCCATGCAGATGGCACCCCAGGTCCAGAATTGAACCCTGGGCCCTAGAGTTTGCAATGCAGCAATGCCAGCCACTGAACCACTGTTACTTGTTGACTCTTTGTTTGGTTAAGGCTTCTTCCTTCTGCTGAATGGAAACCTACTTCAAGCACTGGGTTCTGGTCACCAGTTTAAAGGAAGGCCATACACCAGGGATTCCCAAACATGGTCCTGGAGGAGCACACACCTGCTGGTGTTTGTCCCGGCACAGCTCTCAGTTACACAATCGAACCCTTAATTGACTTAATAATAGGATTAATTCAAACTGTTTGACTGTATTAATCTCTAATACATGACGCAGATTGCCTATTAAGTATTGCATTTCATTAGTACTGCAAAATACCAGAAGTTCAGGTAATTCGGTTAAGGCTTCAATAAGGTATTTAAGTTCATGTGGAATACAAATTAGCATGTGTGTGGTTTTCCAGAATGAGAATTGCGAAAGTCCAGCCCTGCAATGACACACTGAAAGAATTGGACCTTTTCAGTCTCAAACAAAAAAGACCATGAGGAGACCAGATACTAGTATTCAAAGTTCTCAAAGGCACAGTCAAAATCAACACAATGGACAAAGTGAAACACAATGATACTAGTGAAAAGAGGATACAAGTGAAAACTATGTGGAACATCCTTTAGGAAACATCCTTCATTTAGCTTCTAACTACCAAATGGGCTAGATTAACTCAATAGCTTCCTCTCATTTTTAACCTTGTGTTCTTCTGTGTTTTTACAATTAGATAACCACTGCTGTTAGGGAGAAAACCAAGGAGTTTAGGTCACAAATGAGGAAGGCTTAAAAAGGATTCTTAAGACAGAGGTCAGAACAGGTTCTGTGTAGGAAATTCTAAGCAAGTGTGGAAGGGTATTAATGTAAAGATGGGTAGAGGTGGGAAAACATAGAATGGGAATTGTGCTCATCCTCTGTGAATAATCTTAATTATTTTTATGGAAGATTTGAGACTCTTGATTTTATGGAGAAATGTAACAAGATAATTGAAGGGATTCAAATTATACAGCTGACTGAAACAGAGGTACTGTAGTTAAAGTGTTTCTCCCAGATTAAACCAAACAAGGCACCTGACCCACATGGTTTGCAGGGAAAGGTACTGAAGCTGTGTGCTAATCAATTTAGGAGATTTCTAACTCAGTTATTCCAGGCACTACTTGATTCTTGTACCAACTATGTGGAAAGTTTAAACTATTATACCTGTACATATAGAACCTAAGGCCAAAGTACTAACTAACTTTCAACCGGTGTCACTCACCCCTGTATTGGCTAAGTGCATGGAGAGGGATATTTGTAAACCTCTTTTCCTCTCAATTTCAGATCATCTGGATCCTTTACAATTTGTGTACTGTATCAAGAATATGGGGGACTGAAGATTTAGCTCTGACTTTAGTGAATTTAGTACCTCATCATCTGCAACAGGCAAAGTCATGTATTCGTATTTACTTTATTGGTTTTAGTTTAGAATTTAATATGATCCAGAACATGAAACAATGTACATATGCACACACTGTTGGAATGGCTGCTGGTTTTGTTTGTTAACAGAAGGCTTATAAAATGGATTAAGGATTTTCTACAATGACCTACAACGGATTCTTATGAACAATACATTTTCAAATGAAATTGTTTCAATACTAGTGTTCCCCAGGGCTGTGCTTTGTCACCTTGACTGCTTTCCATCTATACGAATAAAATGAAAATACAGGAAACATCTGTTAATCTACTGTATTAAACTATGCAAAAGTTAAGTCCCTAGTAGGATTGTTTACTGGGGATGACAGAAAAGGGGTGGAGAATTACTTTGAACAGATAAGTAAACTAGAAAAGTGGTAGCATGCTTCATATTAATGTTGATAAAACCAAAATAACTCTCTACCTGTGATAACAACACCTTAAGTTTTCAACAACGCTCCCATAATAATTAGACGGGAGGTTGTTTGGTGTTTCAAATACTTAGGAACAGTAATAAATGAACATTTAAACTTTTCAGAGAATACCAATTGCATTTTTAAGAAGGCTAGGCAGCATATACAGTATATTTGACCAGGAAGCTGAAAAGGTTTGGGGTGAGCAATTTAGAGAGGGTTTATAGAATGTTAGTAGAAAGCACCCTTACTTTTGATATAACGGTATGGTAGCCTGAGCATTAAGAGTGAGGGGCAATTGGCTGGAATTGTTAATATTGCTAATAAAATAATCACAGGAACATCTTAAAGAGCTGTATTACTGTATATTGTCATAAGCTCAGCTTGTTGTTGATGATTCCTCCCACCCTCTTCATTCTCATTTTACACTGCTACCTTCAGGGAGGTGTTTCAGAATGCCTGTAGCCAAGAATAATGTACACAAGAAATCTTTTGTTCCCTATGCAATCAGTATATTAAATGCAGCTGAATGACTGTTTCCTGTCTGGAGCTATCGGATTATGTATAATGGTAGTGTAATATGGGCAGAGTGAGATGTGTGCACATGTATTGTTGCATGTCTAGGACATGCTTGTTTCTAATGAGTATTTGTTTGAGGTCGTGTTATTTGTTTTCTGTACTTTTGTATGGAGGTTCCAAAGACATATTTCCACCCTTCTGGATGGAAAAAAGTTGTATCTTATCTTATTAAATTTCTCCTATTTGTAAGTTACCTGAAGAGGCATACTTTGTCCAGTGTCCTTGGATTTGTCTTTCATGTGGCAATTCTTAGCTGCCAACGGATTGTGATCATATAATACATGAATTATTCCCTAAGGTTATACCAGAAGTCAAAGAGATAATTTTTCCACATTTTATCGTACATCTGCTGAACTGATTAATAGGTGAGATAATGATTTCCTCTGTAGGAATGACAGAGTGAACCCTGAATTATTGATGTGCTGCCAGAATTTGTGCGCTGAAATATACTGAATAATAATTAAAGAGGTTGGGAAGCATTTTTACTAGCTTAAACTCATTATTGGACTGTGTATCTCTGCAGGAACCAGAGATTCTTTTTTTTTATTGAAACCTGTACTGGTGCTTTAAAAATTTAAAAGTTAGAGCATAATGATGCTACCTCCTGAAACATTTGTGAACGTGATTGTGAAACAGGGCAGCAGAGTAGCGAGGCAGTAAGGCGGTTAAAGCCGCTGCCTCACAACTCTTGGCTCCTGGGTTTGAGTCTGGCCTGAGGCACCTTCTGTGTGGAATCTGCATGTTCCTCCCAAATCCTTGTGAGTCTTGTAAAATTCCAAAGACAGTCGGTGAGGTTAATTGGTGCCTTGAAATTGTTTGTGTTTGTGCCTTGCAATGTTCTGGAATCTGACCCAGGGTGTAGTTCTTCCTTTTTCCTGTGCTTCTCCACTAGGAATAAGTTGCTGCCGAATAATGGATGAACACATCTTAAAACAGGGCTTCCTAGTCCTGTGATCCCTGTGTCGGCTCATATTCGCTCCAGCTAAACTCACCCTTAGCTGAGCTAACTGTGCATGCCTTCATTTTCTGTTGCTGAAAGGCTGCTGCGGAAAAAAAATAAATAATGGAATGTCTGGCAGTTTAAGAAAAAAAAATAATGTCACAGATCTCATACATTAAACCATCCTGTCCATGAACTGCGCAGTAAAGTAATGAGGGGTACAAGTGGATTAAAAACCACAGAACATTATCATTGTAACAGCATCGTTAATACAGTACTGTATATACAAGTATGATTCACTTTAATTACCTTATTGAATTGTGTTTGCATTGCGTTTTAGCTCTTTTACATAGGTATTTATCTTCAGAATAGTTGACAGTTGTGTCACACGTCAATACAGATGAGAACTCCCACGGTCAGAAAAGAGATATTATGAGAGTCCTTGTGAGAGCCAAGATGGCATCTGGTTTAGAATCACACTCCAGAGTATTTACTGTAGATGATCTAGAATTGCTTGTAGTTCCCTAATGGGGTTCAGGAAGTCTGGCAGTTATTGAATGTGGAGCTTTGATTTGATGCTCTCACAACAGCTTTACATTATCTTTGCTTTTGAGTCTCTGCACTGAACTGCGCTTTTAAGGGATGACATTAGCACAGACCACAGGAAGGCTTAAACTGGAACAAGCAGGAATTTACTTCATTTTGCTGTGAATCAATGGCACATGTCTAACCTGAATGGTGCTGGAAAGCAGGCCAAGCTCTGTAAGGGAACTGACACCAAGAGCTTGAGGGCAAGCTTGTCTTGAAGCTTTATGTCTGCTTTCATTACTGGAAACAGCTGCACTTGAGTTACCACTGCAGTCCACAGTGACAGAAGCACCAATATTATGCTAAACACTATTTTAAGAATAAAGTGCAAGAATCTTTTGCGTTCTTATTAGTTCATTTATGACACAGAGACGTTTATGACACATTATGAAGCTGCTGGTGTTTTTTATTTCTCTTTAGTTCAATAGGCTATGTTAGTGGACTTAAATGTGGAAACTCACAGAGTTAAGCTGAATGCAAGATTTTTCAAATGCTTCCACTCAGATGTGGTAGCCATTTGGGCCTTTTCTTTAACATAATTTCTTAAATGTTTTTATCAGTCAGTTTGCCTACAGATTAGATTTATACAGATTTATTATACAGTACATGTATTAGGTAAAGATGAAAACCTGTACACTATTATACATATTCATGTTTGATGTGAACTAATGCTGTAGTAGGCTTGTTTACGTCTGGTAACACTGGCAAATATCTGGCAGCATGCCATGACTTAACCATTTTTGACATACAGGTTAACATTGTAGAAGGCAAATGTCTCACATTTAATAAAATATAAGTGTATAAAGACACCATCATTGGTCATAGTTTTGTTGGGTGTATAGGCAGGAAACTGTAAATAGCCTATAAAGAGTTAACGTACCGATGACAAATAAGCTTATTAGATAAAATAGTCAAACTAGGGGCTTCTGAAGAATGCTCATTGTTAAGCAGAAAATAAATAAGACAGTTTTGTTGCCCTTTACAAATAGTTCTCAGGATGGACGCACGCAGATTTATAATGAGCTCCAGAGCTCCACACTGAGTGATGTAGCTGTGCTTTTAGCAATCAAACAGGCCTCCGGGGCCTTGCGGAATTGCATCAGACTGATCCCTAAATAGATGTTTATATTTCCAGTTTAACAAAGATTTATTTTCACAGCCTGGGATCTACTATACACTATTCTTCTTTGAAGATTGATCAAAGGTGGAGAGTGCTCATTGTACATGAGACATGTCTGAGGAGGATTACGGATATATTCAACTGACCACAAACAATACAATATTACCAGAGGACTACATCTTTAATTCTTAAATGTTACAGTTTGAGTTCTATTTACAGATATTGTAAATATTTGCTTTTATTTTATCTGATTTTTAGTGCCTTGTACTCTTTATTTATTTAATGCTATGTTAACATTATGTTCACTGGGGTTAATAACACCCAAGAATAAAGTGTCCTGAAAGGATAATGGGGATATTTAATCAACATTTGGCTTGGCTGAGGGCTGACACACTGGCCAGAGGACGAGGAGGCCAGGATCCCCTGTGATAATGTGTGAGGTTTGACCGTGCTTTTATCCATCGGCGTACACTTTTTTTAACTGCCTTTTGGATACAAGGATACGTATCAGGATACGTGGAATCGATCGGCAGAAAATATGCAAGAGCTGATAGAGAAAAGAGACCAGCTTGAGACAAAGGAGAAAAATTATTCTCTTTTCTGAGAATGATTTAGCGCCTAAGCAGTAAGGCTTTCGGCATGGTTCTGTGACGAACGCCACACCAGCCGCATGAGCATTTAATATAGGGTTCTCAATTAGGGACTCCCATATTGTTGAACAAGAAAATGCATTCCCATGCGGCTGTCAGAATGTCAAGATCCTCGGGTGGTGAACATCGGTATCATGGTGAAAAGTGAATTTTCACTGCTGTGTCACACCCCATGCGAGGAGTGACCAAGGGGTAACTGCAAAGGTGGAGATGGGGTGGAGGCGGGATTCAAAAGATGTGTGTGTGAGAGAGAAGGGGATCACAGACGGTATTTATAGTGTTTTAGGAGATGAAATGACATCAGAAGTTTTACTGACAGCCAACTTGGTTGTTGTCATCCCTCCTGAACGTTCGTTACAAACTCCATTTAATGCTATGTTAAAACTGGACTGGGTCCCATGCAGGGCAAAGTCTTGACGGGAAACCCTTAGCAAGAATAAGCATTTAGGTTTATTTATATGAATTTCAAGGCTAAGATGGAAATCATGTAACAGAACCAGTGAATTATTAAATTGTATTTGTGATGTTTTTTAACTCTTCTGACCTTGATGGTTCCTCCAGTTTCTTCAAACCTTCCAAAGATGTTTTGGTTGTGCTGCCAGTCTGACCTGTCCCCTTGAGTGCTTTCCCCATGAGGAAATTAACAGGGCTCCCTGTCTCATCAACCAATTGCAAGGAGACAGAAATGTGTGCCCCACTCTCCTACCCCCTCTTCACAGGATACTAAATCGAGGATGAATATTCTGTTTTCTCTGCAACATCAAACTCAGCGAAAGGTGGTTTCTAAAGTCAGCCACAGTTACCAGGCAACAAGCACCATAATTTTCAAAAACAGAATTTTTAGTTTGGGATGTTAACAAAAGAGTTTTAGTGTTCACTGAGTAACAACTGATTAAGAACTGAGCAAAGAGAGCCCTGGCAAGGACCTGTAGGACCGCATTGGCAATTTTTAAAAGTTTTTATAAAAAACTCATTTTCAAAACCCTGCCACAAATCTGTTTCATAGTGATTCTGGCAGGATTATGCTTAGTGTGTCATAAAATAAACTGTAACCCAGCCAGCGATGGAACAGAAAGGAACAGTGCTTCCCTGCACAGTTAGGATACAGTAAGTCTTAAAATAAAGATGCATTTTTTGTACTGCTGTCAGTCAAGCATAAGACTGGTATCTTGTATTTTTTTTAACTGGCAGGAATTTACATAATCTGGGATGCATCCACCCACCTCTATTCAAACTCTTGTTGAGGCTTGTGTCATTTTCTTTCACCCACTACAATTTCTAAATTTTCACACTGTTCAATGTAAGCACACAGGACAAGATTATGCACGTCATGGTGCTACGAAATGCCTTAAATGGGCATTGTAAGTGGCTTGTAAAAGGCCATAGCAAATCAAGAAGTTTTTTAACATGCCCTGCAGATACTTAGAAGGAAACTGAGTGGTGTCTGAGAGAAAATGTATTTTCTTAACTTGATCTTTTCCGTACATCTTCAAGTTCTAGCTGTACTTCTAAAATACGTACGGACAGACATTTGTCAATAAACGTTTGTCAAAACATTTCAATAACTAACACTTTGGCTTGCATTCGACTTTTAGACCATCTAAAACTTTCCCAACTTGAAATTGCTGTGCTTTTTGAACTTTTGATATTGAAATTGAATTCAAAGACATACAAAATGTTTTTGGTCCTACAATATTAGGGTGGAATGTTGTAGTAATGATTTAATATCAGTCATATCATTCTCTGTACAGTGCATATACTGTATATAAAATATTTAGTGGATGTTTTAAATATAGGGGAACAATGGTGTTGATGGCCACTGTTATTAATATCATGTAGCGGATGGAGAAATTTAAAGCCCTGAATCAACAAGTCATCAGAAAAATTTTGGCCATGTCGCATATTATTCCACTGAGTCTCAGACAGAAATATGAACTATGGTTTTAGAAATTATGTCTGAACTTTTAGCTTTCCTCCACAAATCTACAAGTCATTCTTTTCTTACCTAGGACAACATGAAATAAACTACAAAAATAGAAACCTGCTTGTGAAATATGTGAGATGACTGTTATTTACTGAGAGATGCTGATTAGGAAGTGAGCAGAAGGAGATCAGAGCTCATTTCATAGTTCTTCAGAGGTCGAAGAAACTGTGAGTTACTGCAGTGGCACAGTGATAATATCAGTTTTGTGACCTGGAGGTGAACGGTTTTTCACCTTATTACCACTCCACAGAGGAAAAAAGCCTTGAAACCAATGCATTACTAGATTTATGGATGAAGGGAGGGAGAATTAATAAAGAATTTACACAATACTGATGCCAAGGAGTCTTTTGTTGTGATTCATAATGTATGCATGTAAGCAGGAAGTAAATAAATGCTAACTACATGCAAAAGGGTGCCTAGTGATCAAAGTCACATGTTGGCAATTGTGAGATTGCATCTTGAGTCAGCAGAATGCATGGCATATCCAACCTTGATGAAAGAAGAGGTTCTCTCTGCATTGATTATACAAAGTCCAGTTAATACAATTCTGTCAGAGTGCAATGCTGTCAGGCCGTTCCAATCAATATAACATACATCTAATGCACAGTCTACAGGCATGATCTGTAAAAAGACAAAAACAAAACACATGAATCAAGATTGACTGATCTATAAAAATATAGCTGATAAATACATACACTGATATATTTATTTCATTTGTCCTGTCCAGTCATCTGACGTTTTGCCTTTGTAAAAATGTGAGTAGAACCCAGTAATATATATGTCTTGTAATGTATATACCGTGAAATTGACCTCTTCAGTTTTGACCGTTAAAAGTCCAATCAATAAAAGGACACTAACGTCTTTTGAATTATTATTACAGAAAGATGTTGAAGGTATTTGAAAAATAACTCTTTAACAGTGACGTTCCATGCTAAATTGCAATGCTAATTGCCAATTTTTCTCAACACAATTTTGCATACAGCATATTCCCTAACCATCAATGAAATTACTATTAATCGCACATTTTCATGAGCCTTCCTTTTTTTAGAATGTGAGAACTATAGTAATGTACAAACTACAAAATTCAGCCCTCAGAAATGTTGATCAGAAAATATGCAAAAACACGCTTCATTTGAAAAATTAATGTGCCAGTTGTGATAATATGCTTGCTATGTTGTGCAATGTCCAGTAATTATCCATATATCTATATTCAATAGCCATATTAACTGCTTAGTCCAGTACTGAGTCACAGTGAACGAGAGCCTACGGTGGCAGACAATGGGCAGCTAACAGATCGCACCCTGGATGAGATGCCAGTCCATCTAAGGGGCAAACAGTAATAAATGAAAGAGAAATAGGGACTGCATAAGAGGAACTTTTCTCACTGAGATTGTGATAGGGTTTATTTTATGTTGGTATTGTACTGTAGGCCCTGGCTCCCTGTACTGCATAAAAAAGGTTAGAAAATGGATAGATGGATGATACTGTTCACCTCCAGGCTGTTAATGTAGGAGAGAAACACCAACAATTGTTTTTCATAGGCTGACAAGCTGGAAAGGTGGAAATTTTGAAAGGTTATGGATTCCTTTGCTGGAAATCTCACATACTGAACACAGAGAAATAGCTCAAGGTGTGAACGGCATGGGCAGTTCATCAGCACACATTTTTATATACATTCTTCGGAGTAACTGCATGCCTTAAAACCCTTTTTAATACCGAATCAAAGAAGCACCAGTTGTTTCTAATCTATTATTAAAATCAATAACATCTAACATCATGCTTGGAGAGCAAATAGCAACATAATCCATTTATTTAAATGCCTTCGACCTACAGTATGTTTTTTACTCTAGAAAATCATAGAAAAAAAGATTTAATTCATATTTAATTCATATTTAATATAAAGAATATTTTATGAGCTGATTATGCAAAAAAAACATGGGAATTGAACCTCCCTAGATGCAAAGTACAGATGAAAGTTGATTTAAATATGTAAAATATGTGTTTTATGTACTTTTATGTACAGCCAGTAGTAGTACAGAAATGTTGTCTGTTTGAACGTGATGTGTTCACCATTCTTGAGCTCACTTAATTTACTTACAATAGTAAATTTTAGATCTCGGGAAGTCACTTTTTTCCTCCTAACATTTCTTCAGACATTCTTCTATTTATTTAAGTTGTTGCTGTCAACAACCCAAATAGAAGAATCTGAATGAGCACTGAAAGGATACATTTAGTCCAGAGAAGGGTCTAACAGGATTTTCGACACACTGCATTTCAAATATGTCTGTACTGGCTGAAAAAAAACCCCAATAAAAATGTGGTATACTGAACTTCATGTACAGTATAAGGCAAACCATAACCCACAACCCAGGTCAAACAGCTAAAGATAATCTGTTCATGAAGACAATGAAATATTAAGCCACTGTATACTGAGTGGCCCTGCAAAGTCTGAAGCCATATGGCAATCCAAATAGGCACACACATGAAATAATCCAGACTGCTTCAGTGAAGCCTCGCAGAGCTCAAGAACTTGTCATTTCAATAAAAAAATAATAGAAAAAAAATAGAAAATCCCTTGTAGGATAAAGGTCATACATATTTGTCCTTGTTCTTTAGTTACATTGAATTGTATCTCAACAAAATTGTAAGGTAGAAAAAACTTCCCACTGTCTTGCACACGCCTGCATCTCTACATGTAGCTTCAGCTCTGATCGCTTGTTTCAGCAGAACACTTCCTAGCCCTCTCTGTGTCCCAGTGCCCCACTGCCCGACTGATCTACTTCTGCTCCTTTGCTGGTGCAGAGACTCAGAGCACTGCGTTTCTCCTCTGCTGTAGTGTTGGGATTTACTGCTTTTGTCTGGCAACTGCAGTGCCTGAGTTGTTTTCAGGAGGGCCTCCTTTCCTTACACAGCGTTTCAGAGAGTCAGAGAGAGAGGTTAACATAGACTTATAGGTGCACTGCAACTGAAGCACAGGCTAGGATTGGCATTTTAATTACTGACATGGGAGGAAAGTAAGAGAGTATTAAATTACATAAAAAGTATTACCATTGGGATTTTAATGTACTCGCAGTGCAGGATTGAATAATTTTCCGATACATGCACGTTTGGTTTTGGAAATTGACAATTGAGGCTTAAAACACATAAATGTGTCAGACTTCCCCTGCCTATTAGACAATTTCTTATTAAGGTATGATGTTATCGGCGGAAGTAGACTTAAACCTGGGTTCTTCTTGCTTTGATCTTTCAGACCCAATAGTGTCTTGAAAATTCCTCAGTGTTTCTGAAAAAGCGAAAGCTGAAAGAAATAATCGTAATGTCTCTTCATAAATGAAATTATCAATGCTAAAACTTCAACTTAAGTAGAATATACTAATTGAGAAGACGTCATCTTCAGTTTCCTGAAGAAGCTTATTACTGAAGCAACTATATATACTGCAGATTCCTTTGTTCCTAGCAAGTCTGTGTTTAACGGTTTCCCCTCAGTAACAGTCCAGATGTATAAGGGAGCTAGGTTCAGGCTTGGATGGGGCACACAGCAGGCCATCTCCAAGTGGTGCTGTGAGAGACTTGCTGATTTATGCTGCTTTGAAATTGCCTTGGGACAGGTACTGCTTTGCGAAGCCAGCAGGACAGGCTGTGGCCAAAATCATTATTGGAAAAGGAACTGGTTGCCATGACACTACAGGGAGAAGGGAGGGAATCCTCAGAATGGCTCTGTGCTCCTGCGTGGTTCAATAGAACCACCTTGCGCACGCACAGTGGTCTGTAGACTTTACAGCCTTCTTTTATTGGCTCGTTATCTTTTGCATCTTCAACCATTCGTCATTTTTAAGGTAGAAACCTTCGCTGACACCAGTCGCTTGTGTTTAGAGTCCTGTAATGAGCAAGGTGCTGCTGTAATCTCTGCAGTGCTGGAGAACATCAGCCTGCGGTAGACACACCGTCCTGCCTATTTGAACTGTGTTTGACACCCTGATCCTGACCCAGGTAAACAAATAATAACGCAACATCTTAACTGTAAAATATATGGAAGCACATCAGACTTACATACAGTATATATGATAGCATATACGTATTACATATGCTACCCGTGTACAACCACTTTGCTCGTGCCTCAAAAAAACCTTTTTGGAAACTGCAGTCTTGATTTAAGTGTCTCTGAGGCAACACCAAATCCTGTGGTGTGACTGCACTAACCCCTCACATCACCACACCTCTTAACAGCCTTTCTTAATTGCATCACCCAGTCCAGTTTTGTCTCACTCTTATTTGGGGATTTGGTTAAACAGCCAAAA
The DNA here is from genome assembly GCF_055471065.1 of Atractosteus spatula. Classification (NCBI taxonomy): domain Eukaryota; kingdom Metazoa; phylum Chordata; class Actinopteri; order Semionotiformes; family Lepisosteidae; genus Atractosteus; species Atractosteus spatula. The sequence continues at coordinate 13,661,467 of NC_142714.1, forward strand.
CGATTATCCAAAAATCGAATCTGTGATTGTTATAACCCCAGTAGGGACAGCCAAGGCTCTTACTGTCTATTGAGAATGAGAACGCAAAAGCACTGCTTTAAAGAAGAAAAGAATTGGGGAAAATGTCAATCTGGGGGTTGAGATTGAAAATGTAACATAGTTCAGATTAAATACATGAGAAAATCTTGCCTTTAACTTAGTCAAGCTTACTAACACAATTAAGATAGATTTGATGTTTCAGAATGTATTGCATGTATTGCATAATTAGATAGCACTATTGAAACTAATGTTCCTAAATGTTATATATTAAATACCTTCTATATTAGTTTTTAATATTTCTTTTCCTTAGCAGGAAAGTCCGACCATTGAACGCAAGCAATTGTGAAAAGAATATCTCATATGTTAAGAATATCTCTGTAAAGAGCCTTATGTAATACTGACAGCAATTCCAGTTTAGCTATTTGACTCATATCTGTAGAAATTAAGCAAATGCGTCAGGCAGAGCCGGAGGGCCTGTTTTAGCGGTGTGTTAGGAAACAGATTGAAGATGTAGGTGGGATTTAGTGCGTTAATCAACACAAGTGCCTGGCAGCTTGGCACCTGTCAGCAGCCCCGACCAAATGAAAAGTTCTGTTCTGCCAGAACCTGCAAATGAGTTGTGAAGTGACAACAGAAAAAAAATGGCACATAGATAGGACACAGTGCTGATGGATCAAGAGACAGAACAGCTTGTCAGCAGCTATATCAGCCATCAAATCCCATCAGATCATACACTCCATGCTTATGAGCTTCTAATTAGAATTAAGTCATGAACTGGACTAAAGCAAGTGCAAAGTCTTCAGTTATATGAAAACAAACTGATCTGAAAATTGATTTCCTTGTGCACTACTGAAACACTGCTCTCAGCTATTGTCTGCCAGATAATTCATTAAGCAGACTGACATGAAGGCAGTGTGGTTAGAATTAGATTTATTGCTATTGGTAGTACAAGTCTAACACCCATGTGCTGTTGGTTTTGTATGGTATTTTACAGAGAGTTATTTGCCTTTCACTACACTGTTCTGGGTAAGATTACAATCCAAGCTATTATGTCCACATTTTTTTAAATGTTGTGTTATGATGCTCTTCCTCCTATTTAGACATGTTTATTGTTTCTGGACTAATATTAGTGTGTTTGCATTATTGTTTAACCTTCAGAGCTAGCTCTGTCTCTGGAACATCATAGTTTTTGTGTACCGATGCAGTGATGTGGTATGTTTTTTATAATTATTTCATATGTTTTATATAAGTTTTCACTGCTCCTTTAATTTTGAGATACTCTCATGGTAAAAACTGAGATTTCTGGGGTAGGCCCCCCTCTACTTAACATATGAAGGACTTGTATTTTCATTACAATGAAAAGAAAGCATGCCTTCCTTTTTAGCAGGTTTAGCAGCTTGCCTAAGGACATCACTAAGTGACTGAGCTTTGAAAAACCACAACCCCTGACCTGGTTGTACAATCAAGGGTCCTTTCAAGTACAATAATTGTGTTAAGATGTGTATTTTAAAAGTTACAGTATTGGAATATCATATTTTGTCAGGCACACATACCCTCTCTTCCTTCACAACTATATTGAGGACAGATATTCTATTAATTAAGTTTCTGTCTTTGTTGTTACTAATGGGACATCTGTTAATTAAACTGCCAGCCATAGTCATCAGGACTTTTCTTCTTATAAACCATCTTCAACACAAATACAAGTAGTCAGCTTCTTGGAAAATTTGTTAAAATTAAGATTATTTGTACTTTACATGAAGCATTACATGTCCATTTAATCCTATACTGTACAAACACTTTCCTCGCAGAGGTAATTATGAAGATATTTTGTAAAACAAGTCCTTACAAGAAACCATACTTCTCACTTACAGATCATTTTGTTTTTCAGGATCATAGAATATGCAATATGTTAAATAACTTATTTGGCAAGTGCTGTTATCTAAACCCACTTGTTTTTGTACCCAGTTAAACCGACAAGCATTTTTCAGAAGCAATCTATGTAAACTGTCCAGAAAAACATTACAACAGCAGGGCTCTACCCGGGGAAAGCTTTCAGTGTCTGAATTGAAAAGAAACTCACCCATCTGCATTCTGCCTACTGAAGTGTTCAAAGTGTAACTGGTCTCCCTGAACACTTCAGGATCTTTTTGTAACCATATTCTTTGATGGACAATATTTTTCATATGCCCCCAAGAGCCTTCAAGAAAATGGGACTTGCTGTCATTCCAATACAGGCCAGTGGGATTGCTGCTCACCAATCAGACAGATGGAGCTGATGCTCACATTTTCATACATCAAACCCTCTTGAAAATTAAGTACATATTTTCAGAAACCTAAGATGCGCACCAGAAGGAGTTTTATAAAACACAGGGACCAGGAGACAGAAAGAGTTCACAAATAATGCTGTAGCCGCACCAAAGACACTACAGATCTTCATCTCATCACACAATAATTAGACATTATTAGATTAATGAGTAAATCTTAAGGAGATTTAAGTGAAGCATTGATTCGGCTCCTGATGTATCTGATTTGTGAAGTTATGGTAGGTACCTTTGCTCTTATCAAGGAGAACAGCACTAATTCTCTGGCATCGGCAGTATTCAACATACTACAGTATCACTAGGCTAGGGTATCGCTTAATTTATCCATGCTGAGTAAATAAGGCATCATTTAATACTGTAAGGTGTTACTGCTTTACCAGTGGAGACTGATGTCTTAGAAAATTCTGACTTGCCTTGACACCGTCATTATAAATAACAATCGTAATTAATGCAAATGGGAAGACTTCACACAAATGTAGTCCAGTACATTCTCTGTCTTAAATACTGTGCATGTTTAAAAAGAATCTTCCAAAACACACAGGTAGAACCCTGTTCTAAAGACATTTTGGCAATAAAAATGAACAATGATGTGTCAGTTTTTGTACATTTCTTTGTAGAATCAAATTTCGATGTGAAACGTCAGGTCAAGGGCTGACTGACGTCAGTGCTGAGGAGAGGATCATTCTGTAATTCTACAATTCATTGTCCTCCACTAAATTCTGCCGATTCTAGGTCAGGGTTTTTTCTCACTGCTTTTTCTTCATAGTGGGCTACGTTTCCCTTGAAGCTATGTACAATTTTTCTTCTACAGTGATAAAGCATGGAAGCTTTTTTTCCCAAAACAATGCTCTGGAGCTTGTTAATAGCATTAAGGACAATGTGTAGAGAGTGGGGGAAGATGGGATACCGAGTGAAGATCAACAGAATCAATGCTCTCACACTGCCACAGGTGCTGCTGTCAGATGAGAACGGAAGTGGGCTGAAAAATCATTTTGTTTTCTAATTGGAGAAATCATCAATAGATGATGGAGGAGGAGAGTGTTAGTCACAGAATTTCAAGCAACACAATCTACAGAAGGTGTGGGGGACTGTTGGTGAAACAGGTGGGCACATTTCTTTAGAAACCTACAGTTTCTGCCCAGAGGCTAATATGTTATCAAAAACCCCACTAAGGAGTAAGACTGCATGGAAATAAAAGATTGAAGATAAAGCTGGGGACCCACAATAAACCATAGCCCCAAGTGCTAGCTTACACTGAGGGAGGCTACTGAAGATACTGAATGCTCTTTTCTGCAATTTGCCAAGCTTTCTCTCTGTGGATTAAAGAAATGTGAGGCCACAATGTGAACACTGCTGACTTATCTTGAAACGTTTTCACAAGTCTCCTGCAAGGCATTTCAGAAGCTAGATTCACAGATGAAATTTAAAAACAACTTTTTAAGACTATTTCTAAACTGAAAAGCCCTGTAAATAAGACCAGTTAATGGGCTACCAAAACATGCAGTAGTTTTACTTCAGCTCAGTTATATTCAAAAGAAGAGCTTTTTCACTGTTTAATAATGAAGATACAATCAAATTAATTAAACTAAAAACCAATTAAATCAAACGCTTCAATTTGATTAATTATAAAATAATTGTTTTTCAGTCTTTATTATTTATAACGGAATGTGTAAGCAAGCATAGCCACATTTAATGTACAAATGGAACTGTCATCTGTGAGCTCTGTGGAAATCTGTATTTGAAAAGTGATGTGTACTGCCCCCCAGAGGTAAAAAATCATAGGATTAACGATAGAAAAGGGCTTTAGATACTGAAGTTGAATTAATAGGGTTTCTGGTTGTCTGTATATGGATAGAAGATACTATAGTTGTCCAGACATATTGGCTCTCCTCAGAAAGAAGAGGGGTACTACAGTCATAAAATTAGTGGTCCCCAGAAATACAGCTTTTGAGCTTTTGAACTCATGTTTCAATATTTTACAATTAATAATAGTGTTACGGGAAATAATTCAAGCTCATTTTAAAATTAAATTGAGGGGTCCTTGAAGCGATTAAAAAAAATATTTACTATAAGTCATTCTTTTACTGTTTATAATTCATTATGAAGACACATCAGCCACAGGAAAAAACCTATTACTCAAGTTTTATTTCTATCCATTCTTTTAATAGCCACAACAGGAATCTTTCATGAAGATATTAAAAAATGTCACTAAACATACTAGTTAAAATTACACTGATTTGGAGGCATTTACTTGTGAAATGCTTTTAAGTATTTATGTATTATGTATTTTGTACCATAAATCAAGGTTCTTATCATGGCGAAGTGCAGAAGCAGTAAAAATTCCAGTGAGATGTTTAGACTTTATGGTGAAAAGTACAGTATGAGAATAATATCTTATATATTTCTTTGGCAAGACATCATTTAGGATAAAAGTGCAAGTTTTTATAAATATAAATGATTTCATAAGTCTGAATGTATTAAAATGAGATTTGATAAATTAAAGAATGTCATTTCTTAGCATATGTCAGATCTGGTATCGTAAAACCACGTTCTAGAGATCCCTGTGGGTACTCAGATTTTGAGAGCACAGCTTTGTTTGCCACCTTTCAACAAAGACATGCACAGATTATAAAAGCACTATTCTAAAACAGTTAATACATATTTTCAGTACACGGAAGTCAAAATAAAAATAACAACTGTAGTAAATTATCATTGTATTTATCATTGTATTGTATTTATTTTCATCCTCGCTGCACAGCAGAACAGAAGTAAGAGAACTGAGAGACGTCTGTGCTGCTGAATTAAGTGGGAAATTCAGGCTGACCTACAGTACTCTCAAAACGCTGCCGTGGGAACTTTAATGGCTTAGTAGCCAGCAGCTCTATTGAACATCTCATCCAGAGTACAAGGACTACAAAGGAGTGTCTTGGTCACCATACCGGGGTGTTTGTTTGGAAATTCTGCAGCTCATGTGAATAATATATCATTAAACTGGTTAGTCCGTGGCAAAGTATTCCTGTTTGTTTATGCAACTTTATTGTTCATCCAAAAGGGTGGAAATTTGTTTTTTGGCATCACCATAAAAAACGATAAAAAACGAGTAACACTCAAAATGAATACACATTAAAAACAAACAATAGTCCAAGCTATCCAACAGTACATATACTTACATCTCACTCTGCCCATATTACACTACCATTATACATAATCAATAGCTCCAGACAGGAAACAATCACTTAGCTGCATTTAATATACTGATTGCATAGGGAGCAAAAGATTTCTTGTGTGCATTATTCTTGGCTACAGGCATTCTGAAACACCTCCCTGAAGCAGTTGAAAGTTGAAAATGGGAAGCAGTTGAAAATGGCAATTGAGAGGGTGTGGGAGGATTTATCGACGATAAACTGAGGTTTCTTTTGAGTTGCAATATTAAGCTTTTTAAGCTGTTTCTATGGTCAACCAATTAATTTACTAGCAATATTAACAATTCTGGATGATTTCCCTTTACCCAGGCCATAAGTAAGGATGCTTTCTAATGTCATTCTCTAAAATCCCTCCTGAAACATGTGGGCTCAAACCCAAACCCTTTCAGCTTACTGATAAAAAATATACTGTTTTTAGTTTTCACAGTTGTTCACAGAAGCATTGTGAAAATGAAGTTCTGGCAGGGCTTTGTAGAAGTACATTGTTGTACATGTTGGAAGGCCCAGCATTTAAACACAGATCTAGGGCCCTCAGACAATATCTTATAATTCAATAAACGTATAAGAATTTCAACATTTTATTACTGTTGCAAAGCAATAATTAATTATCTAGTCATTTGATTTATTACCAATTAATTGTGTCATTCTTCAGGTGAACATAATTTAAATCCACTGAATTAAGAAATGAAATGAAATTATGTAATGAAAACACTTTTTTGATTATTGCTTTTTTCATTTTTTTTAACCTTATTACACATTCTTTGCAGTGGATCAATAAACACGTGCAGGGCAATCTGTGTCCAGTGTGTGGCGCAAGAGAGCCCTTGGAATAGCGGTAAACTGTGTGTGTGAATGTCTCTGGTGCCGCATGTGCGCAGTTGAAGGGACGTGAGGTGCAGAGGGGAAGCTGTAGCTCCAGGATAAACGGAAGCGGGCAGATTGCGATTGTGATGAACATGGCGACTTCGCTAACGTGCAGGAGAAGTACTAACAGAGCCTGTTCTAAAGGCTTCATCGTGGCCGCGTTGCTGCTTATTATTTCTCTGGCACCGCAACCGGCCTTGTGCAAGAAGAGCCATCTCCGAGTTGTCACTGACGGAAACTGGCAGGAAATTCTGGAAGGAGAGTGGATGATAGAATTGTAAGTCGGCGGACTCTTTACAAATACCGCGCCGGGTGTTTATAATCTTGGCGCTCCATTCATTGGAATGCGAACCTTGTAGATTACAGGTAGAATTATTATTGTTGTTGGATGTTACGGAAATGTAACTCGTTCCTGCTTGCACACACTGTAGGCCGAGTGAATGGACGTTACTCAGTTGTCATGTGTTCAAAACAAGGACGCCAGATCAAATATACTATATTTGCGTCTATGTGCAGCTACAGATATTCCACAATTAAAACGCAGAAAACATTAAATTAAACTTGCTGGTGGTGAATGTTAAAAATGCTTGTGAATGCTTTGGAGGTTTTCCTGTTTTATTTTTTTTTGTAGTTTCCTCTGGTCCTTAATAAATCAACTGCGTATCGGAGACCTACCGTACAGTATGTGATTAGAAAGTGCTGTACCCTTTTTTTAATCCTGTACATGGTACATTTCTGAAAAAAATATTTTGCCAAAATTTTAATATTATTAACGTATAATTGAGCTTTTAACAGTGTTATAAAAATAGCATGTTATCATTGAAGCAGCCACTTCCTCTTTAAGGGTCTGGTAATTTGTGAACTACATTTTAAGCATACCGAAGGTGACATTGCACGCATGAAGTTAGCATACACGGCTATTTAAATTATAAATAAATACATTTTAAAACAATTTTAAGATTATGATCTAATTTAAGATACGTGTTTTTTTTAGTTTATTTTATGTCAGGGTAGAAGTACGTGCTATACAGTACGTAAGATGTTTGCTCTGTGATGGGTTATTGAGTGATATTTACAGAAATGTATAATATAAACGACTTTTCTGGAAGTGTCGGATTAAAATCGGCAGTGTATCTCCATCCGGTCTAAAACGACTGAAATTTTGCCTTCTGTTTAAATATTGCTTAGTACTTTTTTTATTACTTGGGGATTAAAAAGGCTCACTGTGCTTAAGAAAAAAAGACTTGTTAGCGAGAGAGAATTTCATTTTTTGTGTGTGCGAGCGAATCCCATGCCCTGGCTTGGTCTTGTGTCCCTGCAGCTTTGCCCCGTGGTGCCCAGCCTGCCAGCAGCTTCAGCCCGTGTGGAATGAGTTTGCGGAATGGGCGGAGGACATGGGGATTAATATTGCCAAGGTGGACGTCACAGAAGAGCCAGGTGTGTCTGACTGCCACCCAGTGCTGTCATCTCGCCGCCGGCGCTGCTGGGACACGCTGCGGGGCTCTGTGCCTCCACTGGAAGACCAGCCGCCCCACCTCCCCCTCCGTTGTCCGGATCACATGGGTGTATTAGCAGAAGCTTGAGTGTGGCTTTCACCGTATGAAGCCAGTGTGGCAGCACAGAGCACAGTTTGTAAATGAATCAGACTTGCCATTGCAGGACTCGTGGATATTTATAGACAACGGAAAGACACTTCCTGAGTCGTGAATTGTGACAAAGCTTGCTTAAGATGTAGAGGCTGGTGGTGGAGATGCTGTCTCAGTTTGCCGCTCCTGTTTGAACCCAAGCTCCATCCAGTTTCTTACGAGAATCCTTCACACACACAGAACTATAGCAGTGAGGTAGTGTAGGTATCAGTGACTATGTTGTTCTGGTCAGATTATTGCCTTGAATGACTAATTGTGCCATGAGAACTTACATTCTGTCACTTACCCTGTGTTTTTTGCAGGTCTGAGTGGTCGCTTCATTATCACAGCTCTTCCAACAATCTACCAGTGAGTTCTCCTGTCTGTTCTTTAATCTGTTCAGTCAACTCTGTAATTATTTATTTATTTTATGCAGAACAGCCTCAGACTGTAGTTCTATACATAGAATACTTTATCTGCAGCATGGTAGTCAGTTGTGTTAGTATCATAATAAATATTTCTTTCAATAATAGTCCTGCTAATTAAAATGGAAAAGGCTTCATGGAGGGCCACTCTTGTCTTATTGCATGTTAATGATTGGGGTACTCTGACTGTAAAATGAACATGTCCTCACTAAATATTAGTCTGTCCTGGTTGCTTGTTGCTGCAGAAGCAATATATTTAGTGTTGTAATGCCAAGTGAGCAGTGAGAGAACAGTGATAGTTCCCCTTGCAGAGGAAAGAAAATTTGATGCATTGCTCATGTGATGTAGATATTTTCTCATGTGGAAGCACTTTGTAAAATGTAGCAGGGAAGCATTCGGTAAGGCAGAGAAATGTCTCCCCTGGCACTGTGATTTGAGCATGTCAGTCCCCAAATGCAAGACTTTATTTCTCTATGAGCTTTTGAATTCTATCAGTAATGCTGAAGAAGCTGTTTCTTATTTGCACAGCCAGGTAGCAAGAAGAAGTGGAACCGTCTTCCTAATGTGTGTTCTCTCAGCGGCTTAAATTAAATGTCCTGCAGAAATTAAATAAAGGACAAAACAACAACCACTAATTAAAATGCTGCTTTGGTAGCCGGTATTGAAGAATTATTTTTGTGAATGAGTGATGTAGACACAAGGTGATTCATGTCTAAATGTTAAATACCAATATATATATGCGGATTGCATTGTAACTGTGCTTTAATGTCCCCAGCCTATGATTTAACGTATTCTTCAGGAAACACCTTCAGTTATAACCTAATTATGCTGTTATTCTTAACCTAATATACTTGGATATTATTCTTAAGACCTAATATACTTGTATTCCAGAAGAATTCAGAAGAGTATTCTAATTCTACTGGTAGAGTATAGTAAAAGCTATATGCTCTTCAATAAAATCAGAAAGTAGAAGTGAGATAATGATGGTTCTTGCACTTTAGATTCCTGACAAGAAAACTACCATGCTGTTGTGATTAATTCAGGGCATGCAGCATCGAGGAAAATTTTGTTTGTAGATGGTTATCTTTCATCCCTATGAGCTTCCTGCAGAATAGTTTTTAAAATGGTTATGCTGCACTGTCCAAGCTGCGTGGAAGCCCTGATCATTCATGGTGCCCTACACTTTTTGTGCTGGAATGGAACATACTATACCACAGACCACTATTTAAAGAAAATGAAAGTGGTATAACTTCCTTTGCTGTCCTAACATGACTGGGCTTTCTATGTTAAAGCAATTGATTTGACATTTAAAGGAAGCTCAGTGTTATTGGTTAGCCCTGTTATGTCAACACACTTATCAGAGGGACAGCTTGACACTCGTGTTCTGATGCATACCGTCTGAAGGCAGCCTCAGCTGGAGTAGCTCATCAGCCCAGTCATCACCGTGATGACGTGAGTGTAAGGGCAGCGGGCATACTGAACCAATTCTAGCAAAAATGCACATAAAGAAGTTCTAAATACATCTTACACTAATTTCTCTATTATAATTATGAATTACTGCATGTAACCTGGTGCCTTTTTACCTTTGCTCTGTAGTATAGATAAATAGGAATGTCTTTTGCTGCAGAAGAATGCTGTTAGAATAAATGCAGTACGAACTGTGCCAGGACTTTGTCTGACATAGTTCTCAGTTTTCTAAAGCCTTCATGCATGAGAGTCCTGAGAGGCTATAATCCAGAGCTGTACATGTAGATATGTTAGTTAAAAATCGGCAATATATATTTATATCTGTTTTAATGGCAGTGTCTTTATAACCTTTCCCCTCCTTGTGAGCCATTTGGTCTTCATTTTATCTTTGCACAATTTCAACTGACACCCCCTGGATAGAAGAGCTGCAGTGAAGGCACCACTCAGTACACTTGCATCCTGGGTCATTTGGCCTGAACAAGAGCTGCAGCAGGTGTGAAGGATAGTTTTCACGTAGTCAGACCTAATGAACCATTAGGAGCAGAATGTTAGGAAATACTGTATAGTTGAAAGGATAAGATTTAAGTCAGGGGCTGCTATGTTAAATTGTGCATTGCACTAGTAAGACCACATGTAGAATAGTTTGTATGGTTTTGGAGGAGATCCTTCTCATGTAGCTGGTAATACCTGAATGAGCTAGGTGGACTGAGTGGCCTTCTTGTGTTTGCAAAAGTAAGAACAGATATGCTAACGTTCCATGCTTCAGCTGTAAAGATGGAGTATTTCGGAGGTACCAAGGTGCCAGGACGAAAGACGACTTCTTGAGCTTCGTTGACGAGAAGAAATGGCAGGACATTGAGCCTGTTTCCTCCTGGTTTGGGCCTTCTTCCTTCCTGTGAGTATGCCTCGTGGAGCTGCTTTCTGTCTGTCAGATTAGCCCGTGTGTTGTGGGTTCGAGTCTTGGGTGCGGCACTGCTGTTGTAGCCTTGAGCCGGGTACTTTCCTCAGATTTTTTCAGTCAGCTGCCCAGTCTTCTTGATTCTGGAATCATTTTGGACAAAACCAGCAACCAACTTCCTAATAATGTTGAAAGCCTCCAGTTCCACGTGTTGACGCAAAAAACTGCGCCATAAACTCAGAATAACTGGGATTGTTAACATTCGTCAGTCGCACTTAGGGTAATGCTCTGAAAATGAGTTGGGAGTTATAGTTTTAAAAGCATTATTCATGTCATCCTTCTTTTACATTTTTTCTTTAGTGTTGTATATTATGTACATTCTGTGTAACTGTTTTCTTTGTATGTGCTTAGATTCTTGTTTCCCCTGCTAGCTTAATATTCCAACTTCAGGAACTTAAGAAAAGGCATCTTGGCAATAACTGAGAGGAAGAAATGGTAGTGTTGTACCACAGTGCTGGTGCAATGGGAAAAACAATCCGGTGTTTCATTTATTTTCTTCCTCTGTGCACATTAAGAACAGTTATTTTTGACAGGATCTGTAAGGAATAGTACAGCAAAAGAAGCTAGATATCCAGAAAAAGACAAATGATTTCATTTTATGTATTTTAATCAATGATTTTCAGGGTTTCTTCTCATCTATCCATTTAAGTTTGGATCAAGACAAATGTTTTGAATTGGCTTACTTTAAGCAAGCTGTTGAATGTTAAATTCTAATATTTAGAATTATTTTTTTACAGGATGAACACAATGTCAGCTCTCTTCAAACTCTCAATGTTCATACGGGTAAGCTGCAATATTATAGCTGACCTTTTCATTTTATTTCTTGCTATATATCTACAGTATTTTTACAGATAAGCTGTCTTATGTCACGTGCAGATAATTTGTATCTTTTTTTAGTTCATTTTCATTAGTATTTCATAGCAACATTGTTGCAAAACAGTGAAAACAGAGAGGCGAATTACAAGTAGTAAAAGAAAGTAGTTTAATTAACCCCTAGCTATAACATAAAAAAATGTGCTTTAAATTAATGAAATTTGTCTCTTCAAATAACTCATTTTTGCCTCCAAGCACATATTTACAACAAACTAAATTATTATAGTTGAACTAGAAAGCTTCAGAATAAATCTTTTCCACAGGCTTAGCATCGCAGTCTGTTTCCTGCCAATACTTTATGTTCCTATTTTTCAGGATTTAAGTACTGTATAAATGGGTGTTTTGTTTTTAATTCACAAAGTTCTGTCATGTTTTTCCAGATACATCTGTAAATTAATTTCTCCCATTTCCACCATTCTGTAAGTTGGGAGTGATTTGTTTCCACTGTTCTCACCTACAGTCTTTTTATTTCTTAACAGCATTGCCATAACTACATTACAGAGCAAATTGGAATTCCAGTATGGGGATCCTACGCAATCTTTGCACTTGCGACACTCTTCTCAGGTCTTGTTTTAGGACTGGTAAGCAGAAATTGATTTGCCTTTTGTATTGCACTTTTGTCTTGATACTGGGAATGGCTTTTATGTTCTTATTCCAGCTAAGTCTTTTTCTAATCTGAATATCACAAAATGTTCTGCTCTAGTATCCCCATGGCTCTTGTATCAATAACTGAGTTTTTAAAAAAATAAAATACGTATGAATGGGAATATGTACATTGTACATGACTTTATAAATCTCCAGATTTTAGACTTGAATTATATAGGTTTGTCCTGGATGAAGCAGGAAACTTGGTGAAGCTGGATTCTTGTGTGTTGTTTTGCAAGTTAAGAGATCAGTTACTCCTGAGCATTGTTACTGTTAGAAAAATAGGTTTGTTTCTCATACAAAGGGAAATAAAAAGCTCACAAGCTGTCACTCTTTGTTTTCCATTTTATTCTTTCAGGTTTCTCCGTTTCTTCATAACGCGTTATTCCGGTTAATCCTGACTTTGTGTTGTTTGTAGATCTTGGTGTTCATCGCTGACTGTGTCTTCCCATCCCGCCGATTTGCCCCACCGGGTCATTACCAAAGTAAGAGCCTCAGGGTACTTGCCAGCTCTGGCGTGAGTCAACAGAGGGAGCAATAATTGTAGTATAACTGCAGTATGCTAGTGGTATGCAGTACAGTACTGTTTGTTCTGACAGTACCTCTGACTATATAGCAGTACAAATCGCCTTTCCCAATCTTTCTCAATTACTGCTTTCATCGAGGTTAGAGAAGCTCTGATTTGTTTTCACTGATGAAATCAAACTATTTAACTCTGCTTTTTTATTGCTTCAAATCTTTTGTATTAATATATCACATAAAAATGGGTTGCTTCAAGAATCATAATTATATGTACTTACTGTGGCATTTATTCTTTGCACTTAAAGGTAGAATTAGCAATATAATATTTTTCTTTGAATCTTTGCGTTTTGCACGCAAAAAGGCAGTCAGGAATCTCTTAATGTTGTGAATATTGTAGGTAATGGAGAGTTGAGGAGCAGCTGGCTTCTTGGGATTTTCCATTTTTGCAGAAGGCAAGGGGACTTAACTCCGCAGTTCATTTAGCCAGAAGCAATGCTGAGTTTGTCTGCGGGGGGGGGTGATATCTGTTTTTCAGAGAAGCAGGCTCTGGAGCAGGCTCGCCTGATAAAGAGGCTGGAGGATGAGCAGGAGGCGGACGGAGAGGAGGAGGATGAAGATGAGTGCGAGGAAGAGCGCGGGCGGGAGGTGTGGAGGAAGAATCACCATGGTGGGCACCAGGAGGTGGAGGACTGGGAGGGGCAGAGCCAGGAGGACCTGCTGCCGAGGAGAGAGAGACTGGAGGCAGAGGAGGAGAGTTCTCCCCAAGCCATTCGCAGGAGAATGCCTGCAGCCCAGGAGGAGGACACCTAAGTGGGAAGAAGGGAACTGCACACACCCCGAGCAGTGGACAGTGCTTCTCACTGTCCCCTGGGTGAGAAGTGGCCCGTGCATCTGAAGACGACACAACCGGCTGCTCCTGACTGCAGCTTGTACATCTCTCTGCTAGGAGTGAGCTGACATTTAAAATTGGAAAGTTTCTTTAATTGAAGCATGGTATGTTACAAGTATTTATAAGCTGTTCATTTTAAAAATGGAGGTTTACGTAGACTTCTATAAGGTATTTGCTTTAGCAATCCTTTAGAATTTGGTTTTGCTCATTTATATTTAAATCTCCACTGTAGTCCCCCTAAGATTCCTTTTCTTCCCTGTCATTGGACTACAGCCTGGTTGTGTCTGTGTCACAGATCCTCTACAAGACCCTTTACAAGGTGGTAAAGGAGATGTTTTTTTTTCCAGGATTTTGAATGGGGGAATTAAGGATGCACTTAAGCTGGCTTTTCTTCAGTTTGACTTTATTTGACTCACCCCCCCCCCCCCCCCCCCATACTTGCACTCCTTAAAAAAGTTCACTAGTGGATTCATTATGAATCATTACGTCTTAGCTTTCCTTGACGTGCTCCTGTTTTTTTTACAGCTGAGTCACAGGTCTTGGTGTTAATAGTCATTCTTAGGATTCGGGTATTTTCATCAATATGTGTCAGGCTGTTTAAAAATGATGCCTTTGAAACGGTGTTGATACCTCTCAAAATACATTCACCACCCCTCAGTTTGTACAGGAGGAAAAGAAGGAATTTCAATCAAGTGCTTGACAATCTAAAGAGAAATGACAAAAGAAAAGGTACACCAGGAGCATTGTAACCGTCAAGGCAAGTTTTGCCCAGTTCCATGCAGTGTAAAATATGGAGGAATATTTAAAACTGCTTGACATAATATTTTTTGCAAACGAATGGTATTACTTGGGTGTATTATCTGATCTGACAGATACATTTCAATGTGGTACTTTATCTGTTGATTTGAAGATGGTATCTAGATTCAATTAGAATTGAGAAACCTTTCTCCTTGTTCTTGTCGAGGTACGCATTTGACTTTTTTTGTTGATACGAGAATGAAAACGGATTAGTAATGAGGGAAATGGCTTTTAGGAAAATTAGCCATATAAAAATGCATAAATGTCTCAAGGGTAAATGTGTTACTTTTGCTGAGACTTACGAGAACGTGTAACAACACTTCGTTCATGAACGAAGACAAGTTCTTCATTATACATACACTCCTGTCTTTCCTGTTTTAATAAGAAACTTTCTGTAATATACAGTACCTGAATTTGAACTCGTAAGTAAAAATGTGAGCAAAAAACAAAATGATTGCAAATGGCAGCTTTGTATTTTTTTTAGGGTTCTGTAATGGAGAAGCAGGTCTAAAACAATTTGCAGAGCAGTAGAATCTTACATTTACATTTTGTGTTGCATTTTGAAGTTTTGAAATTTTAGACTAAATTCAATACGTAAAAGAGAACTGTAAGGAGCGTTTTCATATGTAAAGCATCAGAATTTCCCAGGAAGTAGCAATATGAACTTGTATGTGAAACTGCTGCTATAAATGTAGCTTACATGAACAAGAAAAATTGACTTAAGAACAGTTATTGCTTGTAGTATGAATTAGTTTTCATGCCAGTATGGAATCATCTCTTTTTCTGGTTTGCTTTCATTCCTTAAAAAGGCTCATCTGTACAGTACTTTTCGCTTTTTATTTTATTTGGGTTCAGATTGCAGCATTGTTTTACAGTCAGTACTTGGCCTTGTCTTCTGCTCCCATGTAGAATTCAGTGAGTACAGATCCTGCCTCAGCACCATCTGAACATTCAAATGAATGCTAGGCTTACAAATGACATGCTGCTCCTTCTTCCTCAGCCTGGACACCGTATTTAACACTATACTCTCTTTAACAGTGACAATCTTCCACCTGCTTTATGATGTGACTGTTCTTTAAACCCAGCTGTATTTTATTGGATGCTGTCTCTCTGCCTAAGAAAATGCAGAAGCTGCACAAATTGCTTCTATCTATAGCACGCACAATGCATTCTGGGCCAGGTTCACTGCCAATACTCTGCATTAGCACCACTATTTCTTATGCGTCAAAACAGTTCTGTTTGATTGCAAAACAATCCACAGAGGACTCAGTGTTACGTTTATGCCAAAAGGTATGTTGGGGCTACTTTGCCCAAGTAAAATAATACCCACCAGAGTATGATTTCTAAATACAGTTTGAAATATGCTCCTGGTTAGCAAGGGGAATATTGAACAGAAAACTGAACAAGCCAGGACAGTTCTCAGTTGTGTAATACAGTTTATCTGCACTGGTTGCTCAAATTCTTAGGCAACCAGTGAGGATCTTCAGTGGCACAGACTAGATTATTTAGAATTATTAAAGAAATAGTTATAAAAACTATTACCACTGCCAAAGACAATTGCCCAATATTCTGTTTTAAAGTTTTTTGTAAAACTGACCTATACAATACATTTGTGAGAGCCGTATTGTTTTTTGGATTCACTGAAATGCTCCTAGGCTCAGAAAGTTTGCTTTTACCTCACAGCTGAGGTTTAAAGTAACGAGGAGTAAAAGACTGCTGAATTCGCACCTTACAGTAAGGACAAAAATGTATAAATAAAAAATACAAAGTTTCTTCCAGTAAGCCAAATTATTAAATTTGTTCTAAAACTGCTTTATATGTGTCCTGTAAAATCTGCCCAATATAGATTTTGTATTTTTGCTTTGCATTGGTAGTGTAGTACTTCAACCTTACCAGCAGAGGGTGCAACTCAACTTCTTTATCAGTCATAAATTTATTATTCTATTGATGTCTTGGCAATGGGTTTTAAAAAATCCTAAGCATCCATTATATGGAACATTGAAATATATTTTTCTTGTTAGTTTATACGATTTAGATATAAAATCATTATTATAGTTCTTAACCATAGTGTAAACGGTACACAAAGTGGTTATACAATACTAATAAACAACCCTTTTTTGATTTAGCAGAATATTCTAAAAGGATAATTCTTGTTTTATTTTTTCTCCAAAGGCAATATAAAGTTGATTGTTTTATGAGATTTGTGCAAATAGTATATGCTGTAATACAGCAATGACCCATAACTTCAGCATGTACACAAGTACAAACTTGTGCTGCTTGTACAACCTTAGACCTCTTATTGCTTTCTGGAAAGACCCGTCTTGCATAATAATAAGTAGTGATCCTGTCAACCACAAGTGATGATCCCAAAATAGGATTATCAACCACTGTAGAAGTTGCAGCTGAAGTTCAAAAAGATTTAGACTGGGGAAACACCTGGCATTATATTTGATGTAGAGAAGTACAGAATGTTAGATAAATGTACAAAAACATAATTCAAAATGAGAAACCGAGCTTAAAGATGTTTTACATGGAAAAGATTTGGGTATTTACAGTATGCTGACACATCATTTACATCTTCTAGATGATGTGAACAAGCAAAAAAAAAAAGGAAAACTAAATTAAAACATCTGGTAAAAAGCATGGAAGATGAATTTGAAGGGTGTTGTGTTAAATTGTACAATGCACTGCTAAGACCTCATTTAGAATATTGTTTAGAATTTTGGATGTTCTAAAAAAAGATATTCCTGCTCTGGAATTGATCCATACATGAGTGACCAGATACAGTACATTCCCATATATAAAGGAATGACCTACTGTATGTGGACAAGCACTAACAGTAACTCTTTTGTCTGGAACAGAGAAGAATGCAAGAGGACCTGATAAAACTATTCAATGTTGATGCCAAGATCCAATGGGCTTCTTTTAGAGTCAACAGTGAAACTACTCAAAAGAACATTAAAAAGCATTTGAAACTGAGAACAGAAGGCACATTTTTACACAACGATTTGTGAGAATATGGAACAAGCTCCATAGCTAAGTTGTTGAATATGATCAATTTGTTTTGTTTTTTTCAGGAAAAAGCTGAATGAGTCCCCTCTCCTTAATTAAATAATATCAGCAATAGGGCTACATGGGCTGAATTGCCCCTCTTCTCATTGTGACCTTATGAGTGATTTTTTTGTTCTTATGTTATGACTAGATCTGTAAATAGATGCACTACAGTGTATGCCCACAGAGTGCCCAGGAGGCAGGCAGAAAAGTGTAGCAGCAGAGGAGCTGAAAATCTTGACAAATAACTAATTGCAGTGAGCACAGTTCCTCGCAGGTTGTAATTAAACCTTATTTTTAACTTGTTTAACGAGGAAGGAGGTTGCCCTGTATTTCTAGCTGCTGCTGCTCAACTTAATTTCCAGAGAGAAATCCTTGGAGGCGTTTGGTTCTCTTCAAGAGAAACACATTTCTGCCCTCGACTTGGGTTATGTGTCATCTGTTGTGAAGGAATCCACTTCTACTCAGGTATGATCATTTTCCTTAACACAACTTCATTCTCAAAGCAGAATAATGACATATAATCAGAATATTGGGGAATAAAGCACCCTTGTCTGATGCTCCAAACTTTTGTTCTGGGATGAGCAGGCAGATTAGCTTTAATTATAACCATAACAAAATTCCAAAGCCATGGTAATGTTATTGCATGGATTCAAGCTTACAAATATATTATGCAATATACAATATTCTTGGTAATAATTTTTTTTAACAAAATGTACAAGTCTGTGTGCCAGTAGAATGCTTTGTCATGTGCATAAGCATTTAGTAAGGAAACATGAGCATCACTCTGAGGCTCTGTATGTATTACACTATGTCATGTGAAAAGCTGTCATCACATTTATCTTTAACAATTAACAGTTTATCTTGAAATACCCACTTATTTTAATATTTGTATGCTCAAGTTTGACAACTTTTGATGAGCTTACTGTCTTCCCAGCTTAACATTAGCCCACGAAAAGTAAAGATCCCAGTAATGTATCCAAGGTGTACCTGTCATGCCTGAGCAGGTGGGAGTTCGCAGCCCCTCATCTGCCCCGGAAGCCCGCAACATTCCCACTGGTGACCACATTTTTCCAGGGGCTACCAGAAAACACTCAAGATCTTTATCAGTGTCCCTGTCATCCAATTAACAGGTGATTTTCCAATCTAGTTCTCCCTATTTATACGCTGTTACGCCACTGGATCGGTGCTCTGACATTGAGGTACTCCCAGCAGTGCTAATCACAGTACTGAGCTGAGAGACATATCTGTCCTCAAACTTGAAACCTTAAGCCCGGAGACATCCAATTCAGCCCCGTGCCCGAGAACTCCAAATTCCTGTTCAGTGCAGGACCAGTGGCGTCCGTTCTTTCTTCTATCCATCCGTCTGCAGTGTAGTCTTCCGCCTGTCCCTGCCATACAAACTGTTCACCTCCCACACAATTCGATTCCTGTCTGCCATTAAGCTGTACAACTGTCTCCTGTGAGTTCTACTAGCTGCCGAATATCGTAGATTCCCTGCATATAGATTCCTGCCTGTCAGTAACCCATGGCTGTCAGCTTCAGCTAGCCACACTGTAACATTCCTAGCTCTGTAGATATGCTAGGACCTGGGAGTGAAATCTTTCCAAAAATCACAAGATAATTGTGTTAATTTTTTCCTAAGAAGGTAAGAGAATCACCTACACCCATCTCCACTGTTTCCAAGTTCATTTTAAGGATCTCTAGACTTCCACAGCGTGGAAAACAGTCTCAGGTTAAAAGTTGTAATGATATGGAATGTAGGATTTAATAACTTTAAGACCAAACAATTTGTCTGCCCTCTTGTTTCAAAATGCTCCCCTTCTAGTTTTTATGGAGAAACATTGAAAGTATCAAAATAATCTCAATATATTTCAATGAATAAGATCTTAAATTAAGAGCTCAGAGGCTAGGTTACAAATGTAATCAAGCCAGTTCATCCTTAGTGAAGGTTGCATGTGCTAGTAGACTAATAATCCATTTTGTTTGGTTTTAAGCAACTACGTGTAATAGTTTAGGTCCAATAATAATTATGTATTTTAGGTATATTATGAATTAAAAAGTTAAAAAGTAGGTACAGTATATATGAAAAATGTTTTTTCTTCTGATTTGAGAAGCCAATATACAATCCTCACCATTTGAAACGGACAACTGGAAGGGGAGTGTTTTTTATGTCCAAGAATATATTTTCTGCTTGTCCTACATTGATTCAGCAGGTGAAACATTTCAGTGCCGTTTTTCCCCTCTTCATATTCCTTCTCATGTTTTATTTTCCTTTTCTGAACAGTTAGCCCATTCCAACTTGTCACCGCATAACATATTTCCATGGATTTGTTCTAGAACCCAAAACTCATAAAGACAAACACACATATTCAGAAAGGCCTCTTTCCGTTAATGTCACCTGGCTTGATGCCAAAAGTTTGTCCAAGCCACAGGAATTCAATGGAAAATACTCCTATTTAAGTGAAACACAATTGTTATTGAATTGAAATTATTAACTTTGGGTGTGTTTACTGGAGCTTGTGCCACTAAAAGGAGTTCCCCTTAATAGTTGCATCACATTTAGCAATACCCCTGCACTATTTTCCAGGATCAGAGAAACTCAAGAGAAATTCTTTTCATCAGCAGATTTTATACCCATCCATTCTACATTTGTACATTTAGCATACAGAAGATCCTTTAAAACTATCTTCATCATTCGACTCATTCTTTCCGTCTCCCATGGTAACTGAATCACATTTATTCAGATAACTCAAAGGGGAACTGCAGTCCCCATTTCTCAGACCAGTTATAAAATCTTGGTAACAAATTAATTTACGGTATCGCACAATTTGACAAGTTCTGAATTAAGCACAAAACCATGAGCTTTGTGAAATTACTGTATGGTCGCCATTTTGCCGTGGGCGAGAGCAAGAGATGGCGCAAATTGAGTTGTGAAGCAGTGACGCGGCCTTTCCTGTTCACTAGTCACCATAATGTCAAATGTAATGCGATGTACAGTACAACCGAATAAGTACAGGTTATGCACCAGAAATTTCACCACAGAAATGTTCCAATGTGATCTGCATGAGTTAACAAGTAAACTGTATTTGTCTGCAAAACCGTCAAGAGCAATTTTGCTATTAGATTAAAAGAGATGAATTCACAAGCCTGCTTGTTTACAATGTAATAAGGCCACTTCACCTCACTGGAAGTATCGTTGCTTCATTCTGAATCACAGAATATGTCACTGCACATACCTGTAAATGTCTTCTATTTTGTGATGAAAGTTGGAGGTTTTACACTTTGCCGGGTACATTTTACCCTCATTGTGGTTTGAAATGCACTCATCAATGCAGATTCTTTCTAAACCCAAAATATAAAAATAGCATTGCAGTTCCCCTTTAAAATGCAATGAATTGCTTCTATTATTTTTACTTTTTTAAAAGATGATTTGTTTGATTTGTAACGAACAGGATTGTTTGTTTAAAACAGGGATTCCATGGATTATCCTGCTCTGATAGGGATGTAGAACATATTTTGTTGTAATTATGTCACCGGTTTGTGAGATAAAGGTGGACTGCTGATGAACTACTCTTAAAGAAGCCATTTGATGAGCAATTATTTTTTACACTTGTAGTTGCAAAGCATCACATGATAACTGTAACAAGTTCTCCTATTTACACCATCATTTCTCCCTAGGACTCCATGAAACTATATCTTCAACAAAAGATAAAATTCAAGTACAGTCATTGAGCCCTTCTCAGCAGTATCACATGGTACAAACCATCCTGAGCTCACATTAAATTGAACTTAAGTAATTTAGCCTGGGTGCTGAAAGAAAGCTGGGGTCAAACTAATTGATAATATTCAAAAGTATATTGAAAAGTGCTTCAGCATTGTTGTGTGGGACAAGGTCACTAAGCTTCTTTCATTAGGACTAGATTGAGATCTGGATTGATTGTCTGGGTGTGATTCTTGCTGATATATTGTACACATTAGGAGAGAGAGAAAATGAACTGCTTTCCTTGGGATCTTTCCCCACAGAGCTGCTGTGGGAGTCAGGCATGTCTGAGCCCCAGGACCTGCACAACTTGAACTTCATTTCATTGGCTCAACTACTGTATGTTTAGAGATCTGACCCATGAACATTTTCTCCCATGTGTCAGCTGCTTGTGCAGGAACTGACTTTTAACACAGTAGGATGGCTGAGGGTGTAGAGAGAAACCTTAAAATAGTTGTTCTACCAGACAGAAGGCAAAAAGGCCTGATTGTCAATTTCAAATGTGATAACACTTTATCTGTGCGAAAACCTCTTACTACCTCTGTGGGGTTTCTATACATCCATCCATTGTCCATAGCAGCTTCATCCTCTAGACTAGAGGATCCCAGTAACCTGGAGCCTAGCCTGGCAGACACAGAGCTCAAGAAAGAAAAAACAGATTATAGTATCATTGCCTACAATGTAAAGATTTGGCCTAGACACGAAGCTCAAGAGACTGACGGTCTCTTTCCTCACCTCTGTGAAAGCTTAGAGTTAAGGTCGGAGGTTACAATGTGATTTTAAACATTCATGTTTGTCAATAGAGTAGAAGGGCTGGTCTCGGCACCACACGGTTCTCTGTTGCAGATGTGTAAACTGTAATCGGGGTCCTGGTGAATGGGAACAGTGTGCTGCTTATTTTGTGGACTTCTGTGTACTGTTTGCGTACAGTATAGGCTGGACAGTTTATTGCAAATTATGAGTTTCATTTTACCTCATGATTCCTTGTTGTAACCAAAGAGGAGGAAAGAGGTCATTTTCTAATTTCTGTCAAGAAAACAACAAAAAAGCAAAACTAAACCTTCTATTTAAAGTTATAAAGAAGCCAATGGATGCTGAAGGAGCCTAAACATAGCACAAACACAAAACTATCTAGTCAGACGTCTAAGATCTAATTCGCCTTTAAGTAAGACACCATTTTACTCTTTTAAAGATGTGCGCTCTAGAATAATGTTCTCTCCAGATATTCTTTAACAAATACTACCTTTTTAAATTTGAGTCTAACAGGAGCTGCTATGTTCTTTTAAGCAGTTAAAATGAAAATGTCTGATGCTGAATTGGAAATAATTAAAAAATGAAAAAAACAACAATCTTGCTCAGTTTTCTTTTGCCAGTCAGAAAAACTGGAGCAACGTTTCCACTGAAACAAAAAGCTTGGAAGTTTGTCCTGGACATTTTTGCTTGTAGGCCTTGCTTTCCACCTGCTCATAAATCCTCCTCATGATTCCACAAGGTTTGCAAATAAATAATTACATCATGGCCATGGTAGCTGAATATCAAGTTGAAATGTTTCACACAGCCTGAGCCTCCTTCTGTTCTATATTAACTCTAGGCCTAATGTCCTTTTGGAATATGTTTTCACTATAATTTTAACTCAATATGTTGTTCTACAAACTTGCTATGTTTAATAAAGTAGATTATGTATATCTTCCAATTGATTTATATATAGAATAGTGTTTTAATACATTTTGTTTCCGAATTCACACTGCTGGACCTTTTCTTTCAATCAGAATTTGTGAACAGAAAAGTAAAAGCCTGTTCTGTATAGTAAATGAAAAAACTGTTTTGATATTCATCTGCATTAAAAAATCACAATTTAAATATACCAGTCTAAAACAATGAAGACAAATGTGCTTGAGAAAGCATTCTGTGAAGTCTTGTTATTTCTCTAAGTGCTCTATAGCAAGTGGAGCCAGAATCAGGCTGGATTCTCCCTGGGACGGATGTGCTGGGAGATGTTTATACAGCTCATTTGCTCAGAGCTGGCTCGTTTCCGTAGCCATGGAGACAGATGTTTTGTTGTAGAAACAACAGGGGCGTAGTTTAGTGCAAGTTGACTTTGGTGTACACATCTGGAGCTAGAAGTGCATTGTAAAAAAAGAGAACATGTAAACAATTTAGCTACAGTAGATATGGTGATATAAAGTATGGGAAGTGTCACAGACATGCAGATTGAATTTGATTAAAAGTTACAAAACAAAGTATGAATTGACCAAAACACTTTTTGCATTGCATGTTTTGAACAGTTCTCTTCTGGGTTTATAGAACCCAGTGCATATACAGTACCCTTTTCAGAGAAGCCATCTTAAATAAATGCTTATTAACTTAATTAAACCTAGGGTGTAACAATACCATCATCACAATACAGTACGATTTTGGAAAGCAGAAATGAATGTAGAAAAGAATGAAAGCTGCCTTTGTGATGTTTTGGCTTCCATAGTAGCGAAGACTCATTTTAAAGTTTTGGAACGGGTGTTTCGTGGCTCATATGGGTCTAACTATTTAAGATACTGTTGCACGGCCAAGTTTATTCCTGTCTTGAAAATGAAAAAAAAAAAACACTTGGTAAGAAGAGCAAGTGATGTCCTATGAACCTGGAATCATTTGTTTCTTTTATGCAATGAAAGAGCTTCTTTCACAAGAAACATGGCAAAGTTTTCATTATAATAAAGTCATGCAAAAGGAATATAAAGATCTCTAATTCTATTTCCTGAAAATAGAAAAACGGTTACTTTCAATAGGAAAGAAAAATAGAGGTGCTGTAATGAGACGTGGAATCCTTCAAAGGATGTACTGTACTGAAAAAGACACTTAAAAAAAAGTTCACTTTAGAACATGACATTTACAATTCAGTAAACAGACAGGATTTTGTATTTATAGCAGTGCGATGGTTTGAAGACACAATATCACGCTGATGTGCATGATTTCTGTTTATGGATATATTTTAACTTCTATTATTAGCTATTAATTGAACATTTTAATCCAGATCGGAACTTCATTTTTAATGTAACTTTTTATTGTTAATTCCAGGAAAGCTTTTGAACTAAAAGGAACGTGTTCTAATGTGTTTGTGTTGTGCATTCCTCATACATGCATCTCTTACATTTTATGCCTTGCATTATAGAATACCATGTGGTTGAAGGAATATACAGGTGCAAACCAGTGTGATCAGAGCATTAATATATATTTAAAATCATGGAGAATGGTGTCTAATTCCAGAAGATATTACAAGAACTCAGGGAAACCTATAAGGTTTTTGTGGGCTTTGCATCTATACACCTCCTTCATAAATTAAGACCCTCCTTTTGATTGCTGAAGACGATATGATTGAGTGGTTAAATTAGTAAATTACCACATGAAAGCAACTACATTTCTTGTCTCACTCGTTGCTTGGACTCTACAGGCCAGTCCAGAGCAAGAGGTAAATCGACCTCGGTAGTAAAAGTTAATAAACTTAGTGAAGCCTTTTGTTATATGAAAGAGATTTAGAAACTGCAAGACTCAAAGGAATTCAGACTGTGACTTTGAATATTCCCAATAATAGCAGCACAGACAGAAAAGCTAAAAGAGGCCTGGAATTTTAACCCTCTATAGAACAGCTCTGTGCTTTATCCTCTCAACATAAATCAATCTATTCATGATTTAAAACTCCAGTTCTTTGTTGGTCCTTGGCTGTTACATAAGAAAGATTTTTTTTTAATGAATTAAATGTATTTTGTGAAATCCATTCAATTCCTGTTAGGTCCATTCGTATGTAAGTGCAGTTTGCATAAGTAATGTCAAATTGATAACTTTGATGATTTGAAAGAAGCATTTATAGAAAAGGAACATACACATTATGAAGCAAGTCTTTACAAACTGGGCTTCTAGTAATGCAACCATGCACATCTTTGAAGTGGAAATAATAATGCACATGGATAATTCAAGTTTTCCTCCAATTATGGCCAATTAAACTTAAGTATCAACATTTATAGGGTTGAAGTTGAGTAGAGGATAAAAGAGCAAGGCCAACACAAACAATGCCAAATGACTGAGATTGTACCTGCTGATCACATATGTGAATCAATGTGAGTTTGGTCAGTGACATACCTGTGGTTTTTCCACTGACGGTTTAAATACAGCAGGGACTGCTTGGAGGTCAAGGGAAATGATGCTGGCCAAGCACTTCTCTGTTTGCATTTCTAAATATAAGACAGTACACATCATGCTGGCTTATATTTACATTCTAGTATGGCTAGCCAAGAACTAACCTCACCATAAAAAGTAATTACATCCTTGTTTTTGACTGTGGTTCTATTGTGAAAGTGCTTGGCTTTAAACATTTTTGTCAGCCATCTTTCCAGGGTTTGGGAATAGGACAATCTCAATGCCAAAAGTGTTAGAGGACTGAATTTTACAGGTATTCAATATACTGTAGGTGACTGGTATTGCGATTAGATTCAGACCAAAGTCATAAAATGATGATCCTCCTGTCGTGGGCTTGAGGGGGAGAACTGCCAGGGCTGATTTACCTCACTGCACCACAGTGACTCCTACCGGACTTTGTCCTTGCACGTACCCCAGGAAGATTTGGCTGAAGTTCAGGAGCAGTAAATCAAGGCTAAAATTGTCCTCAGGGACAGGGCATGCAAATAGTTTTTTCATTTAATTGATTTCAAGTTCTAGTTTATTGTCATACGTACTTGAGTACAATGAAATGCTTACTTCACCAACTACCTTCTGCAGTGTTGTATTTTTAACATTTGCAGGAGGTCTTATCAGTTATTATTATTAATCCCTACTGGTCCATAGATGTGTGTCTGATGAAGCTGAAGCCTGGCCATGACCAGCCCCTTGGATGTGACTAATACTGAGCTCTGTGTGTGGCAGCGCCGTGGTTTTGAACACAATCCTGTGTACAGTCTCAGCTGGCAGAGACTACATCTCAAGAGTTATGAAACATTGCGAAATACTCTAAAAACATTGCTTAATGTAGTACCTGTAAAAAATGAAGCATACCTTAATAACTAATTTCTACACATTTTTAAAATTTGGAATTCTCCATTAATTTCAATGGTCTCTATGGTCTTGATACAAGAGTTATGAGATGGAGTCTCTGCCGGCTGAGAAGGTACACAGGATTGTGTTAGGGTTAGATTTTAGCATCTCGGGTTTATGGCGTAAGGTAAGTTTCTTTGGAGTTGAACTTTGTTTCCTGAAGAGGTTCCTCTTGGTGAATTGAGATGGAGAGTCTCCCCTCAGGAAACAGAGAGGCACAATCCATCCACCCCTTCCTGGTGATCCAGAAGTCCCCTGTAAATATACTGACCTTAGTTTTGTGTATACTTGCTCCTTGTTCCTGATGTTTAGTCCTGTTGGGAATGCCGTGTTCAATTTTTGGATCCACTCTCTGTCTTTCAACTTTCTTTGTCCACGCTACAGATTCTCAGTGATCTGAATGAGCTGGATGAAGTGCACATTAGTGGGACTGTACTTCTTAATTATTTCTAATGTTATGTAAGTGCTGTGTTTATCTTGTGCAAATGGAATTTCCGGACTCTCCTATGTTTAAAATGTTGCTGTATAGCATTGTGGGATTAAGTGTTGGGAGTTTGCTTCTTACCAAAATGTCCTGTAGGTTTTTGGTTTTTCTGTAGGATGAGATCACCTTGTGCTGCTGGATGATTGTTCCCCATGGGACTGCATTACAGTTGTGTTTGATTTTTCTGTTCACTGCTGTGCATAAGGTTCCACAGTATCTGCAGCAAGAAAGAGGACTTCCAAGAGGCAAAAAAGGAGGAAACTCTTCACAGCACTTTCCCGCAGGAGTTATGGAAGGTCATTACTAAGAAGAGCAGAAAGCACTTTCTCCTATTTAACGTATTGCTTAATAGGTGGGACTTTATTAGTCTTCTTAATGTGTGCTTTGAGTGAAAGCTATGTTTGTTCAGTAGTGCATGTGTGATTTTATGGTCGAAATAGACTTGTCTTCAATCTGCCCATGTTGTTGAATTGTTTGCCTTTGTAGGCAGTGGTATCTAGAACATTTATCTCTGAGTTAAGTGTGGTCTTCTTTAAACCTAATTGACTAATGGGTTGTGTTAAATGTGTTAAGGAAATTCTTTGAACTGGTCTAAGGTATGTGTCCATGTACCCCAGACATCATCCAGGTATCTAAAGTGTGGTGTTTGGGGTTGTAAGGTTGGCAGTTTGAATCTGCCAGGTACAGTAGATGTTTGTTAATGCTACTGCAAAGCACTAAGCCATTGCTGTTCCCTTCTGTGTCCAGAGAAATACTCATAATATAGATGGAGAATAAAAAGAATAAGGTGCAAGATAGTTACCCTGGGGATTCCCATAGTAACTGGAAGACATTGTGAAACAAATGTATCATATTTTACACAAACTACGCATTTGCTGCAATCTCTGATTGTAATTCTAATTGTAAGCAAAATTCTATTGTCAGAAAAAAAGACATACTAAGCCTACAAATGCTCAAAATTAATATCAGCAATATATACATTTAAAAAAGAAGCATCTATTTACCATTACCATAAAATTAAACCTATAAAATTGCCCAAATGCAATTTTAAAATAGAGACACAGCTGCTACTACTTACATAATCAGAGGCTAACAATAAACCCTGTTGCCTCCTAGCATTGATGGGATGCTGTGTTTGAATTATTGTCTTTTTACTGACAGACTTGGCATCAGTGTAGTTTCTCTTGCAAATGACAGTGCTGAGACGTGCCCTTTAGCCTGGCATAACATTGACCTTTGTCAGAATACCACAGAACTCTATGGATGTTTCCTGATTATTCAGTAAATTGCAGTTTACCTAGTGTTCCTGGACGTGGAAAACATATAAAATATTTTAAACACCTGAAGATTATTTCTGTGGATTTTTAAATTACTTTGATCTGGTTCTCCTCTGACTTAGATTTCCGCTATCTACTGTATATATTTATCAAACCATTATACTTAATTTCCTCAGGGTGCAGATTTACTTCTCAATTAAGCTTTTCTTCGTTTTTTCCATTAAAACCTTTAAATTGCAATGTTCATCTGTCTGCACATTGAAGAAGTGAGATGTAATTAACAGGGAGTTTTTTTACCACTACCACAGGTGTAATTGCTAATGCACTAGACTGTGTGTATTGTTTCAGCGTATTATTTTGAGTTACAGTATGAAAGACCTAGATTGCTGCTGAAACAATTTAAATGAATGTCTGACAAGTTTGAACCTAAACAGGAAAACAGATTTTTGCTTTCATTACTATGGTTTTACAAAATGAGAGGAAGCTGTTTGCTTTTTGGCTGACTTTTAAAAATGAATGAAATGTCATCTTTTTTTAAAAACTCATTCAGAAAAAAAACGTTCACATACTGATGGCTGTACATGATTACATGACTTTGTGGTGCTTCCTGTCTAGTCTAGCTAAAGAAGGTGGATATTAAATCTCGAAGGGCTCCAGACCATGGAATCTAGTGACATTTTTGACTTGATTTGTGTTTTTTCAACTTAACAAATGTGGCACTCACAGCAGAAATAAAATGGAATCTGTATCTGTATTTAAATATAATCTTTGGAATCAAATAGAATAATTACAATCCTTGATTCAGTTGGCCTCTGACTATAAAAAGTACCAGATGGGCTGAATGGATTCTTCTAATTTGTAACCGTTCTTCGATTCTTGTTTTTATTTGCATTACACAGAAAATAAAAAGCATCTGACACTTTTAGAAGATTTGTCATTGATCTTTATAGTTATATTGAAACAAACAAATACATGTTTCTTATTGTTGGATTAACACTTGCCTGCCTTAAATTTCAGAGGAATGCAATATAAAGACACCTTTGCTTTTTAGTTGCAGTGTAAGTATACAGTATATATACAGGGGACTTCTGGCTCACCAGGAAGGGGTGGATGGAATGGTGAATTGAGATCTCCAACTCATTCCGCAGGAGGAACCTCCTCTTCAGGAGACGAACAGGGTTCTGCTCTAAACAACCTAACCCCAACCCTATAACCTGATCCCTTCGCTCTACATTTGTAACTAACCCAACTCTGAACATAAACCTAATCCTCTTTTTAAACCCTAAAATTTAAAATGAGCTTTTATGACTCAAAATTAGTCCAAATAATTAAATTATTTTAAATATATCCTTTGCGATTCTGATCCACAATTTCCCATTTCTAGCTAGATAAACATGAAGTTGTAAATTTGGGCTGAATTTCTTTTTTCCAGGAAACAACCAAAAACACTTTTCCTGCATTTTAAATACATCCTATAGCAGAGAAAAGGCATCACAAAATATCACATCACATATGTTATGGAAAGCCTATCATCAGTTTGGTCATTCCTAGAAAGTCTGTCTAAAACTTTGCCTTTAAAAAAACGAAAACAACCGTAGACTGTACTTGTTGGTACACAATTTAAAAGTTACATTAATCCGGGCGTTTTTTCTTCTCCACTCAATAGTCCAGCTTCTACATTTTCCAAAAAAACACTCTGCATTTGTTCATTTTCCAAATACCAAAGGAACCTCTGACATTTGTGACAAAAATTCACCAACATTTGAGGCCATTGGAAACTTTTCAAGTTATGTAAAGTGTGGCAATGTTATCATCTTGTAGCTTGAACATCTTGTAGTTAAACCTCTCCATTACTGCATGAGTTTAATACTGACTAAAAAGTCTGTTCAGTTTTTTAAATTCAAAGATTTCCTGTGGTAAACTGTGTTGCATGTGTTTTGCAACAGACAAGTGGTTAAACCATTATGGTGCTGCTTTGATATTTCCTTAGAATATGTAATAATACTACTGGTTGTTAATTATAAGGTTTATAGGCTGGCAGTTAGGGCACTTTGTCAAGATTCCCCCTGAGT
This sequence comes from Atractosteus spatula, assembly GCF_055471065.1. NCBI lineage: Eukaryota > Metazoa > Chordata > Actinopteri > Semionotiformes > Lepisosteidae > Atractosteus > Atractosteus spatula. The sequence continues at coordinate 13,691,819 of NC_142714.1, forward strand.
CACTGACTCTTGTGCTCTTTTAATTGCTGTGTTCTTCGCTTATCAACATGTATTTTTGTTTAGGGTTTTAAAGTAATATGGGGGTGTAAAAAGTAAAGACAGATGCAGTCACACTCTTTCAGTAAGCCACTCTTAGTCCACTGTGTCAGGGCTCTCATTACATTTTACCTTTAGGGGGAAAAACAAAATATTTAAAGATGATGAAACTCTCCAATAAGCTAAAACACAGATCAAGGCAGAAGGAAAGATATGCGATTATGTCCTGTATACAGTATACTGTGGGGCAGTGATGTGTAATGGGTGAGTCTCCGGACTCATAAGAAGGGGGTTGTGGGTTCATGTCCCTGCTGCAGGTATTACTTTTGTATCTTGAGCAAGGTACTTTTACCCCAGTTGCTTCAGTCCATCCAGTTATACAAATGGAAACCAGCATTTGCTGGGGGAAAGCACTACAAAACACAAGTGTCCCAAGGGGAGAGTCACATGTTCTCTGTTTAATACCCTACGTACCAGTTTTAGCCTGATTAGCTGTTGGGACTCCAATGCAAACTGCCTCTTTTTGCCCAGACTGAGCAGGAAACACTTAACAGTTATACAGTAGCAGCAATCAAATTTACATGACTGTAAAAAAACAGGAAAAAAACAATGTAAATTTTTATTAATATTTTACTAGTGATCTAGGTGTAAGTAGGTAGCTGTGTCAGCATGCGTAGGCTGCAAAGGAACAGTTAGTTTATTCCATGCTGAAAGGAAAAGAGACACAATATTTCGGCTGTGGTGTTTCTTCGGGTGTTTCCTAGGAATGATCTTATAATGACGACATCTGCAGAGAGGTAGAAGGTGGTTAACAGATCTCTGTGAAGAGATGGAGTGCTCGTTTAGTGAGTGAAGGGGGCAAGTAGCCCAGGGAGAAGGAATGAAGAAGAGATCTAGAAATAGATTTAGTGGAAGGCATAGTGGGTCACATCAGAAATGGGTTGAAGAAGTTTGAGTAGGTGGCTGCGTCAGCATGCGTAGGCTACAAAGGAACAGGTAAAGGTTTATTCCATGCTGAAAGGAAAAGAGACAAGGTTTCGGCTGTGGCGCCTTCTTCAGGTGTGTGGTAAAGGTAAAGGTTTGTTCCATGCTGAAAGGAAAAGAGACAAGGTTTCGGTTGTGGCGCCTTCTTCATGTGTGTGTCAACGTTGTGTCTTTTCCTTTCAACGTGGGATGATCTAAGAATAGTCTATGCTTCCAAAGTGCAGTAGTGCACTGAGACCGCACATTCTGAGTCCATTGATAGATGCAGTAACTTGGCTTCTTATGCCACCTGGTACCCAAACCTGAAAGGAAGATAGACTTGCTTTGGTTCAATAAAGTGAGAATGCACATTTATTTTTTTGTTGCAAAATACTGTATTGCAGTATCCCTCTTTACAGTACATGCACTCAAAGGTTTGGAACAATTTTCAGCATAAGTCACGCATAAGCATATGCAGGCTTTAAAAGCAGAGAAAATACCATTTCAGGCTCTCCAAAGAACAGGCAGACCTCTTAAGTGATTGAACCCTTTAGTACCAGTTTCTTTTGGCAGGGAGTATGTCTCCTTCCTTGTTCCCTGTGCCTCACCTGGTGATTTCCAAAACACAGCCCTGTCTCATAATGGGAAAGGGAAAGTGTGAATGACACCTGGTGAAGAAAATACTTGCAGCAGGTCTGTCTTTGGCAGGTTGGCTGCTAAGCAGTCCTCTCACTCGAGGTAGTTACGCATCTGTATCACTGTAAATAGACACACTGGGTGTTGATGAGTTAAATACATAATTAGTGAAGGGATTCGTCAGTACATTCTCACATGGCTTTGATAAATGAAAAGTTTTGGATACGTTTTGTTTGGTTGTTAGCAGTTTGGAAATGCTACTTTGTAATGTTTTATTGCGTTAATGGCAAGATGTCAGCATTAAAGCTTCCCTTACTGTCCAGTATTGTCCATTGGGGATTTTTATGTGTTCCTTGAACCACCTTATTTAAGGCTTGAGTCTGTTACAACCTTTATTTAAGCCAACTAGCACTGAGAAGGGGAATGTTAGCTGGAATTCTGCAGCTAACTTTCTGTGGTTTGTGTGGAGAACGGCAAATTCTGAAGCATTTTTACCTCTTTTTTTAATCATGCATGATTGGGTTTGTTCAACCAGATTTATGACCTTGCATGAGCACCCACTGCTAAGAACAAATAACATCTGTCTTTTGCCATGAAGATAAAAGGGCAGTTCTCTGCAAGAAGCTGTAGTGGAACTTTCTGGTGCTTTCCAACCCCACGTAATCTACCCTGCTGTCAAGGTAATTGCTAGCCAGGAGTCAGGCTTTTGTAAATGTGAATCAGTCAAAGTTAGCCAACCATTCGAAAGCTAAAGATTTCATTTGACTTATCCAGCTATCTTAATTCATTTGAATTAGAAACCTTGAATAATGGTAAAAATAAGCATTACATGGAAAGCATTTTAATTCAGTTTGCTTATTAAAGGTTAATAATAATGTTCAGGAATTTGAGGAATACAAGATCAGCTAACTCAGTCCTTGCAGTTATTTTGGGTTAAATACTTATGCGAATAGATTAATCTTTATTTAAACTGAGCTTGATTTCCTTTCCGTAGACTGCCTCAGGCACTTATAGGTATAATTTGAAATATGAGCCTATCCAATAGTTAGCAAACACTCAGGTTCAACGATGTTACACCACTATTAACAGTATGGATGAGCTGTGATATTTTCTCAAGAACTGACTAGAGGGATTACCGTAGATAATCACAAGGTACGCAATCAGCCAATTAGCAAGATACATAACTTGTGAGCTATTCAATGTTATCTAGTGTTGATGTACTGGAGTCAATCTGATAATTCACAGTGCACTTCACCGTGACAGTCCTGGGCCACCTACCAACAGATCTGGAAAATTCCAGATTTTTTCCAGGTTTTAAAGGCTGTCTGGACCTTTCCTTATCACATAGTGAGTGGTGCTGAAGTTTCTGAGCTCAAGTTCACATTATTAAAACTGCTGCTGTGCTCTGAGCAAAGTGCGTTATCTTGAATACTACCATATTACTAATGATACTACCACAAAGCCATACAAATGTCTGTTAGCATTGCTGGGAGTCACTCTTCAATGGATTTGTGTTTTCTACAGAAACTGGGATAAAATCTGACCTGATAGGTTCCTCGGCTATAGTATGGACACACTTAGAATTTTTGGATGTTTATAGAATCTGTGAGATCTTAACATGTAATATTTATATAAAAATATAAATCTAGCAAACTTTCTTGAATGGCTTAGAAGAGCACTGTGATTAAATAAAATCCTCTTGTTTTCCTTAAACTTGTATCAGTTAAAGGGAAACATTAAAATTAAACATTAAAACATTAAACATTAAAATTCTATAGTCAGCTACACCATCAGGACAGCTAGATACAGTAGGTGCTAGGTCGGAGCCAAGCACAAATCTGAATCATAAATCCACTAAGATTGAGAATCAAAACAAGAACAGAAAAACTTTCAGATGAAATGCTTGTAAAACCAGCTTACCTTAATGTGAGCCTAAGGGAGTCATAAAGTGATTCATCTCATCAGAATGCATGGAAGCCACATCATTAAATCACATCTGTATAAACAAATTAAATATTGGATGACCTTTTATCATTGGGAATTGTGTTTTTTGCTACCCTCCCCCAGTCTCCACTTTAGAAATCAGAATAGAATATTTCTTTTTTCCACCTCAGGATAGATGAACATGAGGACATACAAAAAGCTGAAGGAATATGTATTGGGTGGCAACATCATTTTAAGTAAAAATAAGTTTAAAATATTTGTCTAGGAGCTACAAGGTGTTCATGCATATGCTGTTCAGGGCTTCCAATCTGGACAAGAAAGAGGTTTTAACCCAAATGCATTTATAGCTGTGAACTTTGTAGACACTGGACATTAATGGTTTTAGGACCCTATATAATATTTATTTTCCCACCTTTCATGACTTTTTTAACATGAATGATTATGTTCTTACTTTAAACCACATTGTATGCCATTATCTACTGAATAAAGAAGGTAATTGTCCTTCATAAAGCTGTCTTTTTAAATGGGTCTGGATATCTCATTAAAATAAAGTCAATCTGTTATGATTAAAATTACAGACCCAGGGCCATATGAGACACTCTTGTAATGACTGCATACTGATAATCAAGCTACCCATTATAAGGCTTGAAACAAATTACATATAGCCATTCCTAACAGTATTGCCAAAGTGATCACCTGCAGGCGTATGTAAGAACCAGTCTTGGGAAAACAAAATCCAAATTTCAGAAATTAGGCTGTTCCCACAGATTTTTAGTGTTTTACTTTCACCATGGTGACTTTCGTGTTTTATGGTCTAATGATTTTTCTAGATTATTGCGGATTTCTTAAATTATGCTGAATGCATCGTGATTTCTATTTAATTGCAAGTGTGAATCTCTTCTGCAAAACCTGTGACACAGGAGCAAAGACTACCTGGGGTTTTTCTGGTGCTTAATCTCCCTTTTGAGTCACTAAGTCATATGTGGATTCCACATTTTCACTGCCAGTGTGTTATGTAACAATAGTTCTATTAGAAGAACCCTTTCCACAGGCTTGTGTCTGTGTCCATTAATCATCTTGACATGCAGATTGTGCTTTGTGAGCCTCGAAAGTCGGTAGTATGGGCTAAACCACTCTTAAATACGAACATTGTAGGTGAAGCCTGCAGTTACTGTACATACAGTACAGTATGTAGTGTTTTAGTTCAATTTCTCAGAACATTATAGAAGCCACCACTACACTCCAGGCATCAACACTGGACCTGGAAGAAGAGTTGAGAGCACATTTAACTGTGAGTCATTTTCTTGACATACTTTCATGGTGACTAATATTGGTTAGTGCCACAGATGAGCACAAACAAAACACGGTTTATTTTCATGAATGAAATCCCGGCAAAAATGTAGACGTCAGTTGGATGGGGTGTGTCAGGACAAAAGGAACCTCAAGAATAAAGCTTCCTTACTGTGTTTCATAAGAAACTATAGTATATATATGGGCACTGTGACATTCCCATGGGCATGTCATAATGGGACTTTTAAAAATAGGTGGATCCAGGCTAATCACAACCAAACAACAAAACAAAATCTTAAGCTTTTCTTCAAGCTCCTCCCTAAACTCCTTTTCAAAGTTCCTGGCTAGCACAGCCAAGCAACTACACTGCTTACCAGCCTCCAAACAATTCTCAGTCTCAGGCAGTCTCTCTCTCCAACACTCTTCACAAAGTTTCCAAAAAAATCACAGAACTCTTTACATTCTTTCCCAGAAAGTTCCTCTTGTCTGTCCTTCTGTCCTTCTGTCCTTCTGTCTTTCTGTCTTTCTGTCCTTCTGTCTGCCAGACAACAGACATACTTTTTGCTCACTGATTGACCCAGGAAGCTTTGTCTTCTTGCTTTTTGAAGAGTTGCCTGACCAATTGGCTTCCTGCAACTCATTGCCCCAGACGAATCTGGGAATCTGGGAAATGTGGTCCTCGTAAGGTTGTGCTGTCACAGCACTGTAAGAGCTTTCCTTTCTCCATTGCAGAATGTATTTCTATTTCTAGTGCACTGCACAAGAATATGATATACCTGTGAAGCTTTATGACAATAAATTCCTTGTCTCTATTTTTCTCTGATTACTGTGCAACTTCAAAGTTATCAGGACCACTCTGCAATAGGTTTGTTTATTGGTATACAATCTGGAACATTATGTCATGGTAAACATTAAGTCATATACTCCCTGTCTGTATAGCCACTATATAAAAGTAGTTTTTATTTTATGTGGGCCTCCACTAAGGTTTGTTTGGTTGGATTGGATGTCCTAAATATACATCTTCAACCATCTGCTAAATCTGCTAAAAAAGATGTTTATGAGAATGAAAAACTGAAGGATAATTCCACACAAAAAAGTAAAGAAGAAGATATACAATGTTTCAGCTGTTGATCTTTCTTCAGATATGATGCCTATGTTTTGTTTTTCTGCTGGAAGTAACCTTTTCTTGTTCATTTGCAGGCAATTGTGGTAACAATTCCTTAAAGAAAGCACTTAAAATATATATGTCATATGTGCCATTAACAGAAATCTGTATCAGATTAATATGATTTATGAGAACAATGAAACATGCTTTTGATCTTTTCAGTGCAAATAATGATTTGGACTGCAAGGGTTTTGCCTTGGTAAATTCTTCTCATGGAGACACCTAGATGTTAAAGAAATCAAATGAGATTCAAATCTATTTTTATCTCATTTGCATTCGTACTTTTTAGTTCACTTGGTATGGGGGTATTTCATAGGGAACTACTTAAAATTTCATAATGATATTTGTATATGTCAGTGATATTATTAATAGTTGATGGCTGAAAAACACCACCAGAGTTTAGGAGATTTGCAATTTATCAAGCTGTACCGAGTGAAGATTATTCTGCATTTGTTTTGTGTTTGTGCTGTTCAGGTTTAATGAGCACTAGCTTTCAGTTCTGCTCTAAAAGTTTTAAATTAAATGAGCAATGTATGTATTGTGCTACTGTAATGTACTGTATGATAACCACAAATGAACACAGCCTAGTCTGGGCATGGCACAGCTACTGTAGCTCCTTCCACTGCTTCAAAGGGATCAGGCACTGCATTATAAAAGTGGAAACAAAATAACTACTTGAAGTAAGGTGACACACTGTGAGTGCTTCCAGACTGTGACTAATACAGTTGTAGTTTCCTCAAAGAGATAAAAAAACAGTAGTTAGAGTACTGACTCATGTGTGTTACATACAGTACACACAGGTGACACAAGTATTGAATAATTTGATTCTACTGTATGTACTGTAGCTGCATTGCTTCCTTTCTTGCATTAGAGTCACGTTACACTAATGATTAAGTAGTGCATGTGGTATTTTGAATCACAAAACTGAATTTCAGTTTTGAATAAGCACAACTGTGTTTATTTTTCAACTTTAGGTCTCATTTCTGGCCTAAATCTGATCTTCAATAGAACTCTGGTACAGGATTCTCAGAACCCCTAAGGGAGTATTTCTGTGTCTGAACTATGAATTCCACAGTCAGCATGCAGGTTTCATAAAGTCTGACTAAAGGTGCTCACCTCTGACCTCTCTAATCCCAAACTGAATCAGAAACGTCTCTGAATATCCAACCATGTATTGGAGAGGTCATTACTGGGTCATTTGAGGTCAATTTAAACAACATCTTTCTTTTAATTCCCATCCTAGTCCAAAGTGTTCCCAGACAGACAGGACCATTCATCTGAATTTAAGATGAATGACTTACAGTCTGGAGCATAAACAACAGAGATAAAAGCGAAAAGAACATGACCAAAGTTGGACCAAGGTCTGGTAAATACGTACTGTATGGGAACAATTCTTTTTAGGAGAAGAGAAAAGTTGTGATTCTCTGGTGTAACACTGCTGCACATTCTTTTTATATGTGCTTTGTCTTGAGGTTTGAGAACCATCGAACAGCTGGGTTATGGGAAAACTAGAAAAAATGATAGGAGAATGACTATGAACTTTCACTAGATTCTACTTCTTTCATCTCTGACATCTTTCGATCATAGCCTCCTCTGATCCTGCTGGTCATCTGTTTGCAATTGAGCATGCCCTGTATTCAAAAGAATCCTCTACTTGATATTTTCTATATGTCTAACCTTGCTGTTATGCAGTAAAGCTTGAGTATCACGCTGACACGAGTAAACCCATCTGCTTGCACATACATGCCATTCTTTTTCAAAGACCTCAGGTTCCCAGCCAGCCCTGTCATTCTTCAATGTCAGATTTCTGCATTTCTGTGGGATGGGACTCAACATGCTGTCTTTTTTTGAAATTCCAATTTAAAGTGTGTAATCCAATAGTGAGCCCCTTTTCTATCCATCACAATAACTGCTGTGTTCCACAAAATCAATTATGGATGGCAAATACAGAGATGTGAACAGAAAATTAGCATCGGATTCTGACCTCTCCCTGTGAGCTGAACTCATCTGCCCCCCCTATCCACAGTCATGACTGGAGTGTCATTCTACATTATGATGAACTAATAGGCATCTTTCTCTTGCAGAGCTTACCTGGGCAGGTCATAACATGCAATCTTAGCACACATGTTAGGTAAAGCAAGCTTATGAGAGCACAGAAACACAGGAACCGTTCACAAATTTAAAAGTAAGTCAAACCCAGTAATTTTTCAATGAAGACACTGATGGTGTTGAGATCAGAAAAGGTCTCCAGTGATCATTTCAAAAAGAATTGTTGCAATTCCTATCTGTTATTGCCATAACCACATTCTTGGTCAGAAACAAGTGATAGGATTCTGCATTTCCACTGTGAATATACTTGCATTGTGCAAGGCTTGTTGATACAGAGCAACAGTGCCATTTAATGAGGACTATTTTCACAGATATTAAAAACTGATTGCATTCATTGGTATGGTGTACTAGATGGCATATTATTTCCTTTTAAATCTCCTGCATATCTTTTAAAAACTATAATGTCGATACAGGATAACTAATGTCCATTTTGTCCTTGTTTTCATACAATAAAGAGTAAAGAAATTTAAAACATACTGTGAGATATTTTCCGACATACAGCATGTCTACAACTTCCTCATACTTGTAACATTGAGAGCTGTTTCTTTGAAAAGCTGGGAAAAGCAAATAAAATAGGTTAAAGTCCCATCTTCCTAAGAATTCCTCAGCCATCAAAAATGAAAAGAAAAAAAGAAAATCAGGATTACCGACTGTAGGGTGAGATTTATTTCTTTCCTTAGGTTTCCAGTGCACTCATGAAAAGATGCAGGATTTGCCAACAAATGAAAAGATTGGAATATTTTGTTGACTATAAGAAAGCCGCTCCTTCTAAATAACTAAGAATGTACTGTACTTATAAAGAGATTACTTACCAACACCCTCATCATTGCAAAAGTAGTCAGTTCAGGTTGAATATTGCTTAGATTAGGGTGAGGAGCTTCGTCAGCATGTGGCCTGCTAAGGAACAGGGAAAGGTTAATTCCACATTGAGTATTTGAAAGCAAAAACACAGCGTTCCAGCTGATGAACCTTGTCACACCTGGAGAAGGCCCAACAGATGAAATATTGCCAGGATTAGCTTTAAAACTGCATGGAAAATGAACTATCAGTGGCTCATAATCTCATAATCCATTTTAAATGTAACAGCTGCTCTTAAGGTTTATTCTTTTAATGACAGGGCATTAGAATCTTGCAGAGATGTGTTTTAATGACCTGTACTGTACACCAGGTGAATTGACAGACTCTCAGTTGTAGTTGTTGTTGTTGTTTTTTTAAAGGCAAGTCAGCCTAGGGGAGAAAATTCCTTTACTTTACAATATGTGTCCTCCACCTTTCACCTTGACATTTAAATAAGCACCACAACTTTATCCATAGTAAATGCAACTGACTTTTTTTTTCTTTTAAAACTTAAAACTTGTAAAAGTCATGACATAGAGCCGAAAGAACATGTGTTAATTTTGTTCATCTTGGAAGGCCAGAGTGTGAAAAGGGTGACACATGATCAGTTATCAGCATGATCACGCACTGTTACAATTTAGTAAGAATTTTAGCTTTGGCTATTTTTTGTGGTGTAGACAATAAATAATACTAAACCCAGGCAGGAGAACACTGCATATGGTAATGATATTCGATAGCCAAGAGAAATTTAGTTTGATTGGGTATCAGTGGATATTTACAACAGCAAACCCTTTTGAAGCTCCATATGGTCTTGGCAGCAGTGACAAAATGGAGTAAGCCCTTTCTCCTAAGAGAGCTGTTCAGTTCTATCCCCACCCCTAAGCATTTCCTGTTTACACAATGTGATTATTCATTCTTTGTGTTCATGATTTCTTCACCTTTTTTCATTTACGGTCAAGTCCCAGTCTGGCGCTGCAAACGACCACATGACTAAATTCATGCACAGAAGATCTAACATGCTCCTGATTTTACTGAGCACGTTAGATCTTTTTACAAACCCATTCAACAAGCTGCTTCTAAAATTTAAAAAAGGCAGCAGTATCTCCAAGCCATGATCAGAGTTGACTGTGTGTTCTAGCAAAAAATAGCTGGACTCCTGTTATAACTTTTTGATACTTAGATGGACAAATGAGCCATCTGTTCTTATTTTAATTTTTTTCCCTGTGGATTCATAGACAGTGTGTAACAAATTTTACTGTGCATGTCAGTCCATGTATTGACAGTCCAGTACTCATCAGGGGGGCTATGTTACACAACCATTACTGGCAAGAAAGTGCTTTTCATCTTTATGAATCTCTGAAGGCTTCTAGAAATTTTCAACATAGTCCAACCTGTGCAATATTACTATTGAACATAACTGAAATCTTGGAACACGATGTCTGACGTCTATGCTTTCCCATCCTAAAAAGCCTGCAGTGAAATATGAGACCTTAAGTTTAAGCTGTTTGAAGGACGTAGTAGGACCAGTACCCATGTGATTTCACTCATTCACAATCTGCTTTTAAGAGCATGTACCTACTCCACATCTGGGTACCACGACTGGAATGTTCATGATACTTCCAACATTACTGAAGTGATGGCTACACTGGGTAGGATAACAGGACATAATGTAGAAATGTTGAATGCTGGCAGTCAACCTCGAGTAACAGGCTTCCACTCCCATTTAATGGGCAGTTTCCTGACTGTTTATAAATAACAGTGTAGGTCAATGAGTCAGACACTGCAGTGGGCAGTGGAGAAGGGATTGGTCAATTGACGATAGTACTGATATGCACCTATTATAGTGAACTAGAGGACTGTAAGTTCCTTTCAACGTTTTTTCATGCGTTTATAAATTAAACAGAATTCTATTCTGTCTGCCTTGGGAAAGTTTGCTGTTGCTTGTGGTTTTCAACAAAATGGAAGGGTCTGGCTTCCAAATATCCTGTCTGAAGCATTCTTTCTTTTGTCTGATAGACCACTACAACAATTACACAATTCACCCGCAAGAAGATATGGTCTAGTTCTTAAAATACTTTACGTTATTAAGAGAATTTTAATCAGCAATATTATTTTAAGGAATTATCCATTACTTTCAAAAAATAAATCTGTGGAAAAAAAGACTGACTAGACTGAAATGGGTTTTCTATTTAAAATGAAAAAATAACAGCAGGATGTTGATGGGAATTTTTAACGTTGCAGTTTTACATAAAGAGCCAAAAAATGTCAGCCTAATGTTTATACTAGCCTCTGCTGACCTGAACCTTTCCCTGCTTAGTTTTCAATTTCATTGCAAACATTGGTCTAAAGCAAGAAGCCGTATAGACTAATTGCAGGTTTCTAAGCTGTTATTAGAATCGCAAACTTTACCATGACCTCACTGTAAATTGAAACCCTGAAGTTTTAATCTTCTGTTGGTAATAACTGCTTTTAGAAATACTGTATACTATACCTGTGTGTACAGTATGGTTTGCTAAATTTCAGTTGCCCTTTCAAGCGAACATTTTATTACAATGAAATATAAAACATGCTAATGACTTTTTAAAGAAAATATTTTTGGAATCATATTCAATGCATTGATGAATAGTTCCTTTCAACTTTGAAAATTAGTTTGAGAATTATGCAGCTGTTATATTTTAGTACTGTGTTTGAAAGCAACACAATTTTCTGCCCTCTGGCTGATCTCAAAGCATTCTGGTGCTCTTTGTGTTCAAGGGATTGTAGAGACCACAAAGTAGACCCATAAAACCTTTTAAGCATTTAACACCTTTTGCTTTAACTACAGTACCATTGATTTTATAAATGAAATTTATACACAAGGAAGTAAGAGGTAGTATAATTTAAGAGTGTTTCTGAATCTGGCCACAGACTGCTGTTCTATTGTCCTGACATACTTCTTGTAACATGTCTTAATGCAACTGAATGTTTCTGACAGAGAAAATAATTTACTAACACCTAAGATGTCCTTTGTTGTTAGCTTATGCATTTCATGGAAGAGTTTCAGATGGGGCTGCTGGATTTAGGCCACAGATTCAGTTGTCAAGGAAACACAAAGAAAATATGCAGGAAGTAGTATAAATTTAAACAAACTACTGGGCCTGTTCTTTGTTCCTTTGTTACTTTAAAATGGTTTTACTATTGTTTCAGAAACATTAAATAAAAATGATGCTGGCTTTTGATAGAGCTTGGTCCTGTACCATGTTAAGACTGCTGCTGACCAGAGCTCTGGTGTTAATCCTTCTAGCAAGATATGCCATTTAGTAAAATTTTTAGATTTTTCAAAATAGTGTTGTCTGTGGGTATAATGTATTTGGCAAGCTGGTAACGGTGTAAGATTTTCTGAACCAGACCACAATATGTCTAAGAAATGTTAGTCATAACCTCATGAAACGGGGATTTTCTTATGAGGCAATGTCTCTGTGAATAACAACTGTATGTCTGAAAGAGATACGGTACTGAATGTCAGGTATCTACTAAGTAAAGGAAATGCTACAAAGACAAAAAATAAAATTGCCATTTGCCATACAGTGACTATTATGCTCTCATAGTCTTTTTTTTATAAATTTTATCAATTTATTTAATTTATTTACCAAATCTGCTTTTTTATAATCTGTACACTTCTGCTGTTCCTGTGATACTGTTTTTCAGTGACATGTAAAAATAAAAAGTCAAGGTACGCATTAGATGACGTAGGTTTGCTTTCTGCAGTACCATTAAGTCTGAGGTCATCGAAGGCCTTGAATTTTTAAGATCATCTTGTGATTCATAAACAAGTTATTATCTAGAGCAGGCCTCCTGTTTAGAGCACTAATTAGAGCACTAGTATGTGCTGTAATTAAAAAGCTGGGTTTTGAAAATCCCTTTCTGAATTTTTTGTTATTCACTTATAATGAAAGCTTATTAGAAAAGTCCCCTTGATATAATTCACTATGAACAATCATGAAGGTACCTTCTCCATCTGTGTTTCATGCACAAATGGTCTGCATGTATTTTGTATTATTTCAAACATTTCGTGATCCAGCTCAATTCTGAATTCATCTGTCCCTGGCCTTCAGTACTGTTCTCAGGCCTGAAATTCTGTTTTGGGTCTTTGTTTCAAAAGCAGACAGATTTTTTCCACCTGGTTTGTTGCCAGTAGTCCAGTCACCAGATGCAAAGCTCTTGGCTTAATACAGTTATATTGTATTATACAGCACACTATAAACCCTTCAGCATCTGGATTTGCAGCTTTTTCTAAAAAAAACTGAGTGCGAATAATCTTTTTCTTGAGGATTTTTTCATATACAGTATCATTATAAAAGAGTACAAGGAATTTGTTTTGGAAACAATGTTTCTTTTACACCTGTCCTGGTACAGTGTGTCTATCACAAGGCCTTTTAAGGAAGTCCACAGCATCTGCAGCTTGTCATGCTAACTAATCAAACTCTTAACCAACCAAATGATCTAAATATTGGCTTAAACAACCCAGTTAAGCACTTTTCTACAGTTATAGTTGTTGAATGTATAAGGTATATACAGTAGATGCTTTAGGTAGGTACAAGGAGACCTAAAAGTCCTAATGGATTGTGGCTCTCCAGGACTGGAGATACTGTATGTATCTCTACATTAGTCTGTTCTACTTAGACTTATAGGACAATATAACCATTTAATGCAAATGTTATTAGTGCAGTTTGTGCAACAGTCCTATTTCATACTCCTTGTTGACAGGAGTACATTTTTCATTCTGAAGAACAATGACACGTTTTGAAAAACATACAGATAACACCAATATCAGCATGTTTGCATAATTCTGTGCTTAGAAAAAAAGTCTAAAGACTCAAAAAAAGGACAGCAAACTGAAATAAATTATTTGGTCTTGTTTTTTTCACATTTAATCATAAGAACATTTGAAAGTTTGGTATCTGTGTTTCATTTTATCAGAAGTACGACTACTTTGGATGCTCTTGTTCTATTCTGAAAGTATTTTGAGCACCACAAAAAGGTCTGCTACCCAAGAACACTCGGTGATCAGTACCTTGCAGTATCAGATCTCTCTGTTGGGTTCCTGCTGTTAAACATCTGTTTCCATTTCAGACACAGTGTTTACAGTTCAGTTTATTCCAGGAGCTGGTCGTAATTTCTGAGCCACTGATGAATAAAGGAGCACATTCATCTGAAGACACAAAGCCAGCTGTGTGTTTCCATGACACCTGAATTAACCCTCTCTCAGCACATTGCAATATGGGTAATTGTTTTTCAATTTACAGAGTTTTTTTTTTATCTGCTAGCTATTGTCTGGTGTTTATATCACAGTCCCTCAGTTATGATATTTTTAATTCCAAAAAATGTACTTTGTCAGACTTTTGTCAGACCTTTGCCTCCAATGCTTGCTGTGTTCTTTGAAGAACCTTAGTTTGAAGTGTAGAGAAAATGATCATCTTCCTCCTGATGAACTAACTCTCCAGTTCAAATGGGGCTTATCTTCTGATGGCAGTAAATTTTCATGCGTAGTGGTTGATAAGTGAAGAAATGAATCTGGGCTATTTTGTCAGTTATCTGCTGTGACAGGACACTTGCTTGCTCTGTACATTCATTTTCTACTGGCTGCAATTAATCTTCCTGTAGATGCTGTTTATCTGAAATAGAGCTACTTAATTAAATGCACATCTCAGTATCATATGAAATATTTATGTCACGCTGTTTTATCGTTCAAGGTAACAATAATTTGCATTTTAATTCTGTGTGTCCTGAGCTTCTGTTGGGACGTTTTTAAAGGATCCAGATTTTTTTCCTTAATAGCTTCTGATAATCTATCTTTAGAAAATGATATATACTAATTTTCCTTTTTTTATTATTTGCATATATTTCATTATTAGACTATACTCTTCTTTAAAAGGCATGAGCTGTGTGTATATGTGTATGATTCTATATTCTATACAGTATGTGTATGATGTGTGTATGATTCTCTTCTGTCCTCCTCTATAACATAAAGTATTATTTACCTTTTGCCATTAAATATTTTGCTGAAAATAATTTATTTTTCAACTTAAGTTATTATCGGAATCATTCAATGTTAGTCAAGGACCCTAATTTCCCAGAGACTCAGTTAAGGAAACCTGCTGTTTCCAGTATTTAAAATATCATATCCACCTTCTAAATTTGGACTTCAAGTTCTAAACAAACTGTCTGACCAATTTCCTGGTTTGCAAGGTGCTCACAGTAAGTGCTGAGATTGCAATATGACAAAAATCCTTGAACTGGATTATGTGTTAGCATTTAAACAAGCTCAAATTCTGCGTAATATGAACTTTTGTTGTACGAAGACTCTCTTGTGGAAAATGCTACTGCATTTATTATTTTTTTACTTTTGTTTGTAAATTCACAATTGAAAAACATCCTTACTGTAGATCTTATATACAGTAAATGACAGCACCAAGTGGTGTTTTTTTAAGCTTTCAATGTAAATGTGTTTATGGAAACAAATGCTTCTGTCATATTGGGGAAAAACAGCCTGGAACAGACAAATATATGTGCAATGATTTTTGAACAAAACTACAGCAACAGGGTGATGCTGTAGTTAGCATTGCTGGGGCCCTGAATTGGATGAAGTGGTTAGAAAATGGATGGATGGAGTACAATGTAAGTGTTGAAATTGTGAATAATCCTAATCAGGAATGTTGCATGTTTCTGTTAATCACCACTGGTTTATGAAATCAATATGAATTCAGCATTGTTTAGTGTACATAGTGCATGGCATTGCTCTCTTTCAGTACAGACAGAGTTAATTACCTGCACGAGCCGGAGCTGTGTGCACGTGCGTTATCAATCAGTGACTAACCATTATTTACAAGAGAGACACCCGAGGCTGACTGCGATCTTGAAAGTATCATAATAACTTCAAACAGATTGTTTAAACCAGCACACTTTCTCACAGTTCGCAATACCAACCCTGCATTTTGAAGTGTAGGCCCTGAGAATCAAACGGACATATTCAGCTGTGTAATCCAGACAGCTCCAGTTAAACCCCACATCCCATGATCAAACGTGCAGCTCTCATGATCAAACAGGATCATACAGCTTTAATGGTGTTACTTTATACATGGCTTAAGGCTGTTGTCATTTTTAAACCAAAAAGCAGAATTTAACCCTTATTTTGAAGAAAGAGATTTTCAAGCCAGTATTTTACTTAATATTTGGAATGACGGACATATGTACAGCAGCAAACCTCATAGCAATAAGATCTCACACTCGTCATCCATTGTTTGTTATAAACTAAATATTTTTTGGGTATTTTGAAGTAGTAGTCTATTGTCAAACTTCCACTGTTTTTTTTTCTGTTTGTGGGGTTAGCCTTTCAAATTTAGCAAAACACATCTATTTCCTACAGCCTGTCATTTTGAAAGAGTCCTTGTGTATACACGTTTACAGCGTGGCATGAGTCTTTGTGTAAACAAGTGTTTTCTAGTATGAGTGTATAATTGCCTTTTAGCAAATTGATCATTTAAATGTGTGGGTATCAATGATTATAATGTTAAATCATAATTAAAAACATGAACTGTACTTCTCACCCAAGTGTTTGATTTTCCTGTGATTTTTTCTTTTGCTCTCATTGGATTTAGAAGCAGATATTGTGAAAATCAATAAAGAAAAACCAAGAAAGAAACGTTTTTCACATTGAATCCTGTGGTTCTCTTAAATTTTTGGTATGCATTTTGTGTTGTTTGTATTTAAAAAACAAGCAAAATTAACAGCATAATTAGCTCTTATACATGATAAATAGTCTAATTATGTGTTGCAATATTGAAGCAGATACTGTATGCCCTCCTCCACTTTACAAAAAGAAAATTCTGGTTTGATGTAAAATCCTTGATCAGTTCAGCTCTGAGGAGTTCAGGTCTGATTCTGTATTTGAACTTGGACATTCCATAATGAAAGTGGGCAAACATCTGGTCAGAAGGGTGTTGAGCAAATGGTTAATAATTGTCTAAATTGTTGGTCAAGGTGAAATTCTGACAGTTTTGTGGTTTCACTTGAGCTTTCTTAGAAAGAAAATGAAAACCAGATCTTTATCTTTTAGTTTTTCATGACTAACCGGTCTAGTAAACTAGACAAGTAGTTTGAGCACATTTTCTTTTCAGGCAATTTCTACAATAATTTTATTTAGTTTATTTTGTTTATTTCTCATGTATGTGTTTTATATTTTGCTTTCGCATTTCGATATCATCTCTTATAGATAATAGATTGTTAGTGTTTTAAAAGGGTTTTATAGATGTCTTATCTTTAATGTTGTTCTTATTTTTATGCCATTTCTGCTTCATATTGCAACTTATTCAGTTCTTTCCTAATTTAAAACAGTGTTGTCCCTAATCTCTTCACTGCTTGTGGTCAGCAAAAAACAACATTTACTGTACACAGTGTATACAGTATATATATATAGCACATCTTTGAAAGGTCTTCAAAAGTCCTTTTACCTCTTGTGCTAATCTACAGAGTGCCAGAAGGCTGGTAAGAGAGAGGGAATCTGTTATGTTCACAACTAGTTGTAGATGTGCTACCCTCTGCCTTCTCGTTTGCATGGAATTAGGGAGATTAACACAAAATCTTGTTTAAGAACTCAACCTTTGTGGTAATAGGATTATGGACATAGCTAAGGGAACAGATCAAGAGTTTCCTGTGAATAATGAGATGAAGGATGCTCCACACTGAAGGCCAACAGTGAGAATCTCTTAAATTGTACTGTTCCATTACTTAATAAGGTAACAAATAAAAGAATGTGAGCATGCAGAATGTGCAGATTGAGTACATGTACTGTACAAGAGTAAGGATGACATAAAAAAGCAGACTTTGCTACTGTTCATGATGTAATGGGTGATATGAAATAGATTTTATCACAGTAACACAAGGCACACATGGGGTTAATCCAAGGACAAAATGCAGGCAACTTAATTCATTACTGTAACTACAACAAGCTGCGGAACTGAGGGTGACCACAACTCATCCATTCAGCAATGCAGCTTATACTGTAGTTGCGTTGACAACTGAATGTAAGCTTCTGCTATGCTGTATTGGGGGGCATGATCTTGATGCACAATATTTACAATATTTTGTGGGGTTTTTTTTTACAAAATCAAATAAAGCAAAATCCTTTGCTCTTAATCTGCCCCCCCCCCCCCCCCCAGACAGGAATACGCTCAATTCTACCACATACCAATTTCCTGCTCCTTCTTCTTTCAGAAACTGCTTTTTTTATTATTTTCAAAATTTCATTAAGTTGTCTTCTTTAGATCACTACTATTATTACTTATTAGCATCTAAAACTGGAATGTTCTCAACAGTGTACAACAGTGTTTTGATGACCCCGTGTTTTGAGTCTGCCTCTGAAGAGGTTTGTTTGGCTGCTTCCTAACCTGAAGTTTAATATGCTTCACTGTCTTAATGAGGCCACATGGGTCCCATCCCTGCAGAGATAATTACCATGTAGTATGGTGGGACAGTGTCAAATCTCAGTCTCTTGGTGGGGAGGAGGTTTCTCTCTTTTGCAGATCTAGAGACATTTATCAGAGATCAAGGGTATGCTAGCAAGAATTAGCAAGACAAAAGCACAGTTAGTTAAGTCTTATAGGTTTGTTTAAAAGCAACATTTAAGTTGATAAATAAAGACAGAGAACACTCCAGTGTATTCCATGTACTATATACGCTACATAATTCAAACTTCAAGGAAAGTTCGATTTTGTTTGGCAAATATTGTTCAGCAGGTGAATTTTGTTGTGGTTCACCATTGCCCTATGATGCAACATGTGTTCCTAAACCTTTGGTGGGTTATGTAATTCTGTCTGCTGGTCTTGAAGAGCAAAAGACTGTTCTTGCAAGGTGACAAGTGTTAAAGACCAAAAACAGACCTCTTTCTTTAAGACCTTATGGAAATACTGTTCCTTTGAAAAAAGCTTTATACCAAAGTCAGCTCTTCTATGATCCTGAGATATGGCCTTCATGGGCAATGAGTCTGCATCACCTGCACTCAGCCTGAAGCCCTGCTTCACATTTTTACAGAAGACAGAGAGGTAGACAGTATTGGAAAAAAAGAAGTGTGTATTGTGCACATCTGAATTGTGAAAATGTTAGAAATCTCAAATTTAAATTATTTCCTATTTGCTAAAGTCATTAAAAAATGATAATCTCCATCTTAAGACTTTTCTTGGTAGATTAAAAAAATTGTAATACTTCTTCTGGAAGAGGCACTGATAAAATGTTCTGCATTTGCAACAATTATTCAGACTCTCTTATTGGGGTTCAAAATTAATAATCCAAGAAGAAATGAGAACGATTCAATGAACCTGTTCTTTCAGACATCACGTCATTACTGTGGTTCTGCAACATTGCTGTCCTTAGTTTGACAAGTGTGGCCAACACCAGACATTCCAGTCCTCTGTGCAAGGTGGGAGGCTTTTAATACTCCTATAAGCTAACCTATGATTTGAGAAGGCTGCATGGTTGTAACATTAACTGCTAACAAATGTTCCTTTGCTGAAGTAAAGCTTTTTTACAAGAAAGCCAAATACCATAAATTTGAAAAATGCTGAGATGAATGCATGTGTTTAACAATGATTACAGAAAATAGTCACATAACTCAAATGGGCTATTTTTAATGGTATTTCTCTATCACATCTGTTAGTTCTTTTAGTGGGCTTAGTTATTTACCTGTGAAGTCACATCACACTAATAAAAGTATTACTTTTATGAAAACCTTCTGTGTGCCTTCAGAATTGAAGAGAACACGTTACTTGAAGGTGTCCAGTATTTTTAAGGTGTTTATAAAATAGGCCTCAACTGTAAGTAGGACTTTCTTCCAGAATAATAACACAAGAGAGGTGAGAAATGAAGAGGTCATGTGGCCCACCTTGCTCATTTGATTATAGTGTGTTATAGTGTGACATTCTCAGAGGCGTGTCATAACGGGAACTTTAAAATAGGTGGCTCTTGGGCAACAAATACAAGACATATACAGTAACTGTATGTTTCAAAACCACCCTAGTGCCTTCATTTATAGTGAGGGGAATATCAAAAACTGCAACCAAATACCAAAATATAATACCAAAACAAAAGCCTTGTCTCTTCTTTGAGCTTTTACCTACACTTCTACTTGAGGTCATCTCTCTGTCATGGTTGAGCAGCTACTCTGCTTACTAGCCTCCAAATAAACAATTCACACAAATAGCCTCTCTCTCTGACTCTTCACAAGTTTCCAACAGTGCAAAAAAACTCAAGTTTGCTTTCCCAGAAACTCACAAATCCTTTAGTCCATGATTACCAGTCAGTCCTCCCTCTAGCCAGTGGTACATACTGTACAGGAGTTCTGCCCTCTGCCCTCTGCCCTCTGCCCCTCAGACTGCAGCCAATCACTCCGAAAGACGGAGACTGGAAGCTTCTTCTTAGTGCTTTTTAAAGAGTGACCTGACCACATTAGCTTCCTGCAACTGGTCAGGTGACTGTGGTGTGCTTTCACATTAGTTGATTTGAGGTACTTGTACAGCATTTTCTTGGAAGAAGCCAGGATGTCAGCTTCAATATTGTGGGTGGGGTGCTTGTTTCCTACTCCCAAGATACAGTGGGAGAGCAGATAACTTTGCAACCCATTTATGTATAACAAAATATTGGTCACTTTCATATGCATAATAATGTCTTTTGCACAACAGTTTTCGTCAGAATGTTTGGGGAAGGTGTTTTATGTCAAAGGCAATCTGTTGTGCAAGATGAACAAAATTCCAAAGTATGACAAATACTGTTCTTTTCTTGTGCACGTCATAGCATTTCTTTATGCAAGAAGACACTGTATCTCTAATTCAGGTATTGCTTGGGTACAGTGGTGACTGTGGGTCGATTTAAGTGAAAAGCCTTTAAAAACTACAAAATAAGACATATAAACTGCCAGTAATGCAAATAGCTTAAAACACTTTCTACAGATGTATCTTGATTTGAAAGACTGCAGTGTGATGCCTGATTCTTTTGCCTTGTCAATCTGCCAGTAACAGTTCAAACTACTATTGACTGAAACTGTTCTCTGTTTACAGAATGGACCAAAGGCCACTGATTCGGTTTCATTGTTTTTAGTCTGTATCTTTGCCATTATCACTGTAATGCTGGACAAAGGTGTAGGTATAAATACCTGAACAGGTTAAACTGTTTATCTGTATTTAAATAATTGTGGTATTCATTTCTAAGGGATATTAAATGTTGTTTGATTTTGTAGCATATACTGTAATTCAAGAGGAATTACGTGCTAAAACTCTCTAAAAACATTGTGCTTTGATTCACTAAATGTCACTCTTTGTTCCCTAAAGCAATTGCTTTTCTCACTGTTAGTCACCCTTTTTCTGATTGAAATGTTGTATGTCTAATATATAATGTATATATTTAATTTTGACTAAAAACTGACATGAAATAGGTAGTTACTTTAAAGTGATTGGCTTCAGTTCAAATTACTCCCCATGGAGAAGTACTGTGAAAGTACTAGCAGAAATGTGTCACAACTAAACTGTAACCTTGTTGGGCACTGTGGTAACAAAATAGGTTTCTTATTGTTTTTGTGAAGATATTTTTAGAGATTCCAGCTTGAAGAACCTGAAGGATTGCTGAAAGCATTTGTGTGTTTGCTCATTATCTGGGTCACTTTTGTAGAAAAATGTAATGTATCTGTGTTTATTTTTACATGTGTACTGTATGTGTAAATCTGGGAAAACTGAGTTTAATGAAGTCTGATGTTCATATGTTTTACATATTCTTGTATAAACGCAAGAGAAAAGAAAACTAGAACACTAAATCACCACTTAAAAAAGCAGTAAATATCTCATATGCATAACTTAAATCATGACGAAAAGCTCTTCTAAGCAGGTCAAGTCTTGCCATTTTCTGTGAGGTCACAAAGAAAAATGCTGCACTGGTTTCATTGCCAGACATTAATAAAGCCAGCAAAATCACACCAAATGGTTAAAGCAGCACGAGCACTTAAGAAATGAAATAAAGCTGACAGTAAGGCAACTGTGATTTTTTTTATTAGAAGGAATCAACTCAATCTTTATCTGCACTTTCTTACCAGTGGCTGAATAGATTTGTTATTGCTGTTGCTATTATCATGTCTGTGTTTTTTTGGGGTGGATGTGTTTCTTTATGAACTGTTCATATTGCTCATTGTCAGGTTTCACCTCCTGGGAAATAAATACAGTCCAGGCTGTTACTGTGCTGCAGTTCATAAATACATATGAAAGCAGTTTTGTAGCTAGATGGTGCATGGCAATGAGAGATGTTTTTGTAATTGCAGGGCTGGTCCTCAGTCTTTTCACTAAAGCACCTAGACTAATGGACGTTCCACAGGACTACAAACCAGCAATGGAAATTTGACAGCCATCATTGTTGTTGTATTCATTTTCAGGCCAGCTAGTACATTGGAGCCACATGTGGAATTTTTCAAAGGTTAAGTGGAGGTTTAAGGTTTAGATGTGGATCCCTGATGTTCTTGCACAGTTGCAGCCAGCCCAGCTGTGTGCTTTACAAGAGTGTTTGTGTAAGCTGAGGCCTGGCTAAAGTCAACAACAGGTGTCAGAAATGCTTGGGTGCTGTTGTCAGCAGGGATACTTTCTCTTCAAACAAGAAATGACCCTTCTGTGAAGGAACATATTATCTCCTCCAGCAACCCTTTCCTTCCTCTAAAGGTGGAGCAGAGCAAAACAGAAGAGCTGGCAGACTGTTTTCGCAAGGTCCAGATGGCTTTGTGTTGTGCCAGAACTCTTTCTTTCAATACTCGCTGTTGAACGTAGGTCACAATTCAAACTTGACTGAGCACAAAAGAGATGAAGGCAGATGAGACTGAGAATGAGTGTCTATGACTGCTGCCACTACTCTACACTAGAATTTATTTAGAAAGGCAGCACAGAAGGTGTGTTTTGCTTATTCATAGAGGTTTGCAACAACAAGGCAAATGCCTGAATAATAAAAGCCACATTAAAACTTATCCTTCTCAGGATGCGGCAATGATAGTTCACAGATGAGGCTGGATGTGATGGTTTAAACCAGAAACAGGTGTTATGCAGGAGCATGCAAAATAATGAACAGTACAAGAGAGGTACGATTGCTATTACTCGTGGACATCTGTGCCTCAGACAGAATTGCTCACTTGTTATTTGTAATTAATTGTTAAGCTTTACTTAATTATCATTATGCATTCATTCACACTGGGAAATAAATTACACTGGCCATTGAACAGAATTTTCATTGCCTATCAGTCCATTAGGTGGGAATTACTGGTATGAAAAATAACTTGTTACCTCTTGGGAACAGGCTTCTCTCTTTCGTTGTTATTGCTTCTTAATGTTTTTGCTCTGCAGCACACCTTTGTGGTGTCAAGGAAAAATGTTTTTTTTTCCCCCAGACTGAACTGTTGTAAAATAAAATTATAACTTATTAAATTACATAAAAGTTATTTTGTAACCAAATACTGTACCTGTAGGGTCTACATTTCCAAAATACTTAGTACATTGTATGCAT
Organism: Atractosteus spatula; assembly: GCF_055471065.1. NCBI lineage: Eukaryota > Metazoa > Chordata > Actinopteri > Semionotiformes > Lepisosteidae > Atractosteus > Atractosteus spatula. Next base: position 13,715,355 of record NC_142714.1, read on the forward strand.
GTAAAGGTACAAAATTGTGAAATGCAATATTATAGACATGACATTGATTTTTTGAGCAGAACATATTTTACTTTAATTGGAAATTAAGGGTCACACATGCTCTTTAATTGTGCACTATAAGAAGTAACAATATTTTAAATAACTTTGATTTTCAAGTGCTAGCTGCAATTTAGCTTCTAAAAAATGTGAATAAATGTACATAAAGGACACTTGAAGTCACAAAAACTCTTTTGGATTGCATGTGTAAAATGCTTGTTGTAAAGTGGCTTTCCCATTGCAATAATTTCTTTGTTTGATTATCAGGACACTGCACGCAAGGGTACAGTATGTTAAAAATTGACATAGATTAGTTTAAGCCTTTGTTCTTAATGAGGAAATGAGGAGTATGTTTTTTTCTATTTCACACAAAGGCTCATATTCAGGATTACAATAGAAGGGTTTGAATCTTTAATGCCCAGGTTTGCTCATGGCAGCAAGCGAGAACAAAAGCAGCTTTGCCCTCAATGAATTAGAGATGAATGTTTGAAAAGTGGGGCTGAAGGTGTGTTTCTTTTACACTGTCAGTTTTCAAAATGGTGTATTGAGCTTGGAAAAGTATACATGTGGAGATCGACATTAATTGTACACCCTATATTTCCTTAAGGATAGCAGGCCTCTTCCGTGTATGGTATTGTTTGTATAAACAAGCAGTGTTTTGTCTTTCCTGGGGACTGTCTGAAAAGAGAAGGGGTCAGTTCTCAGAAATGAGTACTGGGTGCAATGTCATCCAGTGGCTTTGCTGGCCACACAGTGGTGCATCTTTGATCAAACAAGTATCTGACTGAGTAGCAGGTATCCTGTTCCACTCTGGCATGGGAAGGGCCTCTGGTTGGTAAATATTCCTCAGCAACAGATTGCACTATGATCGATGTGAAAATCCATTAGTTGGTGGCTTTTTATAAGATATGGTTGGCCAGGGGGTCAGTAAGATGTTTGAGTAGTGCTTAATCAGAGCCGTTCAGTGCATAAATCATAATACACTGTGCTGTGCAATGTATACCAACTTAATCACTGGAATTCTTCTCAGGACAAAGATTTCACCATTAGCTTCCATACAGAAAACAACCTTGAATTCTAAATCTTGTACCCTGAGTGTTTCTGTCAATAGTGTTTTTGCTTTCTCCGGCCATGACATATTCCTGTAGTTGCAGTTTGACCTTATATTCCTTTATTTCTTTCCCTGTAATTGGTTTTAGTTCCACAGACAACACCTACATGTGAATTATCCTCACACAGCCAGGGCACTTCAGTAACAGAGGCTATTACTAAGCAGCGTGGACAACCTGAGGAAAAAAGCCCAGGAGCACAGTATTTTATCATTAGAAATGTATTAGGGGGTCATCAGAGACACACAGTTCCAGCACACATTGGCTTCATTGCAAAAAAGTATTTCTAACAAGACTGAACAAAAATCGATATCAAACAATGCAAGTATTTTGTAAATTATAAAGATAAAACACAATCATTTGTGATTTTTAATATTTTGCTAATCACATAGTTTTGGTTCCAAGTTGACATGTAGACATGTATGGTTCTAAGTAGACATGGCTCCAATCAGGAGTAAGCAGGTTTCTAATAATAATGGATGTATCTGTATTTTATTAATCATCTCAATGAGTATTATGAGTAATACAACTTTGTATTTTGCAGGTGAACAATATCTTCTAATTATGATTATGAAATAGTAGCATGGAGGCAAAAGTATATTAATATCTAAAAACATATTTTATAGATGTTCATGAGCTCTACAGAGACAACAGCAAAAAGTCACTGATGTACTGTACAGTATGTTACGGGTGATTCCGTATTTCCTGCTTAAACATTTTGCAGCACTTTATTCCTTTGAGGGATGTTAAGCAATGTCTTTGATGAACAAATGGGTTCTTGCTGCTTTCCCCAACTTCAGAATTATATTACTACAATGCACAAAGCCAGAGGCTACTGCCAAGATGTAGAACCATTGAGTGGCAAATGCATCAATGCAGTTAATGGAGAAGCTTTTAATAAGAGAACACAGGAGCCTGCATAGCTTCATCTATGCCTGGAGTCAGAAAACCAGTTCTGCTCAAGCGGATACGCTACCTGGTCAAGTTCCATTACACATACTTAAACTTGAAAATCCACCTCTATAATGTGCACCAGCAATTAATAGCATCAGTTAGTAGGGTAGCTGAAGGCACACTATACGTATGAATAGGGTCCATGTACAGTATATACAATAAGAATAAAAGGGAAAAAACAGCTCATTTATTAAGAAAGACCCTTGGGCTTGTCTTTCAAAGAGCATGGCACTAGCTGAGCACCAGATTTTCTATTCTTGACATTAAGCAAGTTCCTACAGTTGGTGATGATGAGGGAAAAGCAAGAAACATTTTTTGAGGTATTTATTGTGTGACACAAAGCAGCAACAAGTGGGAACAGAGAGTTTCAAACTATTTTTTCTCAGTTTAAGCACATAACATCTTAGACCAAATGATAAATCAAGGCTGGCTTAATTGCCTCCATGATCCAGACTTGTTTTTCTAATCTCAGTAAATATTTTTAATTTGTGTTTTGAATTCCCGTGGTATTTCAATTATATACTCCTACAGTTTTCCAACAGGTAGGCTTACAGAACCCAGAGTTAAATGTACCTTACCTTACAATTAAAATAAATTAAAGCTCACATTCTAGGACTAGAAGATTGTGAAACTGAAGTTGATGGTGTTGATGGTAGTCAAGAAGATCATTGAATGACTGGAGACTGCATACTGTACAGTATATGAAAAGCTGGGTACCTATCCACAGTTGATACTCAGCACTACCCCTTATAAACAAACCTGGGTATTTATGTGAAAATATGTGCATATGTATGCTTTTGATTGAGAAACTTTAAAATCCAACTTCTGGAAAGGCAAAATGTGACAAGTGAAGGCTGAGATCTAGGTAAACAAGTCAAATTCTATGTGTTTGTACATTGGCATTTGAATGATATTAATGGGCATATTTGCCCTGCTGTTGTACCTTTCAACAAGCTATCTTTACTCAGTGTGCTCTAAAAAATGTCCACCTGTACAGACGGGTGCAAATTTGGTTAGTGTCAGCCAAATAAAGAATACATATTCCTGTAAAAATGTTCTGTTGTGAAAATTCTATGCGAGTTTGTTGGTGTCTGCTATTGGTTTGTGGGCATCCAGGCTATTTGACCAGAAAACAAAGACGTCTAGGACAAACATGGGGGAACTATATAAGTGTTAATAGGTGTAGGTAGAGACATATTCATGACCCTCAGAGCACTGTGTTAGTTATGTATTTCTACAGTATCTTCTGGAGCAGTTAGCATTAGAATATCACTACGTAATCAGGTTTAACACTAGAGAATAACACAGAGCAGTTAAATTCCGAGGATAATAAAAAAGAAAATGGAAGTGCAAACACTGATCCATAGTTTGTTAAGGAATTATTTAAAAATTCTAGAGAACAAAACAGCTTAATGGTGCCTCTTAACAAATCACAGTTCCCCCCTGTAGTATTGCTGTATTGCTTGATGCTGTAGTATATTTCATTAGCGATCCCAGCATGATTCCTACGAGAGATGATGAGAGGTGATGTAATAATTCAATTTGAGAGGAGAGTGTTTCCCCCAGAGGGACTAGTGTGGTGATGATGTCACCAGGGTTCTGAGCTCAGCTGGGTGACTCAGAAACACTGCCAGAGAAAGGCTTTTCTAGGGGATCTTGGCACTGGGCTCACTCATAGAGCTTGATCTGTCCTGATGGGAAAAGGCCTACAGACAGTGAAATGGATTGTATACACAAGGCCCCTTGTTGCCTCATCTTCTGTAGAGTCAAGACAATGTCCAGTCTTCTGTGTCATGTTTCGTAACTAGAAGTTATTTCTCTGTGGTTATCTTAACATGAATGATACATTTAAATTAAGAAGACAGGCAAAACACATATGATGTGCCTTAAGTGTGGAATCTGTATTCATATTTACATACAAGTAGGCAAGATAAAATGATAGGTATGTCTAGTTCATTGTTTTCACTAAAGTACTTTCGATTAAAATGTACAACATTTACTGAGATTATTTCTAATCAATCTTTTCAATGAAAGTGAGACTTACTGTATCATTCTTTGCTATAGCTATATTAGCTATAGTTACTGTATAGTTATGCTACTGCTAGTCAAGAGCTCTTTTTGTTTGTTTATGGCAAAAATGAAATACAATAATTTAACTGCTTGCATCAGCAAACCACGGGCAATGAGCTGAAAGGTATTGTGGATTAGTCCCTCTTGCAGTGAGCACACAGAAAGGCCACTCTAATGTCGGTGGTGCAGATTCTGTGCCTCAGGGCCTTCTTCTACTTCTTGTTAACCTTTCCAATTTTAGGTCTCTTTTATTTGTTCCTCCCAAAGAATGCAAAGGTCTAACGTTTCGATACAGGCTGTAGAACAACATGCTCCATCGAACAGCAGAGCCATGGTGTTACACACCCTGAAGCTTCAGAGGCCTGCTTTACCTTATAAAAGAAAATTCCAGGAACTCTTGACTAACTACTGGAGTGAAGAAAACGAGGTTGGAGAGCAAGAGCCCACAGTTCAGGACTGCAGGACACATTGGCTTCCTTTTCCTCCCCCATCTATAAACAGGTGTCTAATGTTACTGTTGTTGGGTTTAAAACCAATTTTATGAAAGCTCTTCTTGTGGTGTGACAAAAAAAGCAAACATATACTCTACTGTTTGTTTGTACTGTATTTTGGAACTATTAATATCGTAGCGTGCAGTTTCCAAAATAAAAAAATAGCATTTTTTCATAAGGAAAGCTAATCTTGCTTTGTGTTATTTGAAAATATGCAGAAAAGCTGTTGAATTTAGCAGAAAATCGCAGTTTTGCAGCATACCAAGGCTGTATCAAATGAGTGTACTCAGTAAAGAAAAAGAGTATTAAACTGTGTCTACGATGAATATAACTCCTTCTTAAAATATATCTCTCTCTCTGTAATTCTAGACTTAACCTATCTGAAACCAGACTTATTCCGTCAGGGAAATGCAACAGTTTTTTGTAAACAACTGAGCCAAATCATAACAAAAACAAAGCAGAGAGAACAAAACCACTCAAGCTGTCTTGTTTTTCCAAGGGCGTTTTATTTTCTTTTCTGTTTTATTCAAGGAACACATTTTCCCACCAGGATGAGCTGTAATCTATCCCATGTGTCTGTGGTTCCATTGGTCTCCTTCAGACACAGCCCAGCCTACAACATGATACTGGCTCATATGGTACTTTTTTCAATTAACATTAGTTTTCTTAAAACTGATCTTTTCTTTTCCTTATCATACCATATTACTCTAAAAGGTGCCTTGTTTTAACCACTATGTTTTGGTCATTTAAGTAAGTTTTGGATGCCATTCACTCTTTTTGAAAGTATTTTATCTAGTTTTAACTGAAAGTTGTAAATGTTAGCAAATAGGGTTTTTTTTCAAGGTTTTAAGGTAGTATTTAATCCCAGACTTGGCGGAATAGTACAAATCTGAAACAAGGATTGCCAAAACATTAAATTGCAAATTGAACAAGGCTTTGCATCAGATTGGGGTTTGAGACTTTGACAAATGTGAGCTGTCCATCCTCCAACTCATTACTAGTAAGGTGACCTGATAGATTTCCTGTGGATTTCATCTAAAAAACATTGATGGTGCATTAAGTACAATCCTTTCTCAAATGTTGAATTAAGTTCAATAAGAGAAGCATCGTGTGCAGGTGAAGAAACAATGTATTTTACCCCTGTCAACTGTATCAGAAAAATACACTTCTTTTCATTCTTTATAGCTGAGCTCATGTTTTTGTAAATTTAATCTGAAGACTACTTTTGCAGCATCTTAAGTACTGTAGACCGGCTTGATAATGTTTCAAATAATGTAATTTACATAATACTGTCCCCAAAGAAAAGAAGTAAGATACTACATGTTTCTTCAATACATCACAGATGATCCATAAGATTATTTGATTATTTATTATCCAGCTGCTATATCACCTTGCAAAACACAACTGGTAACCCACTGAAGCTAAGCAGGTGTGAGTCTGGCCACTACCTGATTGAGAGACCTCCTGGGAAAGCTGCTGGAAGAGGTGTTAGTGGGACCAGTAGCGGTCACCACTGAGGACTGCTCACCCTGTGGTCTGTGAGGGTCCTAATGCCCCAGTATTGTGATGGAGACACTATACCGTAAAAAATACACCATCCTTCAGATGAGACATAAAACTGCAGTCCTGACTCTCTGTGGTTATTAAAAATCCCAGGGTGTTTCTTAAAGAGAGTAGAGGTGATACCTCAGTGTCTGGCCATATTTCCACCTGGCCTTTCCAAATCATGGCCTCCTAACAATCCCCATCTATGAATTGGCTTCAATGCTGTGTTCTCATTCCTAATATTAGCTGATGTGTGTTGAGAGAACTGGCACAATCTCCAGGTGAGGCTACACATTGGTGATTGTGGAGGGGAGTCCCCATTACCCGTAAAGCACTTTGAGTGGAGTGTCTAGAATAGCACTTTGTACAGTAAGTGTAAGGAAGGCTCTGTGTTTTTTAAATTTCAGGAACAACAGACAGTAGTGCCTGCCAGCCTCACAAGACGCAACACTGAGGAATGAATGTCCAGAGACTGATAAGGATTAGACAAAGCACTGGTAAGTGAGGAAAAAGACACCCCCAGCTGCAGCTACACGCATGTGCAAACAGGATTTAGTCTTGAGCAAAAAGATGAAACTATCATTAAAATATTAGTATGAAGAACAGCAGCAAATGTTCTCCTAATTCCTGAACAGGAACCTGTATGTTCACTGCATGAAAGGCTTACTGTAACATTGCATCAAGAATGGAGCTTAACTCTTCAAATAATCTGTTTTTTCAACCATTTCAGTTTGTATGGGGTTTTCGATTCTACATTAGTCTTCTCATATAAAAATGAGGTTACATACAATAGGAGACCTCTTTGTCCGTCAGTCTCATTGTGGTTAAGAGCAGTCAATGCATCCACACATCTCATCCAGCCGTGTCTGGAAAGATCCCAGGACATCATCTTCTAGAACATGGATAAGTAGTTTTGTCCAGATATATTACACCCTTTGTATAAAGGTGTTTCTTAGTGTAACTCTTAAGTACTGTACATGTCCATTAAATTTTCTTTTTTTCCCTGGGACTTAGTATCATCGTTGATCCTGTAATAGTCTATTTGATTTACTTTGTGGATTTTGTGGATTTTGAGCACTTACTGTATATCTTGTTCCCTTCTAATATGCTGTTTTGGTTATTAAACAGTTTTGACATACTGTAAGACGTCATTTTGACCATGAATTAATGTAGATGGTTTTCTTTGAACTCTGTCTTATAGGCAGCAACATCCTATTTGTAAATGTACAGACAAGAACTGTGTGCAACATTCTATCTAAGGTCTGTCTAGTGCTTTGTAGAACTTTTGCATAACTTTCTTTGATTTAAATTGTTACTCATTCTATCCTAGTACATGATTTGTTTTGTTCCCTGACATGGTAATACCACTGTAGAAACACGCTTCATTGGAGATAAAGGTATAAAATTATATGTCAATTCACCAGCTGACCTTGCATTATGTGCATTATGTCTGGCTGGTCACTGTCTGAAGTTCCTGTACTGGACTGTGGGTTAAAAAACATTGCTTAGTTATACAATATCTGGTCTTATTTCCCTTACTGAAACTGTTGAGTACTAAAGCGTCATATTATATTTAGCATTTGAGTTCGCTGACGGAAAAGCATAAAAAGCGTAGGTCTATAAATGGAAAGCTCAAGGTGAGCTACAGCCTATCAAAGAGAGAACAGAAAGCGTCATTTTAAATGCTGGCCTATCATCAGCCACACGGTGAGTTTGTGAAATTCCTGAGTAAGCTAGACAAGTAGGAAGATGGACTAGTCATTCTATTCAAATTGTAACTAGGTCGGCATTTGAAAGAACACACACCTGAAGTAATGCATACAGCGTGTACCGACATGGTTATTTTTTCTAGTGTTTTTTTTAAATACCAGAGTCAGAAAATCTTTTTGTTCCAGCTTGAATAACAGGCTGTAAATTACTAAGAAAAAAAAATCTTTTATTATACTCACTGACATTTCTCTAAACCAATACATGTGTTCAGTTTTTTTTACAACATTCCATCAGAATGCTGCTTTTTTTAAGACGCTGCGCCTGGCATTTACCGTACCACCACCTCTTACCCTGTGGCATTATGGGCACATATTTCTCCGGGACAAGTCCGAACTTGGTGGAAATGTTACTCCTGACATAAATTCCAAGTAGGTTGCGGATTTGTTTGTGTTCTTCCTGCTACACCCTTCTCCCAGAGGACTACACTATCCTGTCCAACAGATTCTTCAGGATTTGGCAGTGACTGAATTAAAACCAGAATCAGAGAAAACAGCATATGGTCTTATCTTTAAGTGGATTCACACGTTCTCTTTTTAATTTGATTAATCTAAATCTAAACTCTAATACAGAATGACCTAGCATATTCTACTGAAGAATGAATCAGAGGGCTGTCATATCATATTGGAAAATGGTAGTCACATACTGTACAATACAACTCAATCACAGGAACATAAAAGATTATGAAATCACTCATACAGTATATGGCATTGCAACACGACTGCAGCAATGAAAGGTGTTTTAGCTTCTAGCCATGTTTTTATTCCCTGTGGACCTGGTGTGTTCTATACAAAGTCTGTTTAAAGCAGCATTTTTGAACATGACGTTTACTGAGTGACTGGCTCTTCCTCTTCCTCTCTTGTTTCTCCATGTCGAAAGTACTGGACAGTATAATTTTATGTGAAATTGATACTTATGAAACATGCTAATAAAAAAAAGAAAACAAGAAAAAGGTTTTATCCAAGGTCTACAAAGGAACACACTTCATCAACCAGATTTCCAGCTAATAGAAGACAAAAAAACTTATGTGGATTAATTGAACTTTTGCTGATTTCTCTATTTGAGTATCCTTCTCTCTCTTCAGTGGATAGCTCATTGGCTATATGTCTGATTTCAACAGAAAAAACAAAATACCTTTATTTTGTGGCACATAATGTACGGTATGCAATAGAGAGGAGGAAGGTGGAGAAATGAAATCAAACCCAATGAGGTCTGATACCTTTCCAGTTGCACAAGTGTAACACATAGTCATCAGAAACTGCACATTGTTTCTTCTGTAAGTGTACTATCAAAGTGGAGGGTTTACAAAATAAAAATGCGTTGCACTGTGAACTAGTCTGAATCTATACCTAACTCCCATTTTCTTTGTTTCTTGTCACAGCCCATTATCAGTCACCTAGACATACTGTAGATTGCTGGCTAGTTACACTGGACCACTGTTAGGTAATGTAAACTATCACAGATTGTCAGATCATTGCACTGTCAGATATCAATAGATTACTATCTTATTTATCTTAAGTGGGAGGTTCTGCTATGACATGTAAATGGCACATTTGAAACTGATCTCTTCTAGATAATGTTCTGCAGAATGTTACATTCTAATTAGTCCTGTCAGAAACCATACCAGTATCTGCTTATTTTCAATGAACCACTGATTTTTTTTTTTCATTTGAGACATTCTGATCAGAGCTGCTATTTCTAGCATGCTAGGAAATTTGAAATTATCCTAGGAGATCCTCTAATCTAGAAAGAAAAATTCTCAGCAAACGATTGTAAATGATATACCGTATTGATACTGAATTCTTTCTGATCATGGTGCTTTCTGTGTTTTGAGACACAGAATATAGAGTTGTGTTATAATGAAAACAGATATCAAAATACCCAGTTCTCTCTCTCACTGAATCACTTTCTGCCTAGGTAGTCTGTACACACTCTAAGTGAGACTCGGATGAAGAATTATGTATCTTTACATTTTAAATAGGCTTGGTCACATGCACCAATCACTTCATCATCAAGATGTATTCAAAGAAGAAAACCCTGTCTTTCCCAGTGAGCATCACAGCATCAGAGAAAGCGCCATAATGGAACTTGAGAGTGGAAAAGAGAAAAAAACAAGAATTGCTAAAACCTCTTCTTCCTTGAGATACAGTACAACTAGGAGTCAATCCATTTAACCTTAAATGGAATTTGGGGCTCCATTAAAATAAAATTTAAAAAAAACTCGATGAAATGGCAAAACCGTACTGATTGTGTGCTTTGAGTGGATCTACTGGTGTTAGAATGTCGGTGATGAATTTGACTTGCAAATTAACTATCCTGTAAATTCACAGTGTTGGTAGAAGCACTGTCCAGAGCAGAACCCTGGATATATCTTAATGGCATCTTAACTTTGTAGATAAACTGTGCGATAACAAGTGGGAAGACAAACTACAGGCTTTCTTTTGTTAACAGTGCTTGTCATTTTCAGCTGCACTCCGGCATATGGAAGGTTTCCTAGTGTTAAAAATGGTGGACACTGCAAACAAACATGCACATTCCACAAGGGTGTGTTTGTGTTGTTTTAGGGCTTGCAGCCTTTATGCTGCCTTGAGGAAGCCAGACTTTCTCATTGAACCAGATTAGTCCACACAATGAGTACTGATAGAAGGGTTTCCCAGGAAGCAATCTTTCAGCATTTTAATTGAGTATTCCACAGTTTATCATCTCTCAGTTTAAACAGGAAATCTGCAATCTGCTTAAACTGATGCATACAAAACAATTGCAGAGAAGCTTGTTTTTGATCATTCATTCTCACCGTTCTTCACTTGTGGAGTAGGACAACATGAATTCTAAAAATAATCTATTGAAAAAACTGGGAAAGTGGAAATCTTTCCATCTAGGGAAATGTCACTGCTGATCAGCAGCTACATTGACGGTCTTCTTATACAACTTCTACTGCACCTCCTCCTCTCATCTTATTGTTAATACCGTCTGTATGTTTGAAAACTGTGCTAACTTTGAAACCTATGCTAAAGTATTACATAAAATTAATTAAAAATATGGAATAAATATCTGCTCTTTAATAATCCTGATCTATCTCTAGTTTATTGTCAATATTTCAATATTCAGTCCTATCATGTCCACTTCTGCCATCTGATAATCACACAGTTCTTGTCACTGTATGTAACATTCCAAGGGCCCAGTCCACTGAAGGATATTGATTATCTCATCTCCCCCTTGGGTAACCCCCAACAGCTGTCCCGAAAATGGAGATTTCTGATTCTTCAGAGTAAGACACCACTGTTTTCCCAGGCCTCCTGTACATGTGTGTTTCGCCGAGAAAATCATCTCGCCCCAGCATGTGATGGGGATTTACAGTAATGGAATGATCACGGATGCCACAGTTGTAATGTGATGATAGCTGTGCCTAATTATGCAGTGGAATATTTATTCTTAATTCTGAAACTCAAAGTACTTTTTTCTGGATTAAAATGAAGTAAAGACATAAACGATATAGAATTCACAGAAGCCGGATTCGTTTAGAGCTAGAGAAATATCATTAACAAATGCCATATTCTACTCATTAATGAAGATGGGATGACATGATGTGCGAAGAGTCTAAGAATGGTGTATCACTGGTGTATTCTCCATATCGCACTTGCTGACCTTTTTATTTCTGAGTCATCTGTGGGTGTACTAATATCTTGATAGTACTCACTAAAATTGAAGATTTTGATTAGTTTTGTTTTATGACTAAAAATGCTAAAAATTGAACAACACATTTTGAGATTACCACAATGTGAGGTGAATGTTGTAGCCCACATAGAAAATTTCCAAGATGAGCCTTCCACATAGAGCTTCAAAGTTAAACACTTTTTGCAAAATTTCCGTCTTAATAAAGTGGAAGAAGTTTAGAGGTGCAAAAGCCTTTAGACATCCATATCAAACCTCCTGAAATTGTGAATGTATCATTGCCATTGGCCAATGAGAAGAGGCAAGATCAGATTTTCTGAAGAAAGATATTCTGTTAGCCTGATTACTGGAGCCCAGACACATTTGAGAAAAATCTATATTTCAAATGAATAGTTCCTTGTTCTTGTTATTCGATTTCAGTAGCTGTAAAGATCTAAATATCTGAATATTTAAATAGTGGGCCTCTCTCTAACAGAACCTCAACAACTAATATATCGAAATATAAGTTAGTCCAAAAACATCATACTTTACAACAGGGACAATGCCCAGTGTGCTTTTCCAATGAAAGAAATAGAAAGGCTTTTTTTTAGGAAAGTTATTTGTGAGTAGCTTTTTATTGAAGAGGTTGGACCCTTTCCAAAATACCAGCCCTGACAGAGGGACCAGATCCTGCGGGATTCCTACTATTTATAAGCACACAGTGGGGATTGCAGGACGTTGTTTAGCACGCTGCCTGGGTTCAGGGAGGCTGGCTGGAGGTGGCAGCCGCCACACTCTCACCAGGCTCTCCCTGATGAGCTGCAGCTGACACGGACAACTTTCAGCGCCTGCTAAACTGAACAACCTGATCCAAGGCCTCTGATATGGTCCACGGGGGAGCGGAGTGCTGGCTTAACAGCCACAGGTTTTGCAAAGTAAAGGTCATCCAGGGTCTCTCAGCTCCGTGCTGCCTCTTCTCAATCATGTTCCCACTCCCTTTGTGTGCTTGTGTTGCTGTACATTCAGTAGGCACACAGACTAACTACATAGAGTAGTAAGTCCGACAGTTTCCGAGTCCTGATATTTTAACTAATGCGACAACGCCAAAAATTTTACTGATCCATTTCCTAATGTAGTTGATGGCTGCAGATACAATCGCTGCTTGTTTTCCCAGTTAACTGAGGTCATTGATCCTGCCTTATCAAGTGCTCCTACCTCCCAGCCTCCAGCCTGCAGTATTGAACTGGACTTCATTATAGAGAATCTGTTTCTGTGACAGACAAAAACCTGTGACGTGGGTGGTATTTGGATTTAACCCTCATAAGCATGTTTCTCAAATACAGTTGCACTGTAGTCTACAGTGTATACACTATAAAAATGTCCTTATCTTTTTAAAACAAAAAATAAAAACATTGAAGCCTCCACAAAGAAATATCTGTGAAGAGGGCAAAATTGCATGTTCCAGACACTCACAGCCCTTTGCGTAAATTCAGTAGTTCAGTTAGATCCTAATAAATACAATAGAGGGACGAAATATGTACAGAGCATTTCGTTCTAGACTCACCTAGCTGAGGAAATGGCAGGCTAGCCATTTGGACAAACTGCCCAAACAACCTTACCCATTGTAAGGATTGATCTAGAGAGTTGCTGCAAGGGTGTAGATGGGGTGGCAGGATGGATGTGACAGAGATAGTCTGATAGAGGGACATCCTGGGTGAGAGACTTAATACATAGGCAAGACTATGGGATGATGAACATAGCATACAGTAGATAGTATAGTTATACACATAGATGGAAAAGTGAGAGATTAGGATCTAACCTTCCTCTTGAACTTCTGTTATAAACTCCATGAAGAGCAAAATACGAAGAGGAGCATCTCTTTGCACTAAGTCTGGAACAACCTATTTGAATATATTGTCAAAGCTGATACCATTGCATCTTTTTAAAAAATGGTTGGATCAATGAGCCACTAAAACCCAAATCATCTGGATATGTTGAGTGGTCTTGGCCAAGGATTCTGTGATATATTTCTTGGAGTCATTCTCAATTTAGGCTCTTTTTACAGTATATTTTCCATTCTTGCACTAGCTCACTGGCTTCTTCGGTTCTTTTCCTGCTTTTCTGTGTCTGCTGGCCTTCTCTGCTATTTATGGTCCTTTTAGCCCCGGGCCTTCCGAGTCTCTGCAATGGCAGTGGCGGAGAAATTGTTCCGTGCTTCAGGATCTTGACATTGACTCCATTGTTGAAGCTTTTCTGGTGGCAGCACAAATCTTTCATTTACTTGACTTATTTCCTTTTTCTTAGTCATTTCTGATTAGGGAATGAAAAGTCAGTTTGTAGACCACAAAACATACCATTTACCAGAACCTGATGGTCTTGAGCCATTCTATTCAGTTTATTTCTGTTTCCCTGTAAATCAATTGCATCTCCTGATATAACTTCCCTTCTGTATTGTTCAGTAGAAGTGTGATTCAGGGCCTTGATTGTATTCATTTTAAAATCTATAATCATTGTACTTAGTGACTAGCTGATCCTATATTACAATTTAATGTGGAGCAGTGGAATGCTGGAATTGATATAATTCCAAGGTGTTGCTACCACAAGCCAGTCAGCTACAAAACCTTACTGTAACTAACTTCCGTGTTGCTTACATATTGCTTTTGACTTAACACTGGTTGTTGACAGTTTTTGCCTCTTTACTGAGAGATATTCTGTCAGCATTTCTACCAGCTTACTGTAGTGAGAAAAAGTGATAAGCTTTACCTTAGAACCAGTGTTCTCAAGATCTCTGAAAGCTGATTGCTGAAATTCAGTGATTTACACTAAATTATGGTAAGAGACTGAAAATAAAGCTGCAATGCTTTCCTGTGGCCTCATTAAGATGGAGTAGATAGATTGCTTTTTAAATGACACTTGTTCTTGAGCTGATCTGTACTTGATTAATATATTGTAATATGACATAGATAGAGTTTCAGTAGGTAGCTGCGTCAGTATGCGTAGGCTGCAAAGGAAAAAGTAAATTCCATGCTGAAAAGAGAAGAAAGGAAACACAACGTTTAGGCTGTGGAGCCTCCTTCGGGTGTATGTCGGGTGTGTAGATGGAGTTTCTCCAAGCTCTCATTCCATGTAAGGAAGGATAAGTGGAGGCAGTTGGTTTTGGTTTGTCCAGAGTTTGAATGTCTAGCCACAGGGGGCTTTGTATTAATCTTTCGTACTGTGAGTAGGGGTTAGCTGTGGTAGATTGATCACAACATTAACTCCTACAGAGCTGGAGCCCAGCTGGGGTGCTCAGAAGAAACCACCCTAAGTCCTCCCCAGTGTGTGTCAGTAGTTTGGATTAAACTACTGATAATATTTCCTATATCCTTGCCCACTCCTGCGTGGATTATAGCTATCATAAATCAAAATCAGGAGGACATGAATAATGCAATAAGAAGCAATGCAGGAGCATAGACCATGTTTACACTTTTTGAACAAAAAAAATACGATGACTTTGCCATGTCTTTGAAGAACTGTATACACAAGATAGAAATCTCTTATGTATTCAAGAGTACATTCTGGATAGAGACTTGGAAAATGAGAATCACAATCAATTCCAGGAATCCTTAGCCCTTCTATCAGAAACCATTTCTGACATTGCTATCCACACAGAAGAGCGTGGGACAAACAGTAAAGTATGTCCTTTACCTGCTGTATGCCCACTCTTTCTACTAAAATAAATGATAATTGAAAATTTTACTATGGCAGATTCCAAAGGTTGCTTCACTTTTAACAAATTTCATTTAGTAATCAATGGATTGATGTGTCCTTATAAACACATGTTGCTGGACATTTGTTTTTCTGGAGAATTTCATCACATCAGATTAAATTATATGTCAAGATAGAGACGTGCCCTGAATCGTTGAGATTGTCAAAGTCATTTAGAAGTAAATTCAATACTTAGGAACCTTAATAAGTACATAACATATTACTTATACTTTCTTGTGGCAATAACATAATATTTTGTTTTACTTCTTCATCTATTGTCAATCAATACCACAAGTGTAGAATGCACTTGTTGATCATAAAATGTACGTGATCTGTAATCATATTAATTTTTAATAATACATATTTTGCTTTTTTTATAGCTTTTAAATATGATTTATAAAATGAAATTACTATTGTTATTTAAAAGCACTGTAACCATTTTATGCTTATATTTATATTCACGGTGCTTTGCCTTCAAATATTTCAAATATTCATACAGCAGATGGTAGTAGTAATGTAGTAGTAGTAACAGTAATAATTATATCTATTATTACTAACAGCAGTAGTAATATGCTTTCAATATAAGCTGTCATATAGTCTAGACATAGAAAAGTGGACATTTTTATGGCCCACATCCTCACAATACTGTACCTCTTGTTTAAAAAGATAAAGAACCCCACTCATTCATATAACAATATATTGCATTCCCATTTCATTTTCCAACAAAGAGCAGTGGAGTTAGCTCTTGCTGTATGTGGTTTGATTATGGCTCAGAACTGTACTTTACTTTATATTATTTATAACTTCCAGAATGTATGTGTTACTTTTGAAAATGAAAAAAAAACATACTATTCCCCATAGACAAAAAAAATATTATTTCATTATCTCAATTCATCTTCAGAATTCTATTTACAGTATCATAAATCAACTTAAACTTTATACTGTGTGTGTAAAACAGTATACTGGGTATTTCTCTTGAACAAATCTGACCTGCTCTTTGTGACCTGTGCACACCAAGAGCAATTCTCACCCTAAACGTTTTGATTCTGCCAGACTCATCCCTGAAAATGTTGGAACTTTCTAAGGTCATGTCTGTATATTTTAAAATGACATTGAAAATGCACTATAAAAAGTCTAGTTTTGGGAAAAGGGGGCATTCTTTTAGATTGGCAACAACCCCAAAAAATCAGAAGTGCATCCTATCTTAAAGTTCAACTTAAGAGAGCAGAACGATCTCTGCTGTAGATTACAGTTATAATGGTAAACTCAAATCAAATTGTCTACACCAGTAAGTGACCCTATAACCTTTCCTTGTTGCTTTGTTTGTTATTCTTAGCAGCTCCTCATCTCCACTCTAACTGCCCCCACCCCCTGTCTCTCTCTGTAATTCCTCAAGGAAAAAAAGAAAGAATTGATTGACTTTTCTGACTGTCCAGGCAGCTGGCCTTTGGTCAAGCAAAAGGAATGGCTATCAGACTAAAAAGGATTTTCCCAAAGTGTTCTAACATTTAGGAAAGCAACCAAACTGCTTTGCAAATATTTCAACTCATAAACCGTTTGTCTGAATACGTGTTTGTGAATTATTTGAGTTCATAACAGTATGGACATCAACAGGAAACTATTATGATGCTGCCTGTATCGTTCCATCTGAGAGTTAAACCAAAAAGGGAGGTAGCAAGGAAAGGGATTTTTTTAATACAAGCGCAAAACACCATTGCACATTATAATATACCGCATAACTGCTGCGCAGCCTTCAGCGACACTGTGACAGATAATTTCTTCGAATTCCTTTGGTAATTATAAAAGTGATGTCCATCACGCTGCAGAATGTATTCTAGAGGTTTCCCTTACCCTATCCAAATTAGCTTGGAAACCACTCCAAAAAAGGAGTATTTATCCCCATGTTATAACACCAAACACCAGCAATTACATTGCATCTGGTCCATTTAATTTTTATGCTTCCTTTACTCGGATTTCAAAGCCCAATTCAACAGTTAAAGAAAACAGATGCTTGCTGTCACAGGGAGCTGCGTTTTCTGTACAAATTTTCCAGTCCACAAAACAGAAATGATTTAACTCACTCCTCCTCCCCCCCCCCCAAAAAAAAAACAGAGGTAAAATTATCTTTATTTTACTAACAATCCTAAACTTGGAAATAAGTTCTAGAAATGTTGTTTGTCACCAAAATGTTTCATTACTATAACCATTTGCAGTATCTTGCTGCAATAAATGCTCAAATTAGAGATCAGCAGTAATGACTGAGTCATTTTTTATGATTATCTGAGATAGTTGCAGCATACAGCTAACTAGAACTTAATAGGAATGATTCCATAATATTGAGAATACTGTAAGTAATGAATCCATTTCTCAAATTCACTTTCAATATTTACGTAGCTAACAAAGGTCTTCAAGCCAAGTCTACCCCAGTTTTGTAGAACACAAAATTGATACTAAACTAAGCATTATTTTATCATTGCAAATAGTAGATATCTTGAGTAATTAGCCTTTTAAGCTGTACTTTTAAGCATGTGTGTCACATAAGGACTGATCCTCTCCTCTCCCAGGGGAAAGTGAAAGTCATTTCAATTTATCTAATTCTCCTTTCCAAACAAAGGGATCTTCCTTCCAAACAGAGCCTGTCAATGAGCGGATAATCAAATCGAGACCAGAATAATAGTGATCAGCATGGAGTGAAATCATGCAGCGCTTCCAGAAAACGTTTTTCAGAAAATCCCTTGTTATTTCTGCGACTTACAATATAAAACTATAATTTGTTAAATCTAGTACATTAAAGATCTGGAAGGTGATAATTCAGAGATCACAAAAGAATGTAAATTAACATCAAAGAAAATGATGATTAAAAAAGCGCCTTTATTAACCTCTCTTTAATTGCAAGGGTTCTCTGGAACACTATACTTTTAAAACATTTGTCATACTTATGAAGAATTGTTTTCTAGGCATTTTTTGCCTTTCTCCCTAATAATCTGAAGCTGATCCTTTAGAGCTCCACGCTCTGTGTTGTAGCAAATGTAATCTGATCAGGTAGTGGAGGAAATGCGCTGTCTGGAGAGTAATCTTTCCTAATGTTTTGTTTCCCAATCAGTTCTTTTCTATATCACATCAAAGTAAAGCCAGTCTGAGCAGCTTTGACCAAGCACAATTTCAAAGTCTTTTTGTGTATGATACTTCATCGGCTCTCAGACAGCAAGGCAAGGAATTGCCTGGGCCCAAAGCAGCAATTAATAGCAGCACTGTGACAAAAGCATAAGCCAGTCCACAATTGTTATTTTACTTCTTAGTATTAAGAGTCTGACTTTTGTACGGAACATAGGATTTGGGCTGACAAAAGTTATTTGGTGAATAAGGTTAGGATTTTAATAATTTATTGCTTGCTGTGTTGTGTGTTTGCCTCTATTAACTTACACAGCATGTTAATACAAATTTGTCTTATTTGTGTCAATAGATGAATGTATTTGAGCCTGGTAGCTCAGTTGGACATATTGTAGATCCTGTGGAAATTAATGAAATGTATAAAACATGAGAAATTTATCAATGCGTTATCAGACGGCTGCTTACTCCAGTTAAGGATCATGAAAATCTGCCTTCCTTTACCAGAAGCTTAATTTACAAAGCGACAGTAGATTGATTACTTGCAAACACACACACAGAAATCAAATCTGGGACACAAGGTAGCTGCAGTAACAGCCACACCATCATGCTTCCCAAAATATTTTCCACTCATCAAAGTACTGAACGTATGAAGAGCTATACAGTAAATGGATTGTCACTGGAAAATCCATGTAATTTGCAGAGGGGGGTGTTACTGGTAGGAGTAAACTTTAACACATCTGAGTCAAAAATCATGCCTTAGCTTTACCTTCGAAAATGACGCATAGACAGTAGCAATCTAGGTATGAGAGAAAGATCCTCTGTATGTCTGATGACCCATCACCATCTGCTTCTTACCAAAGGAGAGTTCAGAACTAAGCAGATATCTATAATATACTGTAGAACTTGTGTATGGATTTTAATTTTTAAGACATTTATCAGCTGGCAAGAGGAACAAATTCTGAAGGTACTGTGTTTTACAATTCTGGTAAAATATTTATTTAAACAGGAATCATTACTACTTTTTAAATTAGAATTCAGTTAATTTGATGCATTCCACTTGATACATTATACACAGCATTGCTCTTTGTTGCTTTTTATTGAAGAAACCTGTCACGGTTGATTTTTTAAAAGATGCTCCAAATGAAAGGCACACACATGTACTCTCAAAACATGTCTTTCAAAATTGTGTCCTGGCCTCACCTTGCCGTGCCTGGGTTTCAGATGTAATAGTTCAAAGTATTTCCTGTTGAAATTACTTATGAAACAAGCTTCTATAGAAAATGTGGAGCACAAGCTCGTGTTTCTCCTGAGGCCTCTACGAGACATAACTGAAGTAACTGGAATCCAGGGCAGAACAGTGTCACTTGTCTTAATACAAAAGGAGGTTGCACCTCAACAAAGACACAGAAAATGTCAAATCCCTGCACTCTTGTATACTGTATATTGAACTCTGAGCCCTGGAGCTTTCGGGAATTTGTGTTTAAGAACATCTGAGACCTGTATTTCGACTATTTTTTCTATTTTACTAGTGGTAAATAGAACAAAAACACCAACAAAAGAGTGGTGAAGAAAATAACAGAATACCAAACTGCAATAATTCTGTAGTTAGACATTTGCTACTGAGAAAACTGTGTGGAAGTCTCATTCAAAGTAATGTCTTTTTAAGTAGTAACACTGTGCAGTACTTTATCAAAGCATTTGCAATGACACATAAGATACTGTATTTAAATATATGTTATATACAGTAATATGCAGTACATTGTGTTTGAAAATTTCTGTTAAGTACAGTATAAGGGCTAATTATATTGAATAGGGAGTAATACTCTATGAATATATTCTAGGTTATGAGGAATGTACTTTAATATGTAATCCTTGATGTAAAATATTAATTTTATTTCATTCACCTTCACGTCTGAAAACTGAAAATACAAATCAGTACAAAATCTCCAAATTTCCTATTTCCATATTTTTGAATGATTTGTGCAAAAAGTACTTGTTTACGGGAATGAAAATTCTCCTGGAGTTGCTTCTCCCATGAACGTTTGAGTACTTGTATCTCATTCAGACAATTGGAGTCCTACTGTACCTGTATATGCGTCATGGTAGGTGGGTTCACAGTTTTGTGAAGTTTTCATTGCAATCATTACCAGCTGTTTGCAGACAATATGCACTAAAGTTGCTGCATCACCACACGGCCTGCAGTTATATATTGCTTTAATCAATATAGGCTTGGTAAGCGATTGTAAGATTTTTGGCAAATTAGCACCAATCCTCTCTTTAGGTCTTCATTTCCCCCACATGATTCTGTGTCTTAATGAAGAGTAAAGCAGAGCTGTGGATTTAGTTCTCCTCTCGTGTGGCTGTACAAGGTGCCACAAGACACAAAGGCCAGCCCTCACGCTCTCCCTGGTGGTATAACTGCAGCACTCTACTGCAGCCCAGCTAATTAATTAAGAGAGAATTGCCAGCACAAAATGTAATCCAGTCAATAGTGCTACACAACTCAGAGGATTTGCTGTCTACATCCTTCTTGTTCCAAGGTCTGGAAATCTGCTTAAACTGTTCACAATGATAATAAGCTCATTGATTCTCTGCCCATAAAAATCCCTACTTATTGCTCCTTCAGTGAAAAATGTTATGCTGCATTCACTGAATTTAATTAACCAGACCTTAAAGACTTTCAGAAGGTCCGTGTGATTAAAAACACAGTTTTCTACTCTTATGAATCTCAATAAGACGAGGCTACAACAAGTACTGTACAACTGAAGGATTCACCTTGGAATTCAAGATTGCTTCTCTATACACCTGCAGTACCATTCTTTCAATCAGAAGGAAATCTCCTGAGGAAAATCCTGCGCTCTCCACTACACATGCTTACATCAAAGTTAGACTTCTTGTGAGGATTTCATTGACTTTCTAACATGGCAGGTTGTCTTTGAAGTCGTACTCACAAGTTGCAGTGCAGGATGTTGAGAGGTGGCCCATTTTCCTGTCTTTAGCTTCGAGTAGAAAAAGTATCCACAATATTAAATGCAAATTTAATTTCCCTTATCTGTTGCTTGAATTACAGAAAAGAAACAGTGGTGGAAATTGATGTCCTTTTCTATTGTTGTTAAAATGAATGGGTTTTGAAAAGATTGAAATATAGTCCTCACGAAAGTGAGGTAATAAAAAGAGGCCTTCTGTTGGGCATAAAAATTCTATATTTATATTGGGTGCGTTGTCTACAGGTGAGAGAGCAGATGATATTGAGGCCTTGTGTCCCCAAGTCAGAAGCATAAAGGCCTTTTTGTTTTGTGTTATGAGAGTAAAGAGTGTCAGCATTTCCAGCACCACAGTGGGGTGGAAAAATCGCCACAACTCAACAGCTGTCCTCAACAGAATTTTGGAGGACTATTGAATCAAGAAGCTAAGAATCAAAATATCAAGGAGATAATTACCGGAAAAATTAAACATAGTGTACAAAAATGAAAGAATGGGAATGATGGCATTCTTAAGAATGTATAGCTTCAGACAGGGAGTAGAAAGTCCTTCATTAGCTCTTGGGAAAACCAGTTTAAGCATGGCAGGAGAGTGTGGTGAATCACACTGTCCAAGGCACAACACTATGAATATTTCCCTCAGGGCCTACAGTATGTGTCAGAAAAGGTTATCAACTATTATTTGATTAAGCACTGACAGTATAAACCATAGAAGCAATAACACTCATTAAAATGAATAAATTGTATAGTAGACCTAACATACTGTAACTGGACAACATTCATAATCTATGCCGTTGTGATACATTTGACCATTTTTCTCCATATTGTTGAAGCAAAAAAATAGAACTGTTGTGTGTCACACAACCTGTCCTATTTTAAGAGGCTCTGATGGGCATCTTAATTTTTTTTTCGGAACTTGCAACATCGGGACAATTTGTTTGTTTTATTGTGTAAGTGTGAGCCTAGCCTCATGGCAAATGGAAGTAGAAATGACTTAATGAGACACTGGCCCTCTAAAAATCAGCTTCCCCAGAAGTTGGTTGTCTTGGTCCTTGACAGTCACAAAAGGACGATAGATTCAAATGATTATGTATACAGCTCGTCGGCAAAATAGATCATTTCTTATACAGAACACCTGACACCTCAAACAAAATATAACACAGGAGATTCTTTACTTTCCAAAGATCCTGGTGTTTCAGGGCTCTCTGTCTTAACTGCATTCACCCGAGGGAACACACTGACATCAGGGACAAACTGGCGACAGCAAAACCAAGGATGTCTGGGACACCAGTAAACCAGGTGTGAAGTTGCTAAGATCATCAGTAACTTCTTTAGGAGACAAGATATGTGACCTTTCTTCAAAAAGGCAAGATAAATAACAACAGTCTTTAGCTGATTCACAAGCTTGTTTCTGGCATGGTTCCCTGTTTCTCAGAAAAGCAAAAGGTTTCACACTGAGCAGCACTACAGTATATTGGCTGTTATCAAACAATAGTGAAATACATTCGAAACTTGTACAGTATGTATACCTTTTTTTAATTAAAACAAATTGGTAAATGAATTTATTCGAAAGTGAAATTCCCTGCCTAGGCTTTAACATGTATCTTATCAGTATCTCTGAGATGAATAGCAGAAGCTTTATAATGTTATGGGTGTAATCCTAATTGTGCAAGAGCGGTGTCTATGTCAAGGATTTCGAGGAATGCTGTTCCAGAAATACCCATTGGTTTGTGGGGGGATACATTCTGCAGCTCTGACAGCTTTTTCAAGTATTTATATCTGACAGTCAGCAGAAAAAGAAGACCGGACTTCGTAGCATTGCACAGCCTACTGTTCTTTTTAATTGACATCCGGAGTTTCTCCTCATTATATACTTTCCTGTTGTAATAAGTTTTTTTTTTAGGAGTTGTGTCCCAAGGCAGGCAATAAGCCTTTCAGAAGGTTTTTAAAACAGCCAAATAATGATCATTTGTGCGAATAAATTAGACCAAAATCAAAGCTAGAACTGCGCCAAGTTCTAGCGCCAAGGCGCAGTATAGATTATTCCCATCTTTCTGAAAGTGGGAGGCGCTTGGGGTGTTTTTTCAGCGTAGTAGACTTCCAAAATGTGTGCAGCAGCACAGCTAGAGCAGCCAGGCAAGGGATGACAGGCAGAGTTGGGCGCTACTAAACTCACTTCTTTGGGGGTGAAGTAAAAATCCGTTGTTTCACGTTTCATCTTTTCGGATGCACCTTGTAAAATCGCACTCTCGAGATCGATGAGCGACTCTTAACTGATATGCTACGCATCGTTCCGGAATTCGTGCAAGGAGACATACAACTTGAAACGAGTTAAAATCCGATTTTTTCCCCTTGCCGTCAGTGGGTGAAGTGTTCCTTCCTCCAATTCCACATGTTGTATTGTGCGGGGAAGCTGTTTGCCAGTAGATATGTGGCACTACAAGCAAGCGACTTGGTCTGCTAGGAATTTATAAAGTGTTCTTTTTCTCAAAAGGAAAATTCATCAGTACAAAACTTAACTGCTTTACATGGATTTTGCAGTATTATGCAAAAGTAGGATTTGCTAATTACTAAAAGGTAAGTTCTCTTTTAATGACCGTTGTTTTTATAGCATTTTTTTCGGTAGTGTGTGAACTAGTATGTTTGCTTTTTAGAGGAGGATACTGTATATGGTATTTTTTTTCCAGTTAGCTTGTTTTTGACAAGTTCTAACCGTGTGCTCCCTGTTTCGGAATTCTGTATTACTTCGTACAGCAGCCCGCACTTATCTTTAGAGACCTGCATTCGGGAAATAGCTCAATTTAAATCAAGCATAAAAACCGTCAAGTTTTCACGCAGCTATGTAGTATCTTAGTTTAAATTCCATTCATTTGTAATAGAATGGGTTGGGTAAAATACAAATGTCACTGGATTGAAAGTTGACTAAATGGACCGAAAATTGATGCTTTTATATATTATTTTCTTTGAATATCGAAGTTCAAAATGCCTAAGGCGCTTTATGCATTAATGCATTTGCTGCAGAACCAGATGGATTGTTTTCCTTCTAAACATTGTAAGAAGTCATTTAGTCAATTTTATTTGATGTTTATATTTCTATATGTAAAATCATTAGTTGTCTACACTTGGACCTTGAACTAGTATAAAATAGATCATCTCGGTTTACATCATTCACTCATTATTTTAGAATAACCTACGTAGTAGATTACTGGAATAAATTATGGTATAATAACCACTTAATATGTTTGACGAAATTATAGTGTGTTTGTCATTAGTTTTTTGGCTTGAGTTTCAGGATCAAAAGCGAAGCAGGAAATTATGTAACTTTTGGATACATTTTACCTTCATCTGTAAGCTTAACGGATGTGTGATGTATTTCTTCATTGTAAATAATTCGAAGGACATTTCCAAAAGGTTGTGTCTGTGTCTTGGTGTTTGTAAGAATTTGATTGTTATTACTGAGAAAATGTGCAGAAGCTCTTCCTAGCTTGTAAAAGTTATTTTCATCTCGAGTCCAAATGTCTTTTATCACACGTTTGTTTTGAACAGTGACCCACATGGTTTGTGGTCATGTTTGTAACATCTTTTGCGTTTTTACATTGTATTTTTGAAGTATAGCAAGAACTTGAAGTCCTTACACCAGAGATCATATACAGTAGCCGCCCCCATCTAATTATTTCAGTAATGACAGCAGTCTAAGCACACCATCAGGAAATTTGTGGCTGCTTTCTGGAAACGGGTTTTTAGTTAAGAAGAACAGACCTAACAGATAGTAGTTTTTTTAGGATATAGTCAGCGATTAGTTTTTGTTCTAATTAAAACTACTAAATGTACGTAATCACTGTAGTGAGACCGTGGCTATGTATTGTCACAGTATTAACTATTTTTACATCGTTAAAATCAAAAGGCAGTATTCGTGCTCTCGCATAGCTTTCAAGTTATTGCAGGTGTCACTTCAATTACTGGTACTTCGGCACAGTTTATTATTTCTGTCATTTTTAGGTGGCCAAGAGACGTATTTGCTGGAATTCTTGTTTCTTTTCAGATTGTTGTTATAGATTTTTTCTTGCAATGGAAAAGTTTAAATTACCAATATCTAAATTCAATTCCCAGGGAAATACGCTAAAATCTCACTCTGAGGTTGTTTACTGGAAAGATTTGGAAAAGGGAAATGTTTTCAAATATTAGGAAGGTTTTGAATGAAGGTGGGTTATTTTTCGATAACGACGATGTAATTAAAGGACAGTGTGGCTGCAAACTACGGTAAGAGTCCTTAATTGGAAGCTGAAATCGTTTTATGTTCTAACTGTAATATGAATCAGCATGGGGTGTGTTCTTTGTCTTTATTGTCACCTGTTCAAGTGAGGTATTGAATAGGTCACGCATTGGTACCGTCATGCCCTGTTAATTAGTTAGAATCTAAAAGTGTCTTCATACAATTTCAAAGTAACTCAGTGGACCTTATAGGAGTCTTTAATCTGGTAAACTGTGCTTATTATCAGAATTAACGTATTGTACATCTACAATATACTATTGTGCAATCACAATTTGTGGTTCAACAGAAATCTTGTTTGTTCTGTCTACAATCGCAGTGAGAGTTTTTGTGTGCCATCATCTGGAAAGTTTTATAAATGTCTAAAACAATATTTTTTTAGTCCACTAGATGATAACTCCTTGTTATTTTAAGTGGTGAGTTCATTTCAGGTGTATTTAGTTAACGTATCTAAATAGTTTCCATACTCAATGTAGTAATCCAGAGTCTAGAATGATCAAAGCCTTATGCGGTTAAAGAGAAATGCATGTTATGGACGAATTAAAGGAAGGACAGGGTTTGTTACTGTGAATTAAGAGTAACAGTACAGCATTGATCTGTGTAAACTGGTTAAATATTGTCATTTCATATGCTGTTCATATGCTGTTATTGAAACTGAATGTGTTTCCTCTGCAAAATCAGGCCTGCAGACAAGTGAGTTTGGGATAGCTCCAGTCCAGTTAGCCTTATGTGCTGTCCTTTGTTTTGTACTTGCTGTAGTCAAGGTATATTTCACAACTGTCCATCATAGACTCAAACTTTTGGCCTGCTGCTTGGTGGTACTTCTGTCAGAAGCAAAAAAGGAAGATGACATAAAAACATAATTATTAAAGAAACTGTATTGATGTTTATGATTTGGTAAATGTGTTTTTTAATCTATCATTCTTGTTTCTATTGAAAGGTAAAAATTTAGTTATACAGTCCATGGCTTCTCTCCTTCCTTTCTGCCACGGAGTACAGTTTAGGGGATTAGTCATTGGTGTTGGAGAAACTGCAAGTGGCTTCAGTATTCAGGAATGCTAGACATTTCCTCTCTGTGGTTTCTTTTTCTTCGAATATTTTACCAACATCATGATCTTATGTTTTGCGAAGGGGGGGCAGGTTCCATCTGGGAGATGGGATGATGTTTTCATTTTCCAGTAGTTATGTTGTCTTCTACATTAAATGTTTGTCTGGAGGAAGGGAACATTCTTTTCTGAGTTTGGCTCATAAATGTTGGAGGTAGAAATGTTTATTAATCTGCTCTGGGGTTTTTGAATGTTTTAATTTAGATTTGTACCATTCTCTGGAAATATTAACATCTTACCCTTCCGCCTGGTAATTCCTGTCCATCCAATTTGATTGCTTATTCAAGTGCCTGTTATCTCATTAAAATCTATTACCACTCTTAAAACAAGGTTTTCTTCTTTCTGTCATTCGACAACTCTCCAGTTTGCATAGTCTAACATGAGTTATATTGTAGATAACCTGTATCTACATTTGCTTTTCCAAATTTCTACTATCTCATTATGACATCTCCAGTGTGTTCTTCTGAATCAGGAATTGCCTGTTTCCTGTTTTACACTGCAGTCTCTTCACTGTGACTAATGCATACCAATGTTAATACTGTATGTATGAAAACTGTGCGTTTCAGTTTTCAATATTAATAATCTGCTAGTGGATGTTGTTTCGCCTTGTCAAGTAGTCATCTGTTTCCGTAAGGTTTTGAGGTTAGATGATTGCGTTGTGTAATTTAAATCAACCCTCTCATTTTGGGGGAAATATTTCTTTTTAAGAGTTTGATCAAATAAACTTGCTTCCATTCACTCACTGATGGTTTTCTTAAAAATTGCTGAGCTGAGATATTTTCCTTAGGAGCAGGATACACAAACGCATTGTACTGTAAAAACCTTGCTGTCTTTTTTTGGTGTTTCGCATTTGTGGAATTTATTGGAAGAAGTGATTTGAGGAGAAATTACTTTCAGACTTCAGGAAATAGATGCACGTGGCAGTTGACAGCAGGTTTAGTGCAGGTCTCTTGTTCGGCTTCAGTTGTAAAAAAATGACTCCAGCCAGTTCTCTGTGCAGTATGGGATTAGGTTTTGCTGCAGTACAGGCATAAACCATGATCTATTACACATTGGAGATGGATGTGAATCATATGATTTATAAAACATACACATTTTTCACACTGATTTTTTTTCTTGGGTCACTTGTCAGAACAATTAATAACGTAAAAGCAGAACGGCATTGTGCTTTCTTATCCCTACTCTGTGAAGGTGTATTCCCTGAAGTCCCTCTGGGATTGTTAGTTCAGGTATCCTTGGAGTAATTTAAAAGAAGCAAGCACTCTTTTATTTGACCTTTTTTACAAGTCCCCCTAACTATCTGGAGGTGTGTTCTGTGATCAAGTGAGCCACGCTATCCTGTGCCACCTCTGAAACGTGCCCTCAGGACCAGATTATAAGAAATTCTTCTGTGGCTGAGAGTAAATTCCAGCCCTCTTTTCCAGACTCTTCTGACCTAGGGTCATTTCAGTTCTGCCTGTTCTTTTTTGTGTGCCTTTTTTAAAGCATTCCATCAACACAGTCAGTCTCCCATTTTCTGGAACTGGCCAGTGTGCACCTTTACTGATAGGGATCATTGTTGGCCTCAGGCTGACCTTTCATGGCAAAATTACAGCATTTGTCCGTGCTTCACAGATTTGCATATCAATCTGGGACAATTGACATTTTCTGATCAAGAGTACTGTCCCACCACCTGGCTTCACAGGATGAGCTTGTCAGTAGTTCATGTTTATGGCATTAACTGTTCTTCAAGTACAGTAGATGGCAAGTTCATCAATTAAAAACTAAAAATGAAAAACCTTTCATTGGATGGTTTCTTTAACATTTCCTTTTGTGTGAGTTAGAGTGAGATGAGGAGTTTACCACATAATGGTGACTTACATCTCCAAAGTGCACATTTAAGATGAAATTAGCTATTCTGTAGGACTCTTGACCTGTAAAATGGCAAAAAGAATCTTGCGACGTCATACATAAGCAAGTGTGCTAATCCCGTCTCTTAATGGGGAGGTATTTGTGCCTCTTGTGTTTTGTTCACACCTGAAGTTACAGTATGTACAGTAGTTAATTTCTTCTGTTCCATGTTATAGTACCTTCAGCTTGTACTGTATAGTAACTACTCAAATGAAGACCACTATTAATACTGATATATTTGAAACACTGCCCTTGAAACATTTTCTAACAATTAAAACACTGCTCTTAAATAGCAGATATGTTATTACAGTTGTTTTTGGCATACTTGTAGTGAAAAATAGCTTATCTCTTACGCCACTTTGTCACCTGTATCAGTGACTACAGATCTCCTAGTCCTATGTCGGTAGAAGGAATGACAGCTGCCAGCCATATACCGTAGTTGTCAAATTGTATTCTTAGTTTACATCGTAGTTAAATTCTTAGTAACTATTTGTGAAATACACAGTCAAGGATAAAAAGTTAGAAAGTGCTATCGCGTTCTCCGATTTTACAGTTCACACAGGCTGGTGCTCGGATTAATTAGCCAGCAGCCATATCACCCTGCAACTCACAACTGGCAACCCACTGAAGCTCAGCAGGTGTGAGCCTGGTCAGTACCTGGATGGGAGGCCTCCTGGGAAAAACTAAGGTTGCTGCTGGAAGAGGTGTTAGTGGGGCCAGCAGGGGGCGCTCACCCTGTGGTCCATGTGGGTCCTAATGCCCCAGTATAGTGACAGGGACACTATACTGTAAACAGGCGCTGTTCTTCGGATGAGACGTAAAACCGAGGTCCTGACTCTCTGTGGTCATTAAAAATCCCAGGGCGTTTCTCGAAAAGAGTAGGGGTGTAACCCCGACGTCCTGGCCAAATTTCCCATTGGCCCTTACCAATCATGGCCTCCTAATAATCCCCATCTATGAATTGGCTTCATTACTCTGCTCTCCTCCCCACTGATAGCTGATGTGTGGTGAGCGTTCTGGCGCACTATGGCTGCCGTCGCATCATCCAGGTGGATGCTACACATTGGTGGTGGTGGAGGGCAGTCCCCATTACCTGTAAAGCGCTTTGAGTGGAGTGTCCAGAAAAGCGCTATATAAGTGTAAGCAATTATTATTATTATTATTAATAATTAAATCATTTGCAGAGCTGTGGCAGTGCAATCTGAAACTGTTGTATTTCGGGCTTCAGAATCTTTGCTTCACTAATGCAGATCAACAGAGAGTCACAGCTGTTTATCCTCTGTTTACGGAGTTGTGCTTGGAACACATAAGATTTCCTTTTTATTCTTTCTGTCAGAAAAAGGTGAGCAGTGACAATAAACACTCTTCATTCTAATGCACTAGGATAGGAGCCCAGTCTCTAAAATGATTTTGTAATTTCACAAACATGAGTAACTGTCTGTGATATAATCTTACCATGTTACCAGACCTATTTTTTCCAGCCTGACACAGAGGTAGGAACACCCTCTGGTTTCAGCCAATGCCTGTCCTTGTTGTTTGCTTTTCAGTACTGATTCAGGTATGTCTAACTTATGCACCCTAAAACAGTTCAGTGGATCAGTAAAACAAACTCTGCTTTTGCCTGATGCTGGAACTGTGGAGAAAGGAAGGTAGAAATGGAGAATTACTATTAATGTCCACTCCTGTTGAACTGGTTTGGTTCTAAAACGACTGAGTTTGGAAAGTGTGCTAACTTACTCATGCATTGAGAGACAGGAATGCACCGCTGAAGTTTGCATTGCACAAGGGTGAAACTATGTGACTAACTGGTGCGTGTTATGCTGAGACATGTCTGGAAGATTTGTCAGTTTAGGTGTGTAGTATTACTTGTTTTCCTTCAGAATCTTACTTCAATTGCTAATGTTAGTAATATTATATTTGACCTTTCCAGGGAGGCCAGGAATATCAGATCATACAGATAGACTCAAATTTGTCTCAGACAGAAATCAGTGTTTAATTGTCTTTCAGGAAATATTTTGAATTGGGTAACGTTTTACAATAAAATGTTCAGTTTTGCCGCAACAGATGTCTGCAATTGGTTTGTGAGGAGAATGGTTTTTGTTTTCACAAAAGGAACCTGTCACTAATCAAACAGTTAAATATCACAGTTTATTTTTTCTTGGCTTCAGTTTATTTCAGTTTATTTCAGTGTTACAGTGTTGTAATTACAGTAAATGCCGTGGACTGCTAAAAATACAAGAAAGTATAAATGAAAGGATGTCACTCAACCCATCTTACTCTTTCAGTTTTTAGCTGAAAGTGCTAATTGATCCAAGGGTTTCATCCTGCCAATTCTCTAAAGAAACCAGGATATCTGCTTCAACGCCATGGCATGGTAGCTTGTTCCATATTCCCACCTTTTACCAAAATGCCTGCTGGTCTGAGTTTTAAATGCACCTCCCTGTAGTTTCTGTAGTTTCCACATGTGATCTCTGGATCTTGTTTCACTGTTAATTCCAAAGAAGTCCACAGGTTTGAGCTGTCAGTGCTTTTTCATGGCTTTGAATGCTCGTCAGACGTACTTGAATACTTTTGAAATTGGATGATGTTTTGATGTCAGACCATTAAAAACGATAATTGCTTTTTTTGTGTTTACACTGCAAAGTCTGCTGCAAAGACCATTTCATAGTTTAAAAATACAGACTAAGATAATTGAAAGTTTTGAAACATTCCCTTTCTCTAACCGACAACATTAACTGTCTCACTCGAGTTGATTTGTACCTCCATCAGAAATGAAAATTGCTCCCAGATTTCACTACAATACTTTGCTGACACAACCACACATATATACATTGACTACTTTTAATTTTAGTGGAATAAAACACCAATCAATTTTTCCCATTCTCAAGCCTCTACGGTTACCACCACTAGCAGTTAAAGTATGTTGTATTTTCCATGCTACTAAATCCCATATACTGTGTATTTTGGGGGGAATTACTTCGAGTGTATGTAAATGAGGGAAACAGAAGGCGGTACTATCAAAAGGCCCTGACAGATTCACAGTAATCCTGCTCAGAATGCAAAGTATCAGTTTTACTGAAAATATTACCAAATGAGGATAGTGTTTGCTTTGGCATTCTAGCCAAGATTATACAATTTCACAATGAGTATTGTATTTAATGATGCTAAGTACAGTGCAGTTCTATGCCATGCTTTACAGAAAATTAACAATAAAGTACTGTTACAAATGCTATTAAAAAACAGTTAAAATGAAACTACTGCAGGTCTCTTACAAAACGCTTGCTTAACAAAAAGACAAGCTTAATTGGTAAACTTAGTTTAATGCCTGCTATTGTTGTCAACTTACATCTCCTCCTAGTAAGTTAAATGAATTTTGTAAAGTTGTGTTGAAATTTAGGTGCTTCACATTTAGGAAACAGACTGATTTCTGGTTCCAGTTGTAACTCAAGCAGTGTATCATTTTTCTGCCTATAATTTAATTTCAGCTTTATTGAACACATTAGTATGTACAGTACCTTTAGATTAAAGTGATAGTCACATTTGTCCTTACATTACTGTGCTTACATTAAATTACTAGTTTATTGTATGAAATACAGTAAAATATTAATTTACCAAGTTTTCTTTACTAAACACAGGATTTGTTGAACTTAGTTCAGCAGCACAGTTACTGTAGTCTTCCTAGTCATTGATTTTGAGTGGTATAGCCAGGAATCTAACCTGCCATTGTCTAGCTGTAGAAGTCACCATTTAAGAATGTGTATTTTCTTTCTAAAAGTGTATTCAAAAGCATTAGTCAGAAGGTAAGAGTGTATATCAATGTTAAGCAGCTAAACATATAGCAAATGGTAGTAAGAATATGTTTTCTAATCCACAAGCTGTCTTCCAGGAGCATACAATCTGTTTGTATACATGTATTATTTTCCACTACTGCTACATAGAATGGATCCTGCTATGCTGTTTTGGAGAAGCTGAGATTTGTAGAATCATTTATACTCGGCATTTAGTACACATATTCCACAGCTGTTATAAAGCACACAATTAGATGTAGATACAGGTCTTCTGCTTTTATTAGCCTGGCTGTTCCTATGTCATATGATGCTGGGTAATACAGTACATGCAGTTCACACTGGTTTAATAGAATGTATTTTATTACAGTTTTTGTGTTAAGATCTATATTTGTTATGTCTAGGTTTGGTGCTGCTACATTAATGCTTGTTCTAGAATTCTAAACTTTGTTTAAACTTTGTATGTTTTTGGTTCCAGTAGGCAAGATAAACCTGTATTTCTGATTATTTCTATTTCTTTCCACATTTGATAAAATACTTTAGCATTAGGGATTTTAGGATCAAGGAGGAGCACTTAGCATTAAGAGAGTTCAATGTGTTAACCAGCATAATCAAGGTTCCATTTTTTGTGATTAAACCCAATTTTACAACAGCCTTTCCATCACCAATTTTAAGCTAAGCACCTATTACAGTATTTGATCATCTAAAATCTTTTAAATTAGCTGTTATACCTGTATGACATTTACAGAACTTCATGCTGTTGAAGTTGTACTACATGCTCTTTTTGATGAAAATTTTCCCCTTTGATGTTTCCCTTATTACTATATCATCCTTTGAAAATGTGTGTACAGCACATTTATCCTTCTTAAAGTTTTCTAGTGTCCTGTACCTACCCGTACATGGCATGTTACTGTTTACTTCCTAAATGCTAATATTTATTTCTTAAATTGAAAGAAAATCTTCTCTGTCATTGAGATCTGGACAGTACTTGATATATGCTTAAAACGTATCCATGTTGCTCTGACAGAGGAAAAGTGTTCAGCCCCCGATTGCTAGTGAAAATACTTTTCAGGAAATGACGGGAGAAATATTTATTATTTCGTCTACGATCTGAATTAACAGCTGTACTGTTTATTCCCTCACAAAAAAACTGGTGACGAGAGTTATTGTCAAGTGAAGTTATCTTCTCGTTTGGCTTCCATTAAAAGAAAGAGGTGTAAGAGAACAAATCCTGCCCTTTATGGTCTGGTCTGTGGCACCGTGAAAGATGGTAGCCCATCATGGAAGATGTACAGTATGTTTGTAGCTGTGTCAGTAGCATGCAGATGAAGAATACCTGTTTTTGCTCTGCTGGTTAGCTTTGTTGTGAAGGGCAGAATGTGAGGTGTGAGTCTGGGCTGTGTCAGAGCGGCCCTACTGGAGCACAGCCCAGGCCTGGGGTCCAGATGGCCATGACAGGGTAAGGCTTCGACGACAGGCCTGAACTGGCTGTTTGGCTGGAGGTCTTTGGTAACACTGTCAGGGTTAGAGAAGAATCTTATTAAGCCACCGTGTCATTGAGAGGTAGTAGGAATCCCATCATCACCTCTAAACTACGGCTAACAGCTTGACCATCTTTTGCCTACAAGCAGAACAGTGCATTTAGCAGGTCCCTTTAAGCAGCTGAATAAAAAACAAGAAATGCAAAGCTAGCACTGCCAAAGATATGGGCAATTCATTAGGGTGCCCTTTTTATGATGCATCTTATGCTAATGTTTTAACAATATGCTGTGCCACAACAGCTGTATGGTGTTCTGCATCAATCTTGCAGTATAAAGCTCAGCTAAATATTTTTAACAGCAGTTCATTTAAGTATTGCATTTTCAGCTGGTGAAGTGTTTCACTTCCTGCGTTACTGACAAAAAGCTCATTTTCACTGGGACTTGTTTAATCTAAAGTGTCATTTAAATATTTTGTCTGTCTTTCTCTTTCAGTGGAATGATTATGTTTTCATTGGGTTGGTATTCTTTGCAGAAGTTTTATATTGGGTTTTAAACATAGTTACCACTGCAATTTGTTCATTTAATTTGAACTTCTAGGGCAATGGAATTCTCATAACATTTGTTTCCTTTTGTTTTCATGGTCTGCTGAATGCAATGTTGTTGTCTTTTCTAAAAACCTAGAGAAAATGACATGGCGTAATGCATACAGTATCTCAATTTAATTTCACACCTCTCAATAAAGGGACTGAAGCTCTGAATATTCTTGTCAGTCCAACTCTGAGAAATACTATTAAATTCCCATCCAAGGCATTCCTAGTGAAGGCACCGATTTCCTGAAGGCTTTTTACGGTCGTGTTGGTAATCTATGTGTTTGTAAAGCTCTGATAGGAACCGCTTTCCTGATTGATTCTAGCTTTTGGCCACGAGATGGACGATGGAGTTGGGAATCCCCAGCTAAATGCTTGCAATGGTTTTATCCTCCCTGCAATGTTACCCACCTGCCATTAACCAGGATGAGCAAGAGCACTTAAATCAAGCAGGAACAGTCATTGTGAAACAGGCAGTCAGTTCGTCTCTCAGCCCCCTGGGGAATTTGGCATAGGACAACAACCTTAAAGGAATGCACCTGGAACCTGAGCCTAAAACAGGCCTCTGTCACACTTAATCTCTTCTCCTTGTCCAGCGCTGTGACCTGGGACTGTTTGTCACTGTTGGAATCTAACAAAGTGTGCACAGGCTGGACAGGGTAATGGGGACTTCACTGTGCCATGAGAATCTTTCTTTTGTGCTGGGTGTGTATTTGAATATTGATCACTTCAGCCTTCTTATCTCAAATTGTACAAGCCTGGCAGGAATTATTTTTTCGTGAAGGTTTTGAGGCTTACAGGAAGCCAGAGTCTTATGCATTTGCACACTCATTAAATCTGTAATAAATTGTAAGCATTTTTAAATTAATAAATGTAACTCCCTGCCCCCTTCCTGTCCATGTTGGTGAAGCCTATTTTCTTCTTAGACTTTGAATAAAGGTCTAATTTGCATGTTGTTAAACAGTCACTGTACTTTCTGCCTAGGGTATTGCCTTGGTGCTGAACACTGTTAATATCTAACACCTGTAAAATATCCAGGGTTATTCAAATATTAGACCATGCAAACTGTTAAATTTAAACCACTTTAAAACCTCTTGTAAAATTGCTTCCAACGATTTGAATTTTCTAATTGTTTTATTCATCTTAGTGAGAGGAGTACAACAGGATTTCCACTGTACCTTACTTCTGTACTATTGAATGCAAGGTTTATTATGATCATATCTGCTCAATTTTAATAATTTTCATGTGAAGTGCTAATCAATGAGAAGCTTGTAGAATTCCAGTATGTTCCCAAAATAGAAATCTCAGGTTCACAAAAAGTGTGAATTATAAAAAGTTCTCCTAATTGTATTTTAAGCCTGAATGGAGTCAAAGTTTAATTCCAGTCTTTCATGTTTCACGTTTTAAACATTCTGATAATAAGAACATGTTAGTATTGATATACTGTATACTATATATATGAGAAGATGTTAGTATTTTAAATGTTCAGAAACATCCAACACAAAGCCAGATGCCAAGTGTTCATTAGCCTAAATTATGAATTTCTGGCAGATGTCTCAGATTTTAAAATTTTAGATTCTTTCCCTTAGGTCCTCAGTCCAGTCCTCTCAGAGGGACCTGTCTTAAGAGTGTGTTATTGATTTTTGTGTCCTGTGATTTTTTTAGAAGTTTTATTTAAACCTTAATCATTGATGTTAGCAGAACAAACAGTGGATCTTAAATGAAGAAATTTATAGAGGAGTCTGTTGTTGAATAACTTGAGCACATATTGTGGCTGTGTTACCATTACCTGCAGACAGTATGTCACTTGTGTATGAGCACTTACTCGCTCATACACAAGTGACATTTTATTGTGTAAAATATGACCTTCAAATATGAGAACGCTGCTTATTGCCAAGATGGTGCTTTTGCTGTGTTTCCAAAGTAGCCGAGGCTTCTAGCGCATGGCCCTACAACAATGAAATAACTCCCTTTTGCCATATGGTGTGCATTGATCAGCCATTTGCAATGATGAAATTACTGAAATGAGATGAAAGCTCATTTTTTGGTTTTTAGATTAAATTGTCCTAATCTTGAGACAATCTTGTGAAATGTGCAGTATTTATTCTTGGTTGATGGTTGGTTTACTTGTCAGGAAGCCCTTTAAATGATTTGCTGTGATATACTGTCTAGCACATTAATGAAATTTGGAAAATTAAACGACGGAGCAAAACTCGGACTTTCCCATTCACTAAGAAATTCCAGATTATTGGCTTTCTCACTCCTGTGATTTTTTTATTTGGTGCCAGTGTTTCTGGAGCTGATGTCTGAAGTTGCAAGATAAATGCATCGTACCACATTTGCTCTTCAGGTGCACAGGGAAACTAATGGGACTGGACCAATCTGTCACACTCTTGACAGAGGGACTTGAGCTTCACGTTATCCCTTCCTATGACCCTGCTGTCTGATTTTGGTCAATGATAAGCAGCCTGTATCTCACTGGCCATATCAGGCCCCTGTAGGACCCCTTATAAAGGAGTATAAAATAAGAATAAAATATGCACTTCAGATAATTCTAGAGATGCTTTTAAAAAGGTTCACTCATACTGTATTAAGGAGTGAATAGAATGTGAATGCTCATTGTTTTAGCAAATTCCAGTGAAATACTTTTTTGGCAAAGGGGGGGGCATTGGTTGTGTCATTGTCATTATGGCAACTTTAGGGTCAAGGTCTACAAGAGTTGCCCATCACTGACCTGTTATTAGATACTCTCCTGTGTATCTCTACTTGTCTCAGACATAAGTATTGAGCTGTTTTTTTTATTTCTATAATTATGAAATCATGAAATTGAGGATGGAGAATATGGGTAAGTGGCATGCAAAGCAAACACCTGAAATGGGTTGTACAGCGTTTTTTTTTCTTTTGATTGTTGCAGTTTCTTGCTCTTTTTTAAAATGGTTGAATTTAGTTGTTGCTTTCTAAATGCAAAACAATCTTTATAAAAAAGCAATGACCCATCACAGTTTAATGTTTTAAAGATTTAGAAGGGAGGACAAATTCCCTTCAAGGCCTGTTGTTTAAGTTGTTTAAATGTTGGATATGAGGTTATTCAGTGAAAGTATAAGCAAATAACAAATGGCTTTGAATGATGTTAAATAGTTAAATGTTAACCTCCATGAGCCTTTCGTATGTATAAGTATGTATAATGTGTACAAGCAACACACCATGTGCTTGTGAGCCCTAATATCTAATGTGCTTTTTAAAAAAAGATTTCTCTAGTATCAAACTGTGGATACAGTTGCAAAGCCTTTTCCCAAGCACTTTTGTTACATTTGAGACATTCAAGTGTCATTCAAAAACTGTGTTCTGCAGGTTGCGCAAAATCTAAAATTGTTGTTTGGTTCTGTTACAAAAATAAGGCAGATAAACATTTTTTGGTGTGGTTTCCTTTTGCTAGCCTGTTGCTGTTTTTTCACTATGGTGAAAGAGTTGTTCAACCAATCAGGTTCCAAAAACCCACAACTCTAGGCTGAACAAGTAAAAGGCTGCTTTGTGCCAGTTGCTCATTGAAATCAAGTGTGTGATTAAGAGCCTCTAACACTCTGAAAGGTGCTTGTTATCTTTGTAGTGCTCCTCCGGTGCCCATAGAAGCAAATTGATTAAACAGCTCAGTACAACGACTTTTCTGAATGTGCTTTACATCAGAAGGTATTAGAAGGTACAAGGTATTGGCATAGGGCTATACTGGAGAAATGTTTTGGATAACATTTGTTTAAAAAGCTGTATATTGTTAAAATTGATTTACATATAAATCTACATATTTACATATAAAAAGATGTAGCAGTGTCATGAAATACAGTATTTGTATGAGGTTGAAAGCAAATGTTTTACAATGAAATCTTCTGTGACACCTAAAATAACAGTAAATGAGACAAAATACATTTTTCAATGCATAAGAATAAGCAGTGTTTGGTAATATTTCAGTCCCAATGTAGAATATTAAGTAGAGAATATATGTAAGAGATATATTGGTTTTGGGGGGATCAGAAACAATCTTCTGAACACAGAAGAGCAGTATAAATACAGCAATCACTTCCTTGATTTATCTGTCAGAGGAGGATGTTGAATTAACATTTAGACTTTCAACAGGCAGTGAGTTATGAGTGTCAAATTGATATTCAAGAACCTGTGCCCAACTCTACCTGCATTTGAGCTTATACTTTATATATCTTCGAATCTGAATATATCTGTACATGGTTTAAATTATAGTGATAATGCACATGGAAGACGCGTATCTAATCTTATTTCTCCATCCACTTTTTAAAAGTGAAAAGGGTAGGTATTCGAATATGTACAGGCATAGGTACAGGAAATGCTTCGCTTTCTGGCACTGCAGCCCGCGGGTGTTGAAGGCTTTGTTTTAAAGACACCCTTGTGAACGTGAGAGTTAAAAAAAAGCCCCACCTGAGATTGATTAACGCTTTGTAAGGTATCAATGTGAAGTTTTGCATTTTAAAAAAAGCTCGGTGGTTGTTTTTTTTTGTTTTGGCCTCCCAATTTGAAATAGCCAATGATGTTTATTCTCAGCTCATCTCCGAACCCTGTGAGCGCACACGGGAGAAGAGGAAGTTTAAGCGGACTGCCAGTCCACTGCTCTTTAAGGAGTGGCTCAGTAAAAAGACCGAGTCTTGCAGTCACTCTCATAATTGAGATATTCATTTGAATTCTAAATAACTTTATTAAGATTCATTCAGTGCTGTTGCTTTCAATTAATTTGGTAGTATTTTGTATACACTAGACAACAGCAGTCAATAGCTGTTATGAACCATGTTTATCCTTAGTAATTGAATGCTAGTTTAATGATTGCTCTGCATCTGGTCCTAGCACCAACAGGAAGCAATATGAAAGTTAACCTAATATCTGTTAAAACCTCACAAAAACAATACATGTCTTAAGTTTGTTTTGGTAGATTATAGAATTGTGATCCATCAGCACTAAACTGTGTTCAGCAGAGCTTACTTGCTTTTTATCTTTATACATGACAATGCACTCTGTTGGAGTGTCCTGTCACATAAAAGAACTATTCACATATCTTTAATTTAAGCATTGTTTTCCAAATGCAATGTAAACTTGGTAAAGAAAATCAGTGATTTGTCACAGTATAATTTTTTAATGCTTTAGGAGGGATGAATTCCCCTCAAGACCTGTTGTTTAAATTGTAATACTATACATTTTGGAAATTGTTATTCTACGAAGCTGTAAGCAAAAGCTAAATGTCTTTGAATGATGTTGAATAGTCTGAATGTTAACCTCTATGAGCCTTTTTTGAGCAT
The DNA here is from genome assembly GCF_055471065.1 of Atractosteus spatula. Classification (NCBI taxonomy): domain Eukaryota; kingdom Metazoa; phylum Chordata; class Actinopteri; order Semionotiformes; family Lepisosteidae; genus Atractosteus; species Atractosteus spatula. The sequence continues at coordinate 13,755,248 of NC_142714.1, forward strand.
ATTTACTGTATTGATAATACACTGTGTGCTTGTTAAAGCAAGTTAGATATCAGTGCTAATGCTTTTTATATTTTATAAATTCTTGTGATTTTCAAATACCTCATACAGTAGCAAAACCTTTTCCCACATACTGTTCACTTCCTAACGAGCTTCATGAGATTTTGTTGTAAAGTAATTCAGGTATCATTGAAACAGCATACTCTACATAATGTGCAAGATCTGAAATTATTGTTCTATTTTGTTACAGAAATAAGGCAAGTAAACAAATTGTGGTGATGTTTGTTTCTGCAAGCCTGCTAGCAAAATGCAATCTAAAACCTCATTTTGTGTAATTATTTGCTGTATATTTCAAATTTGTACACAGTATGTATAAAATGTTTTAATACTGTAACCTGTTCTGGCAACAGTGTCATGGTAATCATTAAAACATTTAATATTTCACTCAATTCTTCAAAACGATAAGTGGAATTCCTGGAATTGAAATTAAAGTTTCTGACAATCAAATGAGAGTGGCACCACTCTAACTCCTGCTGGGCACCAGCAGAAATTGTACAAACCTGGTGCTTACCTCTTCAGCTCTTCTCTATAGTGTAATGCTTTTTTCTAGGTTCCTGTTGCAGTGACAGCAGACCCAGGCAGACTGGGCTATTTATAAAACTGGCAGTCCCCACTGCCAACTAGCACTGTGCCCTGGAAATCCCTTAAATATTTCATTGTCCATTTCTGATCCTTTTTTTTTTCCTGTGAAGGGCAGAACAGAGCAGGGAAGGGCACAGCAAAATGGAGCCTCCTGAGTCAATTTAAATGGATAGTCTGTTCCTCTCAGTTTGATTTCTTGTGAGTCTGGAATAAAGTCAGCTGCCTGTAGTGGTTAATTGGCGGCATTTTGGTCTAATGGGCCAAGGAAATAAACCTGAACTAAAGGTCCCGAGGATTGAAATCAAAGGCAGTTCAATCAGTTGAGCCCATTTCTGCAATGAAAGTAACTGGCATTTCAAATAGCAAAATAACAACCATAAAATAATTGTTGTTTCAGTCTCAAAGGCTTTCCTATTATCATATTATTCATATAATTTAATTTATACAATTAAGTACATACGTACATAATAAAGTTTCTTATAACTCGGTTATATTTTACTTACCATGTATTAAAGGCAAATGGTATTTGATAAGCCAAGTAAGTAGTAATTTTACACCATATTGCTTCATTCATCTTAAAGAAAATTAAACTGCAAATGAACAATGTGAAAATGAACAGTTTAATGGGATTTTTTACATTATTACAAATGGGAGTATTTCATTTCTATGGATGATTATGAGGACTTAAACTACTTCTCTTTCTATCCACATGGACCACATGTACAGTAAATGTTTCCTGATAGCAGTGAGTTATAGCTTTCCACACATATTTTAGAAGAATAAACTGAAGAAACCATTAATCAGCATTAATTGTTTCAAGGAGTGTATGTATATATTGTACTTTTGCGCTGTGTACGCAGTCTGTTCAGCCTGCACTTGGACTTGCTTAAGCATTGCAGCTCTCTTCTCATTGTAAAGTATTGTAAATAGTCTATTATGCTGCAAGAGCTGTGTTGACTTGCTGTGTTGGCTGTACACTCAGCCACATAAGTTAACAGTTAAAGAATACACATTCTGTTCAATTCCCAGAGTCAGCTATAATGTGTTACAGCACTGATTCTGTTCAATATTCATTTTTAATATCTTGAGCCCTGGGTTCTGTTCATGACCATGTTTATTTAGGCTTGTGTGCCGCCATTGTAAACACAGAGCAACAAGTATCCCTTCTCACCCCTGGTTTTTGGCTTGTAGTTTTCTAAATCCTGTTATATTGTGCCGCTCTGGAGTTGCCAGGAGCATTTCAGCCTGGTTGGAAACAAATTCTGGTATTCTGAGCGTGTATGTTATTTTAGCTGCACTTTCAAAAGAGAAAAGCCCATCACCGTTTCTTATTGTTAACTTCCCGGGCGCGTATTCAGGGATCGGAAACCGTGGAGCGGTGTGGGAATGTTCTCCGGCACAAGCTGGGATAGCTCGGCCGCAGGGCGGGCTGGGAATTCTGGGGAGGGGGCGCGCATGGGCACGGTGGGTCTGCGCCCTCGCACAAATCAAAAGGCTGTATTGTTGGAATGAGAAGCAGATGCTGGTGTGGAATTCTCCTGACTGCAGCACTTTTTTTTTTTTCCTGGCTGTGCTTTGCGCTCTCGCTCAGTCTCAGCCATTTTCTCTCTCCCGGTTTCTCCGCCCTACAGCTTGCTTAGATCTGAAGGAATTCTGACTGGCTGCTCTCCCACTGCTGGCTCTGGGCTCTGACAGGGTTGTGGTACACTGAAGCTGGCTATGGGCTGGGAAAGCAATCTGATGAGGAGGAGGGGGCTTGCCTGGGCCTCTTCCCATCTTTCCCCCAAAGTTTTTGTTAAAAAAAACTATTGTAACTAGCAATTTCAGTTTTCATTCCTTTGTTATGAGTTGTACAGGTTTTGAGAGAATTTCGGTTGTTTCTACTGAAGATTTTGGCACGTTGATAAACCTTCCTGGCTTAAGTTCCTTCTTATGAGGAAGAGATATGAGGAAGTATGTAGGTGTTACACCAGACATACTTCCCGAGGAGGGGGAAGCAACTGTAATTTAACTCCTCTGCACTCTTCCTGATAATATACCTGGGAAGCTGCAGTATTTTTCCAGAAAGATTGAGTGTGACACTGTAGGAATTACTTCTTGTTTTATTACATGATATTAGAGTTCTCCTCTTTGGGCACCAGTATCTAAAAAAAATAGTCTTTTAAAGAGACTGGTCATTGCTGATCTCAGTTACGAATACCCCTTTATCTTCTGTCTTTAGACCAACAAACCCAAAACTGTTAGAGAAGTGTGTATGTGGAGAGCTGATCTTTAGAAGCCAAGTCTGGGCTGTACTGTTTACAAGTCAGATCACTTGAGTTAAAAGTATAACTCTAACTATGCTTATTTACAATATTACTATAACAAGCAGCAATGGTGTTAGTTTCAGTTTGCAAGAAACTGTTCTCTTTTTAATTTCGGTAGGGAGAACATGAATTACATCTTTTTCGTTAGAGGTCTAAGGAAAGTTAGTAGTGTGTACAGAAAGGAGAATTCAGGTTGCTTCCTATGCTGTAACTTACTGTAATATAAAATCTTTGATTTATAAAACTGCTTTTGCCATTTTTGACAAAAATGAAATACATTACACTTATTGTTGGGTGGGTACTTGAATGGTGTCTTGCATCATGACTAGATATGACAGTCTGCTTTTAAAATCATTAAAGGATAACACTGAATGTCATGCTCTAAAAGGTAAAAAATTACATAGAAATGAAAAAAATAAGACTTCCTTTATTAGCTGAGTTTCTGTGCCATTGACTGCATATTACTTTTGCATTCCTGCCATGGGTGTTTCACTGCTTTTAAAGCTTGTTTTTGTGACAGTTAGTGATATTAATGCTCTTCCTGTCATAGAAAAAGTAATAAGGTGAATAAGGTGAAGTAAAATATAATGGATAATTCACCTTTACTGCAATATGAAAGGGTATTGCAGTACTGCATTTAATTAAACAATAAAAAATCTGTGCTGAATCTTCAGAGTGGAAGGGAAGGCTTTGTTTTACTTAGTGAGCTAAATCAATTAGTTTCACCCCTAATTAACCCTTCCAGTAGATTTACAAGCTAATGAAGGGTATATGGCTAAGAAACAGTAGTGAAATACCTTACGCCTGTCAGTGTATGCCCCTGTTTTCATGATATTTATGAGATATATCTGCTTCTGTAAATGATTTCATCTGGTTATCAGTGTGATTATCATATGTCCTGTCTTTCAGATTAGTCCTGTCATTGAGTCTGTATGATCCTAAGTATCAATCCTTATACATACTTATCACTTGAGTACAAACCTCCTTTCTGTGGCAAATAGTGTGTTACAAATGATGTATTGTGTTAAGAGTACACCTGAGAGGTCCTTGTCTTTCTGCATGTCCCTTTTGCTTTTATCTTTGTAATTCACCTTCTGGTTGGTTGGGACCCCGGAGCCAGCTGCAGTCCCTGTTCATGACGAGTGTAACACTACTTAGCCAGTCTCTTATTTTTAAAGGCAGTACTGGTCACTGAAGGGAAATCAATTTGAATTCTTTTACTTGCTGCTGTAGCTTGCAGTGCATTGACAAATGCCTGAATGTGTTTTTAAAAATTATGGTTACACAATATGGACAGTACAGAATTGATTCCTAGGGCTCTGTCATTATTGATCTAACACAATAAAAAACATTTTGTATGATGTGCATTGTTGGTGCTGTTATTATTTCTCTGTTCATGGGCCATTAACAAAATCACTGTAATTTGAGGGAACCTTTTCACACACGGTTGTCGGTCACCATTTTGGAGTACTATGGAGGTGCCTTTTGATCAAAACTTCGTAAGCGTAATTGTTTTACAAGGCATCATTAGGAGTGGGTGTGAAACCCAAAGTAATCTCTTTTAGCATTCCATTCTTTTTAACCACCTTTTGCTTCTGTTCATTTGCGCCTCCAAGAGACCTCACTCTCGCATCTTCCCAGTCGCAGTATCTTGCCCTCCTCTTTCACACTCTTTGGAAAACCTCAGTAGAATTGTGGCCATTGAATGTCTTATCCATGAAGTGGTTTCAATTAGCAGCTCCTCAAAGCTTTGTGTTCTTAGACAGCTGTTTCCAATTTAGGGTCTGCAGAGATATAAAAAAAACATCCGCGGTGACGAGCTTCCCTTCTTCCTCATTGTTGTTTTGGATCACTGACGCTCTCCATCTCTCTTCCAGCTGTGCAGATGCCCAGGCCTAAGTGCTGCCTCTTCTTGTGTGACACGTTGGAGGCTGGCAGAGCTGTAGTGGGGTACAGCTGAGCGAGGGTGGGCACTGGGCTTGGTGCCTGCCGAAGGGATCGTCCCGTTAGGACGAAGATGAACAAACTGAACTTTCATAATAACAAAACCATGCAGGACCGTCGCTGTGTTTGTGTCTTCCTTCCTAATGATGATACGCTGAACATCATCGTCAGTGTGAGTGGGCCTTGTCATTTTTTGCTACCAATGCCACAAGAGTGTCTATAAAACATGCCCTCTAGCAGATATGACTGCTATTTTCAGAAACCTGTAAATGTGTGAGCATTTCCCATGCCATTCAGAACCTTGAATCAAAGTACTCCTGCTTTCCAAGATTAGAATCCTTGACTTTTTGAGGATGTGTATCATTGTAATAGCACTACACTAGGTTACATATAATTTCAATTTACCGTGTTACGTTTGGCTGACCTGGTGAAGCTCATTGTGAAATGAATTGTAATTTACATGTTACTCCCTGCTTTGACACAGTTTGAAGCATGCATTAGAATTCATTTTTTTTTTCAGTGGTTTTGAAATATTTATGTAGATGGTACAGAATATTCTGGAGAGCACCTCTCAAATTGTTTCACGGAGTGATACCCCTTGAAAAATGCAATACAAAAAGTTTTAAAAAAAAGTTTTTTAGGGAATTGTATTTGATGTTGAGGGAAGGTAAAGAAATGTGCCTTGAAACTTACAGTTTTGCCAGACAGACTACAGATGCTGTCCGTCAGCAAATCTTAAATGTTTGAGTTTATTAGGACTTGGAATAGCCTTGCCAGTGTTGTCATTCTCAGCTGCCGGGTTCCCTATCTGAACCGTGTGTGTCTGTGTGTCCTCTCCACAGGTGAAGACGCTGTGTCAGGAGCTGCTTGTCCAGGTCTGTGACCTCCTCCGTCTCAAGGATTGTCACCTGTTTGGGCTCAGCGTCATTCAAAGTAAGAGCCTGAGCTTCTCCATTTATGAAGATAATTCTTCAGACTCTTAACATGAAGCCAACACTTTCTGCGTGATCTCCACATTGGGGCAATGTAAAGAACCCCCTTGTTGGATCTGCTGAAAATCACACATCACATTTCCATGAGACCATATGGCCATCTGTGTCTTCTCAGCTTACAAAGCAGCAACCTTCGCACTTTCTTTTCGAAGTCTACTTCGCTGTTTTATTAAAGTACCGTTGTGAAAATGATTAAAAGGAATTTGGTTTGAATGCATATCAGTCTTTTTCTCTAATGCACTTAGCGATCACTTCTGCAGTGCAAGATTTCCCTGGGTCGTGTGGGCAAAGCAAGTTTTATTTCTTCATTCCAGTTTTATTTTTCTCCAGCCAGCATGGATGTAGATGTGATTTGTGCCTAGTTGTCTTTCTTTGCTTAATGATTTTGCCCATTCCCTGTGCTGCTGTGGAATTGCTCTGTAGAAAGGGTTCTGGACCGTGACCTGGGTGCAGTTAATGTGTCTGTGGCTGTGTTGTTAGTGGTTTGGATTCCCTGGTTTCTGATGTGTGGAGCAGGGTGATTAATTGGGACAGCTGCCTGCTGTGCAGTCTACAAGCATGTGTTCACCAGGAGTCGCTGTTCCTAATGAAACCAAATTCCAGGGCAAGTGGTCTGAACAGCATGAAATCCTAAGACAAACGAGAGCTCTGCCAAGGAGATTAACTTGTAACACACAGGAGTCTCTCAGTGAGGGGTGGAGATCTTGTCAATATCATGCTGATAATATGTTTCATTTATTTCCACTGAAATAATGCTTTAAAATGTTTTCCCAGCTGTTGTCTGTACTGCAAAAATAATTGAGTCTTCATACTAATTAATTGTAGTTTCTTTACAGCCTATATCCAATATTCACCATCTGAAATTTTGTCCTGTTAAAAACATATTCTTCTATAATGAAAGTAAACCATCTCCACTATAACACAACTTCTAGATATTGACATCTGTGGATGTTTATTAAATGTTTTGTGTGGAGTTTGAGAGATGAATATATACCACCTATTGTTTTGAAAATGCCAGTTTCACAGTCACACAGCTGTATTAAATACAGTAAGAAATCTTTCCACTAGAGGACTACTTTGTTTGCATTTGATGTGTAAAGCTACATAATTATAGAAACCTGGAATGTGTGGTTGATAAAATTAGAGTTGTATGTAGATAATCCAAAACTGCCTTTGGGGCACTTTAAAAAAAAAAAGCTCTTATGTGATTAATCTTTGAGTTTGATTCACAAATCATAAAGGTACACTTAGCCCAATGAGCTCACACACCATGCAGTTAACCTTCAATTCCTTTCTCCTCAGATAATGAGCACATTTATATGGAACTTGGCCAGAAGCTGTCTAAGTATTGTCCTAAAGAGTGGAAGAGAGAGGCCAGCAAAGTAAGTTGGAATATAAAAGTGTTTTTCAATGTAGCCGTTTTCTCAGCTGTGCTGGATAAGTGTAGTTATTCATGTGATTTAAACAGTGGGGATTTCTGAAATTTGCTGCTTTAAGGCAAAGGTGTTTTTCCTTTGGAACATACTATTCCAAATGCTAACCTGTATCCTTTGTATTGACAGGGTATTGACCAGTTTGGACCTCCGATGATTGTCCATTTCAGGGCTCAATATTACGTGGAGAATGGCAGGTTAATAAGGTAAAGTGTGATCAAATGTTCCACATTTGCTTTAAAAGTCCATTTCAGTATTTGTCACAGTATCTGAGTGACTTCCTGAAGCAGAAAGAAACTAAGGTTTGTTCGCCTCTTACTCATATCCTCAATTGCAGTGACCGGACTGCGCGGTACTATTACTACTGGCACCTGAGGAAACAGGTCCTGCTGTCTCAGTGTGTGCAGCGCGAGGAAGCCTACTTCCTGCTAGCGGCCTTCGCTCTGCAGGCAGACCTGGGGAACTTCAAACGCAACAAACACTTCGGAAAATACTTCGAGCCAGAAGCATACTTCCCCCCCTGGGTGAGTTGAGGGTCATCATTGCTCTTTGTTGAGTTGAGAGTGGAATTTCACTTGTTGCTCCCAGAAGCTAGATACTGTTCTCTCTTAATAGTGCAGTCCGTAATATGAAAAGCATGATCTGTCAAATTCTATCACCATCTATATTATTCCGAACGTTTAAAGGTTGAAATTAGCTTGCACATGATTTTACAACTTTATATGACTGTTTTCAGTGTCATTCTTAAGCAGGATTTTTAGACAGAGATGATTATGTTTAATCTAAGTAGCAGCTACATTTATTTAAACTGTAATCTGTTCAGCTAGGGGTGTGCTGTGATACATCTAAGGTTCGTAAGAGCTGAGGAAATGTATTATTTAAAATAATCTTTTGGAAACTTGCATTCCTCCAGAATTACTTTTATGGTCTTAACTTCACATTGTATAATCATAATTAAGTGAGTAACAACAAAAATTCCAGGATTCCAATCAGTCTTTTCTCTGGGGATTCTATGATCATAACTTTCTAATAATGGAAGATTCCCAGCCATCCCCTGTACTTAAATCTTCTTATAGTAATCACTTGAGTCTCTTGGAATCAACTTGGAAAGCTTCCTCAATAGGAATGTAAAAAATGGCAGGAACCATGCTGCATGCTGTTTGTTTTTCTGAAAACGGTGAACGTCACCTTTTTACTCAGGTCTATGTCCGATTGCTGGTAGCTCAGATTTACCAGCAGTCATTACAGCGCTGTCCCACCCTTCTGATCGTCATGCTTTCCTACATTTAGCTGATGCCCAGTACAGGAAATGCTTTTGGAATCGCAAATTATTTTGCATGCCACTAGCAATTTTCCATTTTTTACCCAGATATATTTAGAATAGGACTCATGCAGTGACGGTGTCATCTCTTTGGAATTGATATGGATTTATTTAGACTGAAATATACCTGCTTCACCCAGGATCCTGTGAAACCCTTTGCATTTTCTCTTTTTATACTGTGCTTGAATAAAATTGCTTATTAAAATGAAATGTAAGTTGAAAATCTTAAAACCTACAAAAAGAGCCACCCAGCAGCTTGTATTTTTCCTGACTGTTCCTCAGATTCATTAGTCTGTTTTCTTCTTAAGTCTTGACCAGGTCATCACATTGCAAAAGCTTTTCAGATTTAGCCAGTCAATGACCACAGCTGAGCAAAGCCGTAACAATCCGAGCTGTAGAAGATCTTTAAACATCCTCGTACCCTGACGTGTTCCTGCTGCTGACTTTGTAGGTGATTGCCAAGAGGGGGAAGGATTACATTCTGAGGCACATCCCCAACATGCACAAGGACCAGTTCGCACTCACTGCCTCGGAGGCCCACCTCAAGTACATCAAAGAGTCTGCCCAGCTGGACGATGTGACCGTGCATTATTACCGACTGTACAAGGTCAGAGTCCCACTGGTTCTGGAGAAAGCAGCTGCAGGTTCTTTATGTTCTGAATGGAATCCTTGCTGATCTGTTCCCATCCTCTCCCCACTGTGATTTAGCTGGCTGATGGTATAGACTGTCCCACACCATTAAATATTTGCTTCACGTATAGGTTTCTGAAAAGCAAAGGATGTGAAATTCATGTGAGAGAAACTGAGTGTATTTTTTTCTGGAAGAGGATTACAATTAAAAGTTTTAATTAAAATGTATTAAGTTTTGTATCACAGTATTTGTTGTTAAAATACTGAATTAATTTAATTTATAAATAATTATACACCCACAGCAGCCTAAGCTCAGTTTTTCCTCTATTAGGCAATTATACAGAATATTGTAGTATTTTTTACAGAACCATAGGGTTATGTCTTAGAACCACCTGAAGAGACTGTCTTGAATTGCAGAGACAAGTGCTTCCAGTCCTAACCCAGTGAAAAGCAGATTGGGACAACTAATTCCCTTGATGCTGTCATAGCAGAAAATGTAGCGTTAATGAATGTAGAAATGTAGTGTTAAGGAAAGGTTTCCATTACAGAAATTATAATCATAGCTGTACAAACTGTATGATAAACCTAAAGTTGCTTGAAGGTTTGATTCAGTTCCATTAGTGGTTATAATAACTGAATATTTTAAAGTTCTGCACATGTAAATGCCATTTCTAGCTGTAAGTGGTACAAGAACTCAGATTTGACCATGGTGTCTAAGAAGCAAAGAATGTAAAAAATGCAGTTTTGAAATATTTACCCTTAATATTATACAGAACCATCTTAAATCCAAATCAGAGGGAGTATTTCAATTTTATGCGATTCATGATGATTCTGTGCAGTTTTCAGAAAGCCTGAAAAGAAATAGCTAGGCATTGTTGTACATGAATATGTGTATGCCTTGTGATCACTGAAAGCCTGCGTAGATGGCAGGCGCCAGAATGTTGAGGTTTCATCTCATAACAGTAAAAATCCATTCTCTGAAGCAGATGTGAATCAGTACTCCGTTTAAAAAGATGAAGCTATTTTTGAACCCTCCATGATGCTTCTCTTGAAATTTGATTAACACAAAAAAAATTAAAAGGTTTTTCGATTACAGATTAGAGTTTGGTTTTAGTGTTCATCTATACATATACTGTAACTGAAGAAAATTGTCTGTTTTAGACATGTCACGGTGTGTGGTCTTGAATATCGGTATTGCTGGTTTTAAATACAGTACTCCACGTACATCTGGACATTTCAGCAATGTACAACGTGCCTTCAGTAATGGTAGTTAAAGCTTTATTTAGTTTGCAAAAGGTCATGGCTTCAGCATTGTTCAACTGAAACATCCTAAGGAGTGCCGATCCTCTCTTTCCTCAGGACAAGAAAGAAATGGAGGGCTCCCTCACACTGGGACTGACCCTGCGTGGGATTCAGATCTTTCAGGTACAGGAAGCAAGTTTGTGGGGTTGCATTCATCTGCATGAGAAAGCATGCGTGCACATAGATTTCAAAATGTTTCCCAGCGAACCAACTAAAATCTTAAGAGTTTTGATTCCGACGCTTTTCAACATGAAATTTTCCTGTTAACAATACAGTGTCATTTCCTGTTGACCAATGGTGATAGAAAGAAAAGTGGTGTTTCAGAATAGAACTTTCTTGTGCTCAGTTTAATGGATGTGCCTGTAGTAATTTTTGATTAACTTTTCAGAATGTGGGATCTGTGAGGCAACTCCTGTATGATTTTCCCTGGACAAATGTGGGGAAGCTGGTGTTTGTGGTGAGTTGAGACCATTCGTGGTAAAATAAATTTATTTGATCATTTGATATTTGATATATATTTTATTTGTTGCTTTTATAGATACTGCTATTAAATTTATGTCCTCTAAGTTGTGCTCCTCTTCTTTTTATTAGAAGGATCATCACAGTTAAACATATTTTTTTCTTTTATTACAGTACAGTATATTCTTTTTTTTTTTACTCTGAAGTGGAATTGTGGCAGAGGTGTTTTTGACTTCTTTTACCAATTGAAATCAAGGAGTATGAAAGCCAAGTACTAAATCTTTCCTGTCCACTGTACATTGCCAAATCCTCCTTTCATTTTCTAAAACAAATGACATTTCATAAGGAACTCTTAAAATGGCACTTTTACCAAACTCAGCATAGGAGGTGCCTTTTCTGTTGCAGATATAAATCTCTTTCATAAATAAATTGATTAGACCTGAAAAGCTAACATGATTTTTGTCATGAGCATGGCCAGTAGCTGTTTATTCTAATAAAAGGAACTGTTCACTGTTACTTCTGTAACAGTACACTGTTGTACTTCACATGACAAGCCTTTAAGCAATCAAAGGCACTGACATCTGTCCTTGAGCTAGTAGGCAGGGCAGCAGAGTGGGAATATGTAACACACAAAGTGAGATGAACATATCTTTATTCAAAGACTTTTTATGTGGTGTTAGCTTCTTTTAATTAATGCTTGTAAGATGGTCACACAGCAGGACTGTCCAATCCTGATCCTGGAGGGCTGATGTATCATAGGTGTTCATTTTAGCTAGTTCTTAATGAGCTAAATCCGCTTGTTACTCAGTATTTGGACTAATTTATCAGCTTCTGTCAGTTCTTCAGGTGCTGTTGCTTCAAACTGACCCAGAAATCCTGCAGACACACTAGCTTTTCAGAACTGAGATTGAACAGTCTTGTCATACAGTACATCGTTTTCCTTGCAACATTGTGCATAAAAATAAGATTGATTTGCTTTATAATACTGATTTGCTGGCTGGTGGCAGTTTAAAAGAACATACCTTTCAACCTAGTAATTTTTTGTTATCACACTACTACTAAGAAAAAAAAATTAGATCTGACTTCAGTTGTCCTTCAGGTCTGACATTTCAGACTTTTCAGGTCTGACATTTTGCAGAGATGGACTTGTTCTCTGAAGATTTTACCAATACACTATAGTTTCTTGTGGCTATTCTTAAAAATATAGTTTTGCAGTTGCCTTCAATGTGTCGGAAGCAACACTGTCAGATGCTGGCTCTTGTAGGATTTGTTAATGAATTCCTCCCTATAACACACATTAAAGTGTTTGAACACTGAATCAAATTTTCAGTTTTAAATTCTTTGATGGGTGAATTTAGTCAAAGACCATTTTAAAATGTATTTCTTACCTTGTGTCTATTGGGTGACGGGGGCCTAAGAATAGCATCCCACCCAGCACATGTGCTATGGTGCCCCACCCTTAGAGCAGTCCCAGAATCTCTGAGGAAACACCACAGGGAGCCAATGAGCACCAGGTTCTGGTTCTGATTATATAAATATAAGCCTGTTTAATATGCTTGGCTGATTGAGTTGAATCCCTTGAATGTGTCCAGCTGTCTTAGGAGCATTGTGTTGTATGTCAGTCCCCCTCTGTGTTGTGATGTGTTGTGTTGTGTAGTACAGACTAGTTGTGGAATCTGTGAGAAGACAGGGTGGAGTGAACAATCCAATCCTTCCAGTTTCTCTCCATGATGAACCACATTCCTGATATTTCTGAGGTTCTACACTAATTAGTGAACCCCTAATTATATAACTGTATTTGACCTCAGGGAAGCAAATATTGGGCAAAAAAATCTTATAAACTGGTTTCTATTTAACCTGTAGTTATGTACAGTGTTTTTACACAGTGACCATTTCTAATGAATTGGTCTCTGTAGCATCCATTTTAATGAGAAATGCAAAACCAAAAGGCCTAAAAAACCAAAGACTTGATTTCTCATTCACACTTTTAACCACTCCAAATGCAATTATTATCCATCCCTTTAAAGAAAATCTGGAAGAATCTAAACAGAATAGACGCTGAAAAGATAAGGTGATGATTTCTTTACTTATTGATGACAAAGTAAGGAGGATGGAGGTTTCCCGATGCACATTGCATAGCTCTCACTCCATTTTAGCCCCTTGTCATAAAACAAGCCAGCTTCAGAGTGCTGCTGTTAGTTTATTCTGCATTAGTAGATTACTGGGCTTACTGAAAACCTTCGTCTTTATTCCTGGGTTTCCTACTCCAGACTGCAGAGTCCCTTATGTTTTTGCCAGATTTCAGCATTACAGTAAATTCTCACATATGTTTGGCTGGATTTAGCATCTTTGAATTTTAAAAGGCTGGATTATCTATTTTACATTTCCATGTATTTGTTGTGTCTGTCATTTTCATGTGTGACACTAAAGCTGACTGGCAGGCCTCAGAATGTTAGGCTTTCCTTTCAGCATATGGACTCTGACTCTATTAGACAGATGTTAAATTAGGATGTTATTAAATCTGCCTTCCCCAGTGGACTCTCTGAGACAAGAACCCTCTCTGTGGGAAGAAGTCCTCTGACAGGAGTCACATCTGTCCACCTAAGAAAAATAAAATTATACTATAACCAGCACATTGTTAGATGCTTGATGATACAAACATGCTGTGCATTGGTCTATATTTCTTGGTTCTTTTACTGGCCACCAGGTGGTAGCAAATATTAAGATTTTTTTTCCTTGTGGTCTGGAGTTTGTTTGATTTGGTCTGTGCCTGTTACATTCTTTTAATCCAAAAAGACTGTAATGAACTACAGTGAAGGTTTTAGAGCCTTTGCTCCTCTAATTCATTTAATGAATTCCCATTGACCATCCCATTGCTCAGTAAAATGAAGACTCTGATATTTTGTTACACCATTGAACCCTCTGTTTGTTCTTAACCTAAAGGGTAAGAAGTTTGAGATTCTCCCAGACGGCCTTCCTTCGGCTCGGAAGTTGATTTACTATACTGGCTGCCCCATGAGATCCAGGCATCTGCTGCAGCTGCTCAGCAACAGCCACCGGCTCTACATGAACCTGCAGCCTGTGGTCAGACAGGTCCGCCGGCTGGAGGAGAATGAAGGTACCCGCCTGTCTGCGTGTGATGGCGAGACTGAGATTTAAATTAGCAAAACATAGCTGCACCAACGTACGTGTACATTTGAGATCTACCAACTTCACCTCTTTTTCATTTTTGTAGCAGGAGAGATCGTTTTAGTGTGTGGCCTTTAAATAATTTAAACAGGCCTTTTTAAATAGCTGGCCTGTTTTTTTAGCCACATTATTAAGGTCAAGTTGTTTTTGAGCACCTTGTTCCCTATAGCGACGGATTCCATTGTGAATGAATGGGAGGATGGACTCACAAAGCCAAAATCATGATGACTGATTCTGTGGGAACTTTAAACATCCAGTTTAAATGTAAGGATGAGAGCTTCTTTGCAGCCAGTTGGAAGAGTGCAGTGTCTAAGCCTGTTGTGGCGCCTTCTCCTGGCAGAGAAGAAGCAGTACCGCGAGTCCTACATCAGCGATGCCCTGGAACTGGACATCGAGCAGCTGGACAAGCGCTCCCGTGCGAGTGGCAGCAGTGCGGGCAGCAGCTCTCGCCACAAGCGCCTCTCCCGCCACTCCACCGCCAGCCACGGCAGCTCGCACACCTCGGGCATCGAGACGGACAGCTTCCGCACCACTTGTCAGGCCCCCCACCGCCCGCTGCGCACCTGCAGCAGCTCCACCGCCAGCCACGGGAGCTCGCACACCTCCGGAGTGGAGAGCGGGGGCAAGGAACGCCTTCTCGACGACGACGGTAACTGCTCCCTTCTCGTACTCCTGGAAAGTCAGCTGCGCGCTCTGCCACAGCACACTTTGCCCCCCCCTCCTTTAATTCTTGTTCCTTATTAAATAGACATCCCATCATGCCTCCAATTTGTAAATGTCAAGTCAGGAGTTGTGCCAGACTGCTGTCTTAGAGAAGGGGAAGCGATCATGGTACCCAGTCTGCGTGTGTGATTCAGTGTGTATCCCTTGGGTCATATAGATACTGTATAACCTGTCTCTGATCTTCTCAGAGATTGAGATGCTGGTTGATGATCCAAAGGATTATGAAGAGCTTCATGAACTAGCCTTAGATGTCAACCAAGACTTGTGTATCCACATCACTGAGGACATGCTCAGTTCTGGACAGACCAATGGCTACTCAGGTAATTGAATCAAGACTTTCTGACTTGCCAGAACTGGAACGTTGTATCTCATGCTTTTTTTCCATGTATGGAAATTAAGTTCATTTGAAAAGGGGGTGACAGATGGAACCCAAAGATGGGGTTACCTTTCCTTGTGAATGGAGGGAATTTCCAGTCTGGATTTCCTAACTCTTAAATAGATAGATAGATAGATAAGACTTTATTGATCCTGAAGGGAAATTGAGGTGTTACAGCAGTAACACCTTAACAGCCAGTTCTTCCAGCTGCCTTTTGTCTCTAACTCTTTACTTCACTTTTGCAGGGCTAATTGTAAAGGACATCAGCTCATCCACATCCAGCTCATCAGAGACTGTTGTGAAGCTGCGTGGACAGAGCATAGAGTCTCTGCCACAGGTATGTCACACATTGCGCAGCACACTTAAAAGATATTTTAATACACTGCTTCTGCCTTCACTTTAAAAGGCACTGATCTGTTAACCTTTCTAGAAACCAAAAAAATAGGGATAAAAATAAAAGAGTGATTACTGCAAAGCAGCATTCAGAAGATATTTTTTTTTGTCCAAGTACTTACACTCAGACTCTCTCTCCTATATTTCATTGGGCTGAAATAACATTGCGTCTGCTGAGAGTGACATCAAACACCGCCATTGCGTTGCAAGAAGTTATTTTTATCATCTTTCTTGAGTACATTTAGATCACTTTAAGAAAAGTATAGCTACAGTAGTTATTGCCCAGGTAAGTATATGAATAAATCAATATAGTTATGTATACTAAACAGCAGTGTGAGCAGAATGATCTCGTTTATAGAAAATCTTTAGATACTTCTTAGAACCATGAAATCCAGCTCCAAGATCACTTGGGATTACTTGGAATGTGTTCCTGTTTTCTTGCAGACAGTGTGCAGGAAGCCCCGGACATCCACAGATCGCCACAGCCAGTCTCTGGATGACATCCGTCTCTACCACAAGGGCTGCTTGCAGTGGGCAGAGCTGTGCCAAGACACTGCCCAGAGCTACACTTTTGGCTGTGCCCAAGAGCTGAGCGATGCGGGCTATCATGGCCTGGTAGATCAGTGCGCTGGCATCAAAGACAACCCTGCTTTCCCCATCAAGAGAACCAGCAAGTACTTCTCTCTGGACCTGACAAGCGATGAGATACCAGAGTTTGTCGTCTGACTGCGGAGAGATCACACCCTGAGCCCTGAGTGTGTGGAGGAGAGGAGCTGAGAAATAAAATGACCTTAACATCAGGAAGCGCAGAGAACCAGGACAGGTGTTGCACAGAAGAACAAAAATTCCATACAGGCATTTTTTCAAGGACTGACCTCCCATGTGAGGGAGATACTAATAAAATGGATCAAAACTTATTCATTAAGAGGTGTTTACCAAAAGCATGGATTAAAAAGGACGTGAAGTGCTGGATGAACTTGTGCATAAGCATAAACTCTCCATGATATATTTTTGCTATTTTTTAAAGAGACACACTCCTGTGCTTTGCTGGGTGGTGTGGCGCTTTGAAATGACTTTTTGTGGGAGTAAATTTATGGATGGCTTAACCTATATAGAGCCTACATTGCAGATAAGAGTAAAACACAAGGAAAAGGGAATGACTAGTGCTTTGTTGCTTGGTTTTTATATAAGACAATTGTGAAGAATCCAGGAGGAAATGTTTCTCATCTGGACTCAAGCACAAACTCTTTCTTATGAAACCATGGAACAGCATAATAACTTTGGGATGTTGTACTTTTCTATATAGGAAAATGGTACTGCATTTAGGCCAACAGGTGAACTTTTGAACCATAATTTTTTTGGTGAACAAAAGTCAAACCTTGAAGCTGCCTTCCTTGTCCCACTGTTCTCAGCTTGTATGGTGGGGCTACGATATCTAAATAAATTCTACTGACTGCAGTTCAGAATTGTCTGCATTAGTGAATTGACGTTTGTGCTTTGGAAATTGAAGGGAAATGCAATGACAGATGTCTGTGTTGGATGTAATCTGAGCTCCCTGGTGGAATGTCACAAGCCAAGACACCTGCTCTGCTACTCCAAAAAAAATGTTGTGCATTCTTGTGCATTGTTCAAGCTATGCAGATCTGCACCTCGAGAACACCAATGTGGAAGAAAACCATGGCAACTGGCATCATAATCCCTCCTCTCACATCTGAACTGTGGAATCCAACTGAAAACATGTGAGGGCAGCCTCGGCATCACTTTTGACAGATTTTCCAACTGTAACTTTTTAAACTGCAGAGCTTTCCTCACACTCAGTGAACTAGCTGCTCTGCCTGCTAGGAACCAAAGAAAGGCTTCACTCAAGCCAAAGAACTGTTAAACGTCAACGTAAAAGAAGTACAGATAAGAGTTAGCCATTTGGTGTGCCGTGCTCCGCTGGTTGTTAAACTTATCAATGCATGGTATAGTTTCTGCAGCATTATATGATCAACTATGAAGCATAAAGCATAAAGTGACTGTGGTGTCTGTGTTCTAGTGCTAGCTGTATTTCTTTAAGTCTTGGAGAGTACTCTGGTGTAATTGATACACATATGACTGCTGACTGGACTGCTCTGCATGGTGATAGAATGGAATGCTGAAGAAGTGATATTCCTAACCCAGCATCCCCAGTCCACTCACCTTGCTACTGCTCTGGTACTCTTCTTGAAGTTTGGCTTGCCCAAGTAAATCTTACTTAACCCAGCAAGTGCAATGTGCCAATATTCACCACAAACAGCAAATCCCATCTGTACTTGCCAGTAACTGCCAGAAATGCCTAATCCGTGCCTTTTTATGCTATGCAGGTCCTAAAACCTTAAGTTTGCCTCGACAATCACTTCCTAAGACAGGGAAATCTCATCAAGGAGCAAAACCACTCTATGGGGTGAGCTCTATGAGGTTGCGGAAACCTACATGTTTTTTTACCTTGGAAGAACTTGCTGTGTTTTCATTTCCCCCTTTTTAAATCAAAGAATAACCTTAGTTATTATATAGGTAAATATGAATTATGATTTGGAGATCACATAAAGTTACACAGCCTGCATCTTGAGGTAATATCTAGGTCTCAGTGCAGTAAGGATGATGATGTGCTTAACAACTTTCCAGGACACAAGTTAAACAAGCCTAGACTATCTGCACCAAACCTAGTTAACAATAGTGCCTAAAGGAAGAGGTATAGAAAATACCATCTCTCTCTAACAATACAGTAGTGTAAGACAAGTTTTACTTTCTACACTTTATTCAGTGCACAGCCCTGTACACTATCTTGAGTTAGACAGCCGTCAGCTTGTCTCTTCTTTAAGTATGTATTATGATTTGAATGCACTTCATTGTACACAGGTTTGCAGGTTAATACTGGCAAATCTTGGAAACTATAAGCAAAATGGAATGGGTGTTTAGTTAAAGACAGACCAGTTTAGTTTGGATCATTAAAGCAGTTACCTACACTTTATCTGAAGCCATGTTCAGGAAATCTTGCTGCATTTTTACAGAACTCATAAAAGCTTTTTTTGTTTATTCCAAATTGATTTTTCTTTAAATAAATGTAACTATAAACTTTAGTATTTTTGTATGAAACATATAGAAAAAAACAATTATATATATATTTGAAAGTGCATCTTTTTTCTTTATTATGTGCTGTATGAGTTGTCAGTATTATTATGTAGGTGACAGTATTAAGACTTTTGTAAACTTAACCTTGATCTAAGGTGCCACCCTCATTTATATGGTGGGTGTCAGGAAAATTGAATTTTACAGCTTAAAGGGGCCCCTCCAAAATATGTTACTCAGAGGAAAAACTCTTGAGTTTTACTGGACTCAGATTTTAGGGGCATCTGTCCTTGACCACTTGTCCTTTCACCTTTCACATCACCAGTAGGCCTGTTCCTGATGCACAACAGTTCACACATGGCAAACTTTCCTACTGGTGACGTGAAACGTGAAAAAGATTTTATAATGTCAGCATATTAAATGACCAAAGGGCCACAACAACAGAAAAAACAGCTCCAAAAATTGCATCTTCTCATGATTGCATTTGATTTGGAAAAGATGAAAGCCCAGAACACACAGATGAAGTTCGTCAGATCTAAGGGATTCCACGTGCATTACATCCATCTGGAACAAATGATTTGGGAGCGTCTCTTTTGTTTCGTCTTGTTTCCCGTTTTCCGAACGGATTGCCTTTTTGAAGGATGATCAATCAACAAAGCTAACTCTTATTTATTCATTTTCATATACAGTACATCTAGCAAGTTAAATGTTCCACTTGTAAAGTAGAGTTGTTTTCTTTCATTGCGTTCCAAATTGGAATGCAGTGCTTGCATTTTGCATTAGGGAAGGATTCGAATTCACAGCATACCTGTGGAGTTCATAGATCTCGATTAACTGGCAGGCATCACTGACCTACCATACCTGATTACAGTGTTGCTAGTTTACATGTGGCCAAGAGTATATAATGAATTTAAACAGTTTTAGTAAAATACCTTAGTGGAACTTTTCTAAAAGAATCTTTTTTTTTTACCTATCAACTTATTGAGGAAGAGAACTGTTTCAAACTGTGGGTCACATCAGGTGTGGTTGCTGGCATAAGCAGTGGAGGAGACCTGACAGAGTGTGGTAACCTCTGTGCTTGACTGCAACAACCCTGATAGATCTTCAGCAATACACACCATATTACAATACAGATTTGTAAAATGCTGTTTTCGACACTTAGACTCTTACATTTTCTAGTGTAGAAAATGTCAAAATTTGTTTGAGAGATGTATATTCCAGTAAAACATTTTTCCCTTTATAATTTTCCTTATTGTCTTTCTTAAATGTGAAGGTATCAGATAAACTTTGAAACATCCTTTTCTTGTCCCGGCATTGACTTAAACCTCTCTTTCACAGTCAGTTATTTGTTTTCATTCTAAAAAAGTGAAAGCTACCAGTAATTTATTAAAGCCACAGATTGCAACAACCAGCGTAATTCTGAAAATAGATATTTTGCCTGAATTTCCTATTGCTAGTCTGTATACCTGCACAAAGTGTAAATAGTCCTTTCTGTGAAAGGATCTCCCGTCAGGAACTTTGAAAGTGAATTCCTGTTGTGAAACCCAGTCGTGAAACTCTTTTTGTAAAAACAATGAAGTCCAATGTGTGCCTTTTAGGTACAGATGTTCTGAACAATTGACAATAAAGGGTACATTTATTTGCCTGAGCCAACTATTTGTCTTTGGAGTTATTCCACACAGGTGTCTCGTGTCATTTTTAGAATTAATGTTGCCTGTTCCATTATAAAAGAACCTTGAGAGGAATTTTTATAAGGAAAGTCCTATCAAAATACTGTATGACTTAACCTTACTTTTTTACAATACAATTTTCATAGTTTGCTGCTTGCTTGCAGATGTCTAGTATATCCCTGTGTTTTATTTTTAACTTTTGGAATAGCTGCTTTGCAGTTATCTGTCCTTTTGTTCCTTTGCCATTATTGCACTAAAATGTTTGGCTTACCTGTTTTCCATAATTTTTTTTCAGTTCCTGAGGAACTTAAAAAGTGCTCTGAAACTCGTGAAGTTTGAAAAGTGAAAGTATTTTAGCTCAGGATCAGTTTCGCTGTTCAGAGAGTTACTATAGGTGTCTTATGCTCTCACTATGGACATCTAGTGACAGAAAAGGTACAATTGAAAGTGAGGATGGGAAGGAATGTAGTGCCACCTGCTGTGCATTAGTCTAATAATCGGAAATGCCTTAAATGAGAGAAATCCATGCAGCTCATAACATTTGTTTGCTATCATTTGCTTTTTAGCCATGAAGCCCACATACCTTTTATTTCTCACTAGCTGTCGTCTTGTCTCCCTTGAAAAACTGACTTTTAAAAGAGCCTCTTCTCATCATTGCGCTCTTAATTTAGCAATTAAAAAGGATTGCTGGGTTATAAAAACACCTGCATCCACACAACCTCTTAGTACTTGGCACTCCACATAGAAATGACATGCCCATATTTGCTGAAATAAAAATAACTTTTTCTCCAATATGTGCATTACGATCTCTTTCAAGTACCCTGTGGTTTTTTTTTCCTTAATGGAAAAGCATATCAGCACAGGGCCAGCCAAAGGCCTGTTCTTAATTGTGGAAAACAGCCGAGGAAGGGTGGGGTCTTCTCCAGCTGTTACAGATGTGCTGTACAGGGAACAGGGAGGCCTGCCAACACCCTAATACACTCAGGGCGGCAGAAGATTACAAATAAGAAGCATGAATATCCAGTTTAACCCACTGCAGAGGAAAAGGAGAGAGTTATATTCTTGTCTGTGAAAGGTGGCAGACAAAAAAATATTTATTGTTATTCAAGTAATATGAGATCTATTCTACTGTAATCTGATACCTATTCTGCTGAAAATAAGCATGTTCTAGTTATATTTAGTGTATATGCGGTATATCAAACCAGGGTGGCACGGTGGCCCAATAGTTAACATTGCTGGGGCCCTGGTTTCAATTTCGGACCTGCATGGAGTTGGTAGAGGGAGTTCTCCTCATATTCATGTGGTGCTCCAGTTCCTCCCACAGTCCAAAGACAGGCTGGTAGGTTAGTTGGCTCTGGGGAAATCTATTGCTGGTGTGAGTGAGTGTGGGTCTTTGTGTCCTATGTGATAGATACACTGGCGTCCTGTTCAGGGTGTACCTCTCCTTACACCATAGGCTCCGGCTCCCCGGAACACTGAATAGGTTGAAGCAGTTAAGTGGAAACTTAAATGCAAAATGACTTACCCATTATAAACATCTAAATTAGCTTTACATACAGGGCGCTTATAGAAGGCAAAGAAGGCCCTCAGGGGTAGGTCCTAGCCTTATGGGAATTTCTTGCGCAGACTAAGGCTGAATAATCTCTTAATACTGGAACAGAGGAAACTTCATAGAAGTTTTGAAAGGGAGCAGCAGTTACCACCTTGTAGCCAGATCCCACTAGAGAAACTAAGCCAGGTTGGGCCTAGTCTACTGGGATGAGCACTTCCAGAAATCAAGATCACTGCTGCAAGTCATGTAGATTGACCACTAGGCGGCACTGTTCCCTCTGGCCTAAAATGCACATAGTTCTGCAATATGAATATGAACTTTCTGTGTAGAAGGAAATGCCTTTCTTTAGCTGAGATATTAATCTGGGGTTTTGACTTAAAACTCCCACATCGGTTTTCAAAATTATAGGGTTATTAACACCAATGTCCTGGCTAAATTTCACTCGGGTTTGTACAATCCAGTTGCTGAAGAATTTTTTATAGAGGAAAATTAACGCACACGTATCGATTAGCAATAAATAGGTGGCTGAATGATTTGCCCACTGAAAAAAGTCTTGTTTTGCTTTATAAAACAATGCTTTTGTGTGCAGTTGTTTCGTCATGACAATGTGAAGAGCATAACTGCTCATCCCTCTCACTATGCCCCTGCCTGTCTGTTGAAGAGGCTTACACAGGAAACACAGTAATGTAGAGTCATAAAGCACAGGTACAGAAAACCTGTACCCTCTAGTTTCCTGTGTGTGGGAGGACAAACGCGCTTGTAGCTGTTGCTTTATTTAAAAAGCACCACTATGTACTGTATATTTCAAATGAATCTGACAGACTGATAGTTTCCTAAATCAGGGTTATAACTATAAATATAAATAATTTGACAAATTTGTTTCAGTCTGTCTTTGTATAATCTGCTCTAAGTTATCAAGCTCTCCTCCATCCCCACCAACTCTAATTTTGAGTTGAGCTCCTGAGGGTTCTCTTACGTCTGTCAGACCACTAAGGAAGGGATGCTACTGGAAGTCAAACTGCTGGAACAGTAGGTGGCACATTCCTCTATGGAGCTGAAACCCAAACCAGTACAATGAGATAATTGTTTACTGGTGGGAATGTTATGAGAAAACCCTGTTGTGTGCTGCAATATTTTTTTTTTGTGAGACTTCATCTTCAGTGATATGGCCAGATTCAGTGTAATTCTGCAACACCAGCCAGTCTATATTCCATCTGTCTTGTGGCTGTTTCTTATCCAGTTTTCCATTATTTCTGTTGTCTGGCTGTTATAGGTGCACAATGATTCTTTCTTTACACCCCAGAATTCACTGCTGCTTAGAGAAGAACTGCTGCTGTAGCATTTTTGAGAAGCACTGTAAGCCCCTACTACTTTTGTTTTATCAATTGTGTTGTAGTTGTGACACTACAGTCTGCTGCACTCCTCTACTGCCTACTCTCTCCTCTCATCATCACAATTATAGAGGGACTGTGAAAAAACCCAAGTACAGTATGGAGAGGTAAAGTATGAGTAAAAAATTATTCTTTATTAAGGTCTGGGAATAAATCACCTAAATTGGTGTGTACTCGACTGTTATACTGTAAGCAACATTCTGATTTAATATTTGTTAACTTGATGTGAAATTTAGTTTCAGTTTTTTGGGTAAGAGCAAAAATTGGACAGTACTGTTACACTCTGAACTACCGTGCAACTGCTCTTCTCAACATCATATTACAATCCAATATCATCCTCCTTTGTGAATTCCCTTGAAGAGATTAATGAGAAAAATGCTCAAAACCAAAAATTCAATTGGATATGTTGCAGGCACCAGAATTTGAACAAGATTTGCATGGTTAGGCCCAGTTCTTAGTAATTGAGGTGTACAGCCATCCAATTGAATAAAACAGTAATAATGTTTTAATTATCTTTCAATACTGCAACTGAGATGAGATATAAATGCAGTTATATAAACAGTTATACCAGTGATATAGTCTGAGCATGTTTTTGCAGGCATCTTCTTACACGGTGTTTGGCAAAGTGCACAGGGAGTGGTATAAAGACAGTAGCATTTAGGTTGGACATAAGTAAGCCAATCACAGGCTAGCTGTTGTGCATGTGGTGTTCCATCAGGAAAGCAGACATTTAATTGGACCGTCAGTAAGCTTACCATGGGCCAGTTTTACAATCTGTCGGAGGTAAGGAGGAATAAAGATTTTGCAAACGTTTTCATCTTCTCTCTTCGCCTTTCTCAAGTCACCCATGCACAAACACCCTTCACAATCTCATTGCAGAAAAGAACATTAAGCTTTACTGTGATTCACTTTGTCTCTCTCTGTCACTCTCCAAGGAATATTTTTGCCATTCACTTTGCTCATGTTTTTTTCAAAACAAATTGTGACAATTTGTGTAAGTGGAAAATGTGTGCTGTAATGAGCATTTAAAGACATTGTTAGCCTGCAGCATGAAGGCCAAAATTAACCAGGTCTTTAGCAAATTCAAAGGTTTGGAAGACACTGTTACAATTACAATATTGCATAGCTTGTACTTATTGCATATTATGCAAGACAAAACAAAATACATTCAAAGCAACTGGATTGTGGATGAAATTATATAAAGAAGGAAGGTGAGCTTAGAATTTCCTGTGAGTCTCCACCTCTCTCTATACAGTAGCTTGTTCCTGCACTGCTCTCTCATAATCACCCAGTCTCCCCATTATACACACACAGACCTGTACACACGCACCCACAGACTCACCCTCTCTTTTCCTCCTTTCCTTCCAGCTATGCTTCTGCACAGGAAATCAGTCATTTACTATCACGGTCACCATGGCAACAACGAAAGGGAAATCCATTTTATCACAATCCACTCTCTCTCTTCCTGGAAATAAAACAGAAGATCTTAAGGTCTATAACTTGACCTAATTTTTACATATTACCTGTATCCAGCAAAAATGGGCATATTTGCTTAAAACGTGTAAACATTTATATGCTAACACACTCAGTTGTTCATTCATAGCTTCTGTTTGTCTTCCTGTGTTCTTCGTGTTCTTCTATGACCATTTATTAAGTAGACATGCCAGTTACAAAGGCACCAGAAGAAAAAAATATATTCTCAGCTTGCCTTTTCACCTGATGTGAATCCATCTTACAGTAAATTACATCTGCCAACCACAGATATACAAAGGAATAGATTATTTCACTGACCTTAAAAACTGACAAAACACAATAAAAGAAATGCAAGATTCTTTAGTAAAACACATTTAATCACATGAGTGTGGGTTGATGGGTGTAGTCTCTTAATTTAGATTCCTAAGTACAGAATCTAAAGTATTGTTACAGCCCAAGGACTGAATTTGAGCTATTCTCGCCATCTGCCATCGAACTTTTTGCCAAGTCCACCGTCAGGGCCTGTCTGCTTCTGAGCTTTGGATTCGATGTGTCTCAATCCCACTGTGCTCTCGAAGGGGAGGGGTACACAGTCCAGGTCCGTGCACCTGCTGGTTTTCATTCCAGCCGGGCTTAATTACATAATTGATTCAACTGAACTAAAGCTGCCTGAAAGGAATATCAGCCTGTTTTTATTTCCTGCTCAGGAAGTCTGGGCTTTAACTTGACTTATGAACTGCAAAGGGCAATGTGCAATTTATTTTAGAGCTGAAAACAGACAAATAGTTTGAATTAATCAAGTCATTAAAACATTGAAGGGTTGTATAACAGAGCTTGACTGGAACAAAACCAGAAAGTGTGTACTGTACTGGGAACCTGTACTGGGAACCCTTGTCCTAGGGGACACATTTATATTGCCCTTCCAACTCCTCCCAAGGCGACAAGGTGTGAGGAATGAACTCCATGTCTGGCACAAAGAAAGCAATGGTTCGCATGGAGACTGACACTTGCCACATTAAGAGACATGCACACAAAATGGTCTGAGGAGAACAGGAGGTATGCTCTGCTTCCTTGATTAGGAAACTGCTTTACATTTGCCAAAACGTCCGAATCGGCTCCTGCAATGCAAACCTAACAATCAGTTTGCCAAGTCCCTTTTTTTATCTTCAAAACCCGAAAATACTATTTTACATTTTATTATTATTAAGAGTGAGGAAGGGACCTTTTAAAATTTTGGAAAAATTCTCTCCGTTCCATATGTCTTTATTAAAAACATTTTCCTTTCCGTGAGCAGCTTGCAAGCTGATTAAGTCTATAAAGCAGGTAATGTATTGTTCTGTTTGTTCCTGAAATGCCTCCATTTTTCCTTAATTCTTGTTTTAAAATATAATACATGTATAGTGACTTTCTTGATCATAGATTTTGTCAAACACTGTTACCAACTTTTATCTAAAGTGCATTTTTGTGGCTTCTTTGCAGTTTTTTCCAGTCCTTGTGAATGAATTCCAGGGGGCGTACCTAATATTTTATGCTTCACACTGCATAAAACAGCTGTGTTAAACTACATTGCTGTTTAAATATATTTTGTAGTTTAGGAGACCAAGTGTTTTTTTTTAATCAAATCTGACCCGTTGGTCTGGTTTAAGTTTCAATTTCTGGTCTTTACATGACATCACACAACTTTGCCACCATTTCTGCACTTACTGTACCTATCCATTTTAGGAATAAATGCACAGTCTTTGTATTTTTAACAGTCTCAGAAAGCTTGCCCGTGCTGGTCTCCTGCACCTCAGGTTTTAATGGATCACTTCACTGTTGGGTAATTGTATGGAACAGATGTCAAACGTGTAGATGGATTATATCCAAGACTGGAAACATATTCTGCTGTTCAGGGGCCACATCTTCTAAGTGATTGGTCACAAGCATTCTAGTGTTAATATTTACATGTTCTTTAAAATGCATCTTATTCTTTCACATTATTGCAAGAATAAGGAGGATTACACAAATGTTAACTTAGACATGAGGTGTCTAGAATGCCAAACCTTTCCCCTTCCAACCAAACCATTGTCCCACTTTGTCCCCTAGAGGGTGCGAGGGTATATGCTAGTAATTTTTTTGCTATCATTGCTTGTCTGTTACAGCTTCCCTGTAGGTGGAGCAAAGACAGTGCCTCAGTGACTCAGAGCTCTCTACCAACTTCCTTTAAAGTACTCAGGAAGAAATGAAGCAGCAGAGTAAAACAAATAAGACTGATGCAAAATAATGATGAAAAAAAACATCACCGACATAACAGGGATTTTGTTTCAGTTGTTCTTCAAGGTTAATGCAAATTCTGGTCATTACAAACAACAACGCCGAATTTTCAGAAAAAAAGGAGACCTGAGGATGTCAAATACTCAAACATGAAAACACTTTTTTTTAACAGTGGCATGATATATGGAAGAACATAACGTATCAACACGCCTCTACTCTTTCAGCTTCAATTATTGCATCTGTGATAGATATTGCAACCCATGTGCTTTATAAACTGTAAATCTAAAAATGCATAAATAAATTCACATTTATCTTTGCTTTTTACCTCTAGTTTTGAAAACGCAATGGGTGCAAATGAATGATGGAAATTTTGTTTGAGGTCCTTGATCCCTCAAAACATCTTCATCCTGTACATTTGTCTTTACTAGTCTGTGTTATTGTGTTAACTATGTTTCCCTATAAAAAACAGTTTAAAATGGTCAGTTCTTGCATCTTAAATCCCACACAATCCACCCTGCGCCTCCTCCTTCATTCCCATCAACATTCCTTTTCCCTGTCGCTGAAACTCCAGGAATATCTGCATTTTCTGTTTTGCAGCTTCAAAATTTGCAACACATGCACATCTCACATAGTACCTTACCCTGTGAGATCAACTGCACAAGAAAATCGCACAAATAAAAATAGAATTTAGAATTTGAATTACAAGTATTGTGCAGTTTGAAGCTTGGAAATGTAACTACTGTCTTTTGGCAGGAAAATTGTAGTGATTCTGCAGTTGTGCAATAATTTGTTCACTTATAGTTGACTTGTGTGGTGTGCCTTGAACAGAGCGACAGATAACCATAGTGATGGTATTCCTGCTGGAACTTCTTGTCTTATTTAATCTTCTGCGGCTTTAATATAGTGGCCTAAAGATTAAAGCTTTTGATTACTGCAGCTCAGCTCAGAGAGTGCGCTGAGTGAGAGACAGAAGACAGCTGAGATCTCTACAGCCAGGGGCAGTCGGAGAGGAGTTGGAATTACTATGGGCTGGTACCCCAGACTTATTCAGTACCCATGGTATTTCAGGAAATAGCGAGTTTAGAGGTTTGGTAGTCCTTTAACGTGTAACATGGGCTGCACTGAAAGTGGAGGGTGAGGGGAAAAGATTGATGATACGAAAAAAATTATATTTTTCCAGAGATGATCATTCCCATCTTACCAGTTGCGAGCAGCAAGGAGAATGTTTCAGGGAGCACGCTAATCTGAGATTTAATATCTGACAGATGCCGGGATTCGTGGTAGGGCTGAAAGGAAAAATTAAAGAGAGCAAGAAAATTTCTCTCTGGCTCTAAATACTGTAACTGTTCAAGCTCCTCGCATGGGCTGTCAGTGAAGGAAAAACAAAAAGCTGGTTGGCAGACTCTGTGTGAAGCTAGCCTCTGCTTCTGCAGACAGAGTAGAAGCAGGGTGTGGAGTGAGGCAGAGCTGAGTACAGCAGAAGTGAACTGAAAACGAGGGGAGGGGAGAAGAGGGAGGAAGTGGGCTTCGAGCAGCTTCCTGTAGCCTGAACGTTGCTAGCTGAATCAAGAAGCAGGCTGGGTGGAGACTGTGTGCTGGAGCTGCTGTCAGCTGGAGCAGTGGCGAGGAGTAAGTGCCTTGTGTGTGTGCGCGCGCGTGCGTGTGTGTGTGTGTCAGGGAGTGTGTGGCTTACTCCAGGAGACAGTATCTGAGAAAACCAGCCCAGGCAAATCCACATAAGCACAGGAGAAAGAAGGTAAGTGAGAAACCTTATTTTTTACAGCCGTCCACCAACCCTTCTCTCTCATTTTTGTAGAAAAAAAAAATTGGTTTTAAGAAGAGCGCTTCATTAAAACAGAGGGTTTTAGCACTACTAGTCTCTTTCTGTACAGTCATCAGTTTGCCTGGTATCAAATTCAGAGTGCAATGGCTGAAGTGATGCTGCTGCCTGTGTATGTAATATTAAACGGAATCCCCCATTAGTTGTAGTGTAAGCTATCTAAAAATCACTTTCCTTGTATATGAAAGTGTATATTTTCTCTGTCCCTTTTGGGTTTCAGATATTATTTCCTTACTGTGCTTTATGTTATTGTTGCTTTTCTCTCAGCAGTATTTTGTTCTGTACTACCTCTACTGCCGTGTAAAGAGAAGGCTGTGTTATAGATGGGGCTTCTATATCATTGTACATTAGTGTATATGGGAGGATAGCCTATAGGACACAAATGAAATCTTGGATGAACACATACACTAGGCTCTTTCCAACACCTTTACCATTCTTACCGGAACAAAATGAGCTCTGGTGGGAACTGTAGTAAGCTACTAACCCACAGTATAAAACAGAACAAGGAAAATGAATTGCCCAGCTGGAGCCTGGTGGGTTTTAGCATGTAATTTGGAGCGTAAGGAATTAGCAGCATCTGTTCCTGTAGAATTTGCATGAATGAAAGATGGGAGAGGCTTTGAGAAAGACAGAAAGATGCCCGAGAAAGAACAGGAACATCCAAGAGGATTCCCCTGGAATCCCTGGAGTCTCTTTTCTTCCCAGGGAAATTTGAAATGATCATATTGTTTGACGATGTCCCCAGTTAGACAATTGGCAACAATGAATGTGTGATTTATTCTTTTTAATGTGCAGTTTTTAGCATACAGTTTTGTTGTACAGCATATGTTTACACTGTTTACACATGTACACTATCAATGAGAAGGAATATACTGTAATTTTGTGTCTTGCACTTTTTCAAACGTACAAATGCTCTTTTCATTTAGACTTCCTTCTTGGCTTGAAAAGCTTCAGTATTGTACATGGAAAAAGACTGTAATGTACACAGTGTTTATTAATTCTGACAGGATTTCTTCACTGTCACAAATATCCGATGATGTACAGTAGCTGTCCAAAATTAACATGGGATTTCAGATTCAGTGCTCTACAAAATGTCAACACCGCCAGGGATCTGTCTACTTCAGCGTGCTTTACTCAGCAGATAACATACAAGGGATATGGGTGTGTGCCACCGTTTCAGAACGATGATCTGGAGCAGGCTGGTTGTATATTTATTTGGGTTTTTTTTCCAAGTTCATTTCTTTTCACATATTTGGTGACCTCGCCTTGAACAGAAAGGCTTCCTATTTGCTCTGGAACAGAATTCACCCAAATGTATGAGGAAACAGAGCTGAAGAATATTTGTGTTGTTGTGTGCAGCTGCAAGAACAACATTATATCACTGATGATACATTGTTTCAGACACAAGCTAGTTCAGACTGTCATCCTGAAGGAAAACATTTGTTTATCTATTTTAATGACTGAAGGCAAATAATTGAAGGAAAGAAGATCAAAGAGGCAGGAGCATGGGCAAACTGGTAGAAAGATTTATATCTGTCATGTATGTCCCCTTTCGAAGTATGATACACAATAAGTTGGTGATAGATTCTCACTACTCAGTATTCAGAATTGATTAACATACTGTATTTACTCATATTGGTTTAATTGAATGAAACATATTCTGTTCTACTTGTATGACATATTGCATTTAGTAAGTGAGAATGATCCAGGAGCACTGCAGCTTCTCTATGGCCTCACCCAGTGCTGTGCTCTGAAGCTAGCATGCTGTAGCTGCTGTTAGTAGTGGAACATGGCTAAAGCCCCATATGAGTGAGGCAGGCTTCAGTGAGGTGGTCCTTTGGATGACTGAGATACTGTAGATGTCAGTGTTGTGTAGGATGAGGGGTTT